>NW_028261383.1:55703323-56050823 GCF_051295495.1 Thamnophis sirtalis | reverse complement strand
CAAGTAGCTAACTTTGTGTGATCCAGACAGATAAGCAGATAAGCACTTGCAATCGACCAGTTATAGTGATGGTAGACAAGGATTAGAAGACAACTAATGATGATTGTTGTAGTAGTATCAAGCGACATCAACATCAGGAAGAAGGAATATGATAGCAATAGCAATAGCAGTGGACTTATATACCGCTTCATAGGGCTTTCAGCCCTCTCTAAGCGGTTTACAGAGAGTCAGCATATTGCCCCCAACAATCTGGGTCCTCATTTTACCCACCTCAGAAGGATGGAAGGCTGAGTCAACCCTGAGCCGGTGAGATTTGAACCGCTGAACTGCTGATCTAGCAGTAGCCTGCAGTGCTGCATTTAACCACTGCGCCACCTTGGCTCTTATGAGAAGCTGGAGATGTACCAGAGCCTGAAGGAGGAACTATAGAGGATGAGGAAAATAAAGGCCAAAGTCTCACAGCTGTGACTCCTACACTGTGATAATGGCTGCAATAAATCCCAGGAATAACATCAGAGTTCTCTGCCCAGAAGAGTGAAGTGCTAGGAACAGCTAAGATCCTACACAGCATTCTCAAACTCCTAGGCCTCTGGTAGAGGACATAAAATTAAAAAAGACATAAGGATAAGAGGGAATACAAACATTTACTTTATAATAACTTATAATATTAATAATATAAATAATATTATAATTGCCCAAGTCTTAAATCTGTAGTAGAAGATGCAATTACTATGAGGAAATGTTATAGCAATAGCACTTAGATTTATATATCATAGTGCTTTAAAGCACTTTTTAAGCAGTTTACAGTGTCAGTATATTGCCACCCAAAATCTGGGTCCTCATTTTATCAACCTTGGAAGGATGGAAGGCTGAATCAATCTTGAACCTGAACCAGTCAGGATCGAATTAGTCTTCAATACTGCATTCTAACCACTGCGCAACCATGGTTCTTTAACAGTATCTAGCATATCTAAAAGGTCCTTATACTGAGTAAGAATTGGATTTGTCTTTATCTATGAAGAATCTTTTTCAAAGAGCAAGATCTGAATGGTTATTTTTAAGGAACAATTATTATTGCAAAAATGCATGAATAAGAGATATTTTGTCCATGATCATCATTTATTTTTACAACCATATCTATAGTACAATCCTTAATTCTTTTACCAAGCTGGGTAGAACTTATTATATCTACACATATTTAAAATGTCTCTTATCTCTTCCTCGTCTTCCTCCTCCTCCTTTTGTTCTTCTTGTTGTTCTTCTCCTCCCCCTCCTTCTCTTTCTCCTTCTCCTTCTCTTTCTCCTTCTTTTTCTCCTCCTTCTCCTCCTCCTTCTTCTTCCTCATGTATTATGAAGTATGAAGAGCAATATTGATAGGATGCTATAAATAACCTCAAATTTTCAACAAGGACAAAACCACTATTTTTCTTAGCAACAGAAAAGAAATGTCACTGTCATTTTCTGGGATGGCAATACTATCCTTACAAATATTGTAATACAATACAATTTCAAAAATAAATAATCTGAACAGAAATGCAACTAATTTAGGAAAAACAAACAAACAGACAGACAAAACATAAAACCAACAGAACACACACACACACATATGAAATATCACCGTTTTATCCCCTTTTCCAATTTTTCACTGATAGAATCAGCTACAAGAGTGGGATTAGGTGTTAAATGTTTTCAAGAGCTCACAACACAACAGAAGATAGCTTGCTACCATAGTAAGTGATGGTGATAGTAATGGCATTTTGATAGAGAAAGGGACTATGCACATTTTTAAAGATTCTCCCAGTTGTCTCAAAGTAATGTTAAATAGTACAATTAGCCCCTGCTTGAAATGGGTTTTGCGCATTAAAAGGTGCCAATTCCAATCAATTCATGAATACTTGACAAAGTCATTACACTACATTACAATGCAAAGTTCTTATTTGGCTACATTAAGGAATAAACAGCATACTAATTGTATGGGTGGGAATCAACACATGGGATAGCACTTTCTCTTCTTTTTCCCTTTATAAACCAAAGCACCAAAAGCACCGAAAATTTAATATCCTTGGATAAAAGCTGTGTGGTGGCTAATTGGTTAAAATGCAGTTCTGCAGGGTGATTCTGTCACCTGCCAGCAGTTTGATCCTGACCAGCTCAAGATTGATTCAGCCTTCCATCAGTAAAATGAGGACCTAAACTGTAGGGGGGTTGTTGGAGGAATATGCTCATTCTTTGAGAGGGCTGCAAAGCATTGTGAAGCAATACATAAACCTAAGTGCTATACCACCTTCTACGCATCCTGAATTTATTATTACAGAGAGGAGCCTGCCCCACTGTATATCGAGGGGGGCTGTGTGGAGAGGGTTTCCTCTTTTAAATTCTTGGGAGTGCTTATTAGTTAAGATCTCACCTAAAAAAACAACACATCTCTGGTGAGTGGAAAGGCCCAACAAAGACTTTATTTCCTTAGAGTCCTACGAAAAAATCAGGTGGAACAACAGCTGATGACATCTTTCTATCTGTCCACAATAGAAAGTGTCCTCACATATTGCATTAGAGTATGGTATGCTAGTTTAACAGCTGCAGGAGGCTCCATCCACCCACCCCAATGTAACTACAGTTTAAAGCATCACCCATGGAGATCATGTTCTCCATTTCTGGGACATTCCTTGGAAAATTGCAGCCATCATGGTCCTATAGTCTTGTCTCTGAAAAGTTTTTCTAGAGGGGAGGGATGCTATTTTATTTCTTCAAAAGTAACTGCGGACAGGAAGGCACTACAGAGAGTGATCAATTCGGCGCAAGAAACCATTGGTTGCCCTCTGACACCACTGGATGACATCGCCAGATCTCGCTGCTTTAGCACAGTAAGGAAGATACTTAGAGATGATTCACACCCTGGTCAGTGTCTCTTTGCACTTCTACCATCGGGCAGAAGACATCAAAGTATAGTAAGCTGAACAAAAAGGTTTCTATCCTTGGGCTGTGAGACTTTTAATTACAACCACAATCACTTCATGAACCCGCTAGTTTTTTTTCTTTTTCTTTCTTTTTTCGTTTCTGTTACAATTTTGCACCAGTGAGGTTAAAGCCAATTATTTAAGTATTTAATTGTATTTTAATTGTATTTAAGTACAATGACAATAAAGATTATACTTACTTATACTTATACTTAGTAAACTAGCACCTCTAGCCATCTCTAGCTGTAAGAAATCTCAACAATCTCAAGTAGATGCCACTGATGAAAAGAGTATGTTTAATTTGAGATATCAGGGCATAAATCTATTCATCTAGCACACCCTTTATTACTGATCCTGATCTACAAATGTTTTTTTATTGAACTTTATTATTGTGATGATGATAATAATAATAATAATAATAATAATAATAATAATAATAATAATAATAATAATAATAATTGATTATAAATTGCGGCACAATTCAGTAGCACAAATGATCCAAATGATTGGAATTTGTGCAAAAATTATAATATTAAAACAGCAACAAACTGGTGGGAACATCAGCCTGAAAAAGTCACCGAAAATCAGATGGTCAAGATCTTGTGGGATTTCCGTATACAAACCGACAAAATACTGGCGCATAATACACCAGACATCACACTGGTTGAGAAAAATAAGGTCACAATCATAGACATCGCAATACCAGGTGATAGCAGGGTCGCCGAGAAGGAACATGAAAAAATCGCAAGATACCAGGACTTAAAAATCAAAATTCAACGACTATGGCACAAACCAGCAGTGGTAATTCCAGTGGTAATTGGCACACTGGGTGCTATTCCAAAAGCACTGGAATTACATTTAAAACAGTTAAAAATTGACAAAATCACCATCAGTCAAATGCAAAAAGCCGCACTGCTTGGATCTGCACGCATATTACGAAAATACGTTACGACGTCCTAGGCCCCTGGGTGGGGCCCGACTAGTAACCAATGCCAAATCCGGCGAAACAACTGGCCGCTGTGATACAATTGTACAACAACAACAACAACAACAACAACAACAACAACAACAACAACAATAATAATAATAATAATAATAATAATAATAATAATAATAATCCTAGGCCCCTGGGTGGGGCCCGACTAGTAACCAATGCCAAATCCGGCGAAACAACTGGCCGCTGTGATACAATTGTATAATAATAATAATACTGTGATACAATTCAGAGTCACTAATCCTGGCTGTGCAAGAACAAGCTATCCGTGGCTATACAAATGGCTATACAAATGCCATTAAGGCCAAAATCGAAAAATCCTCTGATGATGCCAAATGCAGACTTTGCAAAGAAGCTGATGAAACTGTACTGACTTTACAGTGGTAGAGACTAACTTGGTTCTGCACCTAATAACGGCAGCAAGACTGTTGGTGGCGCAATACTGGAAGAAGGAAGACTTGCCTACAACTCAAGAATGGACATTGAAAGTTACAAACTTAGCCGAGATGGCTAAAATATCGGCATATCTTAAAGATCATTCAAATGAGAGATATAAACGAGACTGGAAAAAATAGATTGACTATACACAAAACAAATACGGGACTAAGAAATTCCAGATTGCCTATGCTTAAGATCAGGAATAATCTAAACTGTTCAAAGTTAGTGCAACAGGAAGAAGCTGAGTTCAATGTAGAGATGTTATTAACTTCTTTTTTATTTCTTTTGTCTTAATATATTTTAGACTGTGTTTGTCAAAAAATCTATACCGTGTACGGGCTCTGGGAAGTCGGGGAGGGGGGAAGGGAGATGGGATGTTAGGGGGGAGGGGGGAGGGGGTATATTTAGTATGTGTTAGATTTCAATGTGTTGCGATTGCACATGTATACTGTTGCTCTTTAAGTTTACTGTAAAAATAGGACAAGCTGAATATATTGACATATAGTAGGAATACACCAAAGGGAGGAGTAGCGGGATAGAAGAAAGAGGGGTAGAGAGGGTGGGAGGGAGGATTGGAGGGAGGGTGAGAGGGAAGGGAGGGAGTGGATTGGGAGAGAGGAGTGGTAGAGGGGGAGGGGAAGTAGGGTAGAGGGGAATGATGGAGGGAAGATGGAAAGTTGGAGGGGGGTGAAAGAAAGAGGTGTATGGAGGGTCTAAGAGGTACATTGGGTTTCTATTTTGGGGGGTATTGTTGACAAGAGGAATTGCTGTGTTTATTGTTTAATGTTGTATGGCCCCGGTTATGCACAGTATATATGTGACTGTATGTAAATGGAAAATGGAAAATAAAAACACATTTTACTGAGAAACTGTTGATCACATACTCAGCTGCTGTAAAAAAAAATTGTGCAGACTGATTATAAATTGCGGCGCAATTCACTAGCACAAATGATCCATTGGAATTTGTGCAAAAATTATAATATTAAAACAGCAACAAACTGGTGGGAACATAAGCCTGAAAAAGTCACCGAAAATCAGATGGTCAAGATCTTGTGGGATTTTCGCATACTGTTTTAAATATAATTCCAGTGGTAATTGGCACACTGGGTGCTATTCCAAAAGCACTGGAATTACATTTAAAACAGTTAAAAATTGACAAAATCACCATCAGTCAAATGCAAAAAGCCGCACTGCTTGGATCTGCATGCATATTACAAAAATATGTTACGACGTCCTAGGCCCCTGGGTGGGGCCCGACTAGTAACCAATGCCAAATCCGGCGAAACAACTGGCCGCTGTGATACAATTGTATAATAATGTTAAAACATAGATTCATCAACTCTAGGATATGTTCTCTGAATATATTACAGAATTGCTACCAAAAAAAGTCAATATGCATACAATATGAATAGTAAAAATGCATTCTGGTGTACATTTCTCCCAACTGTAGTAGGAAATAATGATACAAAATGAGAAATAAATGTGAGTCTGTGTTACTAAGACATGCCTAAATATATTTTCTATTATTTATGAAATGATGTATGGTACATTATGCTTAATGATAAGAATTATTTGAAAACTTTATTTATCCAAATATGATTAGACACACAAGTAATTTGTTTCTGATTATATAGAAAAAAATAATGAAATGATATTTTACAGCTTTCAGAGGCATCTGAATACTAAATGCAATATATAATTAATCCTTAGGATCTTATAAATGTGTCTTTTAACTTTGGGGCTAGGACAATCATATCCAACTGAAAGAACCTGGGAAATTGTAATTGTTTTTTTGGTTTTTATGGTTTTATTTGTATTTGTAGGCCGCCCTTTTCCCTGAGGGGACTCAGGGCGGCTCACAGAAAACCAAGGGAGGGGGGAATACAACATTGAGATTACAACACATAATAAAATAGCAAACAACATGCATACTACATTCGGGCGGGGTAACAGTCCTTATCCCCAGGCCTGACGGGCGAGCCAGTTCTTCAAGGCTATGCGGAAGGCCTGGACGGTGGAGAGAGTACGAATCTCTACGGGGAGCTCGTTCCAAAGGGTCGGGGCCACTGCTGAGAAGGCCCTCCTCCTTGTGGTTGCCAGCCGACACTGGCTGGCCGATGGAATACGGAGGAGGCCTAATCTATGAGATCTTATAGGTCGTAGGGAGGTAATTGGCAGAAGGCGGTCTCTCAAGTATCCAGATCCACTGCCATGTAGGGCTTTATGGGTGATCAATAGCACCTTGAAGCGCATCCGGAGATCGACAGGTAGCCAGCGCAGCTCGCGGAGGATAGGTGTAATGCGGGTGAATCGAGGTACACCCGCAATCACTCGCGCGGCTGCGTTCTGCACTAACTGAAGTCGCCGGATGCTCCTCAAGGGCAGCCCCATGTAGAGCACGTTGCAGTATTCCAGCCTAGAGGTCACAAGGGTCCGAGTGACTGTTGTGAGGGCCTCCCGATTCAGGTAGGGTCGCAACTGGCGCACCAGGCGTACCTGGGCGAATGCCCCCCTGGTCACAGCCGCTATATGGTGGTCAAATGACAGCTGTGGATCCAGGAGGACTCCCAAGTTGCGAACCCTCTCTGAGGGGTGTAAAATTTGACCCCCCAGCCTGAGTGTTGGATTATTGGTCAGATCTTTGGGAGGAAAACACAACAGCCACTCGGTCTTTTCCGGGTTGAGCACAAGCTTGTTAATCCTCATCCAGTCCATAACGGCTTCAAGCCCCCGGTCCATCACGTCCACCGCTTCATTGATTTGGCACGGGGCGGACAGATACAATTGAGTATCGTCCGCATATTGATGGTATCTGATCCCGTGCCTGCGGATGATCTCCCCCAGCGGTTTCATGTAGATGTTGAATAGTAGGGGGGATAAGACCGAACCCTGCGGCACCCCATATTTTAGGGGCCTTGGGGACGATCTCTGCCCTCCCACTAACACCGACTGCGACCTGTCCGAGAGGTAGGAGGAGAACCACCGTAATACGGTGCCTCCCACTCCCACCTCCCGCAGTCGTCGCAGAAGGATACCATGGTCGATGGTATCGAAAGCCGCTGAGAGGTCAAGGAGGACCAGGATGGAGGGATGTCCTTCATCTCTGGCCCTCCAAAGATCATCCATCAATGCGACCAAAGCGGTTTCTGTGCTGTAACCGGGTCTGAAGCCTGACTGGAAGGGGTCTAGATAGTTTGCTTCCTCCAAGGACCGTTGGAGCTGAAAGGCCACCACCTTCTCAACAACCTTCCCCCAAAAGGGGAGGTTGGAGACCGGGCGATAGTTGTTAAGGGCAGCTGGATCCAAGGAAGGTTTCTTAAGGAGGGGTCTCACCACCGCCGCTTTCAGTGCGGCGGGGAAGTTCCCCTCCCGAAGGGAGGCGGTTACAACCGCCTGGATCCAGCCTCGTGTCACCTCACTGCAGTTAGAAACCAGCCATGAGGGACACGGATCCAAAGCACAGGTGGAGGAACTTACAGCTCTCATGGCCTTGTCCACATCCCCGGGGGTAACTTCCTGAAACTCAACCCAGAGCTGTTCTACTTGGTCCCCCTGTGCCTCGGCTGGAACTGCAGGTGTGGAGTCCAAGTCCACCCGAAACCGAGCAATTTTGTCCGCTAAGAATTGGGCATATTCTTCAGCTCTGCCCTGCAAGGGTTCCCCCGTCTCCCTTCTGTTCAATAGGGAGCGGGTTATCCTAAACAGGGCGGCTGGGCGGGACTCAGCGGATGCGACCAGGGAGGCTATGTGTGATCTTTTAGCTGCCCTAAGTGCCCTAGTATATTCCCTGGTGCAGGTGGTTACCATTGCTCGGTTCGATGCGGACTTATCGGACCTCCAACGGTGCTCTAGGCATCTCCTCCGGCGCTTCATCTCCCGGAGCTCCTCGGTGAACCAAGTCAATCTCAAAGATTTTGACTATAAAGTTGAACATTAAAATGTATTTGGAATTTACCTAACATTATTAAAGAGATGTCATGCAACAGTTAGAAGGAATAAATGTATAATTACTGTAATCCTTTCTCTGTATTTAGTGATACATAAGTTCAACTCTTTATGAAGATTATTTTCATGTTTTGTTTATGTAGATTTCTTTTATCTTAAAGACTCACAAGAACTGTGAAAGAAGGAAAAAGACCCACTGTATCATGAAATTTATTAAAGATATCTAGGTAAGGAGTAAATTAGATTTGATATTAATGATAAGTAATATGCATATCATTATAATTTTAATTAACTATTATGGAGACAGAGAATAAGATCAGTATCATAGTGTGCAGGACAGATTTCTCCATAGAATTAAGGAGTTAACCTCTCTCTCCACTATCTCATTACTGAATTGATTAGATAGACTAACTTTTTTAAAAAATCCCTGTTTAATTATTTTTATAAATAACTAAAAGTGGCAAACATATCTAATACTCTTTTGTCCTCATATTTCCCTACATCAATTCTGTGAAGTGAATTAGGCTGAGAGCAAGCAACTGCTTTCATGCCTAAGGTAGGACCATAATTTTTATCCTGTCTTCAGTACCCATGTAGTTTATATGTTACATTTTTATTAACATCAATTTCACACTTTGGTTAAATAATCAGCTGTGCAATACAGGGGTTGGCTTGGCTGTCTACAAAGGAGTCAATTTCTCCTTATCTATGTGCTTCCTTCCTCCCGTCTTTCCCAAATCTGTCCCTAAATTCTGCATTTTCACAAATATCATTTTCCCACATAGGTATAGAGGTTCCTCAAGCTTTTGCTTTGTTTATAGTCTTATCAATTGATTTATAAAATTTCTATGGCTGTTCATAACAACTACGTTACAGTATCTCTATAGAGCAGTGATGGTGGACCTTTTCAGCACCAAGTGCTGAAAAGGGAACGTGTGTGTGCTCATCATGGCTGCAACTGGAAGAGGAGTTGGCCAAGTGGCATGTGCATGCCGGAAAATGAACTTCCGTGTTTTGGCACGTACATGCACACCAGCAGCTAGTCTCCCAGTTACTGGGGCGCATGTATGTGATGATTAGCTGGCCAGCATGCATGCTCACACCAGAAAATGGAAGACCAGCACTTCCAGTTTCTGACACTGCCGCATGCACGAAGGCCAGCTGATTGTCCATGCACACATATGTGCCAGAAAACTGGAAGAGGAATGGGCAACACTGTACATGCCAGGCATGCCACTTCAGGGAACGTGTGCCACAGGTTTGCCGTCACTGCTATAGAGCCAGATTTTTTTAAAAAAATTCACAAATCAAAAAGTTCTTCTTGCTATGCATCAATTCTAATGCTACTAGCCAGTTGCTGGAGGAGGTTTCTGATGTATGTGATGCAAAGACAGAACTGTTGCATCTACAGAACTGTTGGACAAGAGCTCAAGTTAACCAAAACACATAATGTGCTATCCCATTCACTCACACTTACACATCAGTGTGGTTTAGGGACACTTTTATTGGTATTTCCCAACAATTATCTTCACCTGGCTTTAGAATGTTCCAAACAAAGCCAGTCACAAGCAAGCCCAGTTTAATCCCCCAGGCAATGGCCAATTAGTCCATAAAACAAATAACAAGCTGCTCAAACAAGTAAGTCCAATAAACGAACATAAAGCCACCAGGAAAAAACTGAAAGTACATCCACATTAGCTCACTGGTTATAGAAGCTCAGAATCTCAAAACTCAAGCAGAAAACACGAACAAACACATGCCCACAACCCACACATGTTGTTCCCAGCAATTCCTCCCTCTGCCTACCATGCTAAATAGCTTCCCAGTGCAGTCCATAAAGAGAGGTGGGGACTTCTCCAGACAATCTGGCAGACCTCCATTTCACTGCCCTGGGTGGATCCACCACAGAAAGCAGCTCCTCCCCCTCCTCTTCTCTGGCCTGTAAGCTGTCCCCAGTTGAAGCCTGTAATTCTCTTTCTGCTGGTCATTCATGGTCACTAATTAACTCTGTTCCTCCATTCCAGAAATGAACTCATTCCCCCTTGCAATTCCACTGGCATTTATTATTATTGTTATCATTGTTATCATTATAATTGTTATCATTATGATTGTTATGATTGTTATCATTATTGTTGTTATCATTATAGTTATTATTATCATTGCAATTAAATGTATCTTATGTCAGTTTGAAATATTTTTTAATAAAAATGAAACATAAGATTTAGGAAAATGAATCACAAGAAGTGATGTGAAACTCCATTTTGTTTCATATTTAATAAAACATTTTCTACTGCTTCATGAATGTTGTTGGAAATTATTTTGCAATCAAAAATGAGCTTCTTTCCAATTGTTATTCAATTATTGTTATTAACAAGATTTTACCAGTCATAACCTAGTTGGTAAATTTATCACAACACTGGCAAAAATACACCAAAAAACACTGAAAAATGCAGGTCTCAATCAACAGTCTCAATAAACTGTTCTTTAGTTGTTCAGTTCCTTAACTCATTCATGAGCATTGTAGCTATTATTATGTCTACTATACATACTACAGGTTAGTGGTGGGTTACCACTGGTACGCCCTGGTATGACACCGTTCTGGTACTGTGTTCTGGAGGGCCCACCCGCCCGTCCACATTTCCTACCGATATTTAAGCTGTTTGGGGCTTCCGCGCACATGCATGGAGCGTACGGCGCCTGTGCGATACTGTGCTGAGCAGCTGGAGCATCACGGAGGTGTCATGGAGTGTCGCAGGCGGTAAGTACGCATGCATGCTGCGCACATTCAAGGGATGGATTCACAGCCCAGTTGCACCATACCGGTTGCAACTAGATCAGGAACCCACCACTGCTACAGTTGTTCTGCTTGATACTGGAACAGGAAATAAACTCTATATCCAGGTGTGTCAAACTCACATTGTCATGGCGGTGTCATATGACATATCAGGACTTTCCCCTACCCTTTCGCTAAAATGGGCATGGTTGTGGCCAGCACTTGATGTATCTGGCCCACTGTCCAGGAATTGACAGCCCCTGCTCTACATCATTGTTTCTGGCAGTATTTTCCCACAATCATACACTAGCCTGTTTGAGAAAGAGGGCTGCAAAGCATTTACGTATTGTTGCTAATTCTTAGTGTTCTTTTACATCTTTCATAAACAGGTCCCCTGAACTTGTGCATTTTTATGTTGCTGCCTTGTTTCCATGCTTGTTCACTGAACAGTAACAAACATAAAGCAATAATTTAAAATGGTTATCTGAAAGAAAAGATGTTAAATGCAATGCATAAATATAGTATAAGGCCTTCATTACTATTAATGGGACTTACTTTTGGAACTGATGTAGCAAATTAACTGGAACACAACATTTAAAAAAAAAACAGAAATTGATTTAAGAAAGAAGTGTTCTAGTTTAACATCCTATTTCCAGAAGCACAAGTGGAACAGAAAGGCAATCACTCCAAAAATTCTTCAATCATTGGATTCACAGATTATATTTACCATAGCAGCCGATAGATACTTCATTACACTCAAACATTTTATTAAGTTCTGTAAGTTAGTAGACATTGATGCTTTCTTTTTGGCAACCAGAGCCTTAGCAACTTCAAGCGCATGATTTATTTCTCAATTAGAAATTTTGAGAATGTTCTCAATCCGGATTATAGCTTCTAAACCCATTAAAACATGACCCTACCTGAAAAATGCTGTTTTTTAAAAGAACCCCTCTCTGACATGATGGACACTAGTTTACATATTTCAATGACTGCCCAATGTAATCTTTTATAGGTAGTTCATTCTGCATATGAATCCAAACTGTTGCCTACAGTTTGGAATCTACAGATTGAAGATCCTGGATCAATATTTAACCAGTGACATATTTAAAAAAGACTGAACTGGCATATAGCCCCACATTTTACTTTTTTAAAATAGCTTTGGCTATAATTTAAGATCAGAATCTTAACTATTACCATAGACACCTGCAGCAGATTTGATTAAAAAAACATCAACATTAATTAAGCTATTAGGGCCAGCCACAAAAGAGACAAAGTCAGAACTTACATTGAAATATACCATAAGATTGAAGTAATCATCCAGCAGGGAGAGAATTTTCTTTGGATTCTGTTTCAGGAAGCAAAAATGTTTTTTAAAAAAAATTCTAACTCTGCAGGTGACATCTTGCAAAACCACAGTAATGAAACAATGTCATTAAGAAACACATTTTCAAAGGATCCGAACTGATAGCGTAAACACCAGATTATTATTTTCTTTTGGTATGTTTGCTTTATTTTCATATAGACTGCTACAGGGAGACAAAATACAGAGTTTCATGATTTTTTTTTTCTCCCTCTAAAGAACTCGTCAAGGAAAATACTTGGTGAAAAATGATTATTTTTCTTTCCTTCTAAACACTTTTCTCTAAAAAAAAAAAGAACTTGCCTTTAAAAAATGCTACTCTCTTTTCATAAGGTCGGCATGGCATTGGTTAGATAAGTCCCAGTAGGAAAAATAAATATGATCATAAAAGCTAATTTTTTAGATTACTGTATGGGAGAAAATTAGATATTAGCAGTTTATGCTTTCCATAATGAATAGTCAAATTAGGTTTTTCCCCCTTTTCTTTCTTTAAGAAGCTCTTTCCCCCCCCACTTTCAGCATAATTTTTCAATGCAGTGAACTCTTCATTATATATGAAAAATAGAAGTAGCTGAATACAAACCTGAAGATGGCCTGCTGATGCCTGTGGAACATTTCAAAATTGTGCACTGATCCAGAACCTATTGATACAGTCCAACTATGTCCCTGCAGTTATGTTCCACATGACTGAAAGTATATTATGGGTAAGCAAAGAAATCCTGCAGCATTTTCCTGGTGTATTTGCAATCCAATATATAAAATGATCAGAGGGATATTAAAACGCTTTATGGAGCTTTTGTGTTGCTAGCTTTGGAAATGATTAAGAGATTTTCCAAATTGAAAATTATTGAATGAGTTATAGCAAACTGACTTCCACCTTAGATAGGGAGGATCACCTGGAGCTTAAATCTTATGGTTACACACTACCTGTGAGCTCAAGTTCAATATCTGGTTATTTCAATCATTTTAGTTGCTTGCATGACTATAGCTTCATGTAATGAAATACATAGGAGGGGTTGTTGAACTAGGAGATCTCCAATGTCACTTCCAAACACACTGATCTATGAAAAAAACAAGACCAAGCAAATATAAGATTTAGAGTAAATAGTGTCATAACACAGATGCACAGAACACTTTGCTAGGCTGCTTTAAATGCCACACCAGTTGTGAGATCAAATCAAGGAAGCTTCAAACATGAAGCTATTTAATATTCACCTGAAGAAAACAGGGATATCCCAAAAGGAAATTATTTGTTTGAAGGCCAATACCAAAAAAGGCTTTATTTCTTGTGCTGAAGACTTCAGAAACATACTCTGAGATAGAGATCTGATAGACAACTTAATGTAAAGGCAGCACTATAGCAATAGCAGTAGCACTTATATACCACTCTATAGTGCTTTACAGCACTCTCCAAGTAGTTTACAGAGTCAGCATATTGTCCCCAATCTGACTCCTCATTTACTGACCTCAGAAGGATAGAAGGCTGAGCTGATCCTTGAGCAGGTCAGGATTGAACTCCTGACTGTGGGCAGAGTTAGCCTGCAATATTGCATTCTAACCAGTGTGCCACCACAGCTCTTTACCTATAAAGGTAAAATGCCTTAATCCTAAAAGTTGTAAAGCTTTGCAAATTAAGAGTGGGATTTTGAATGTAGACCAGATATTTAATTCTGAGTACTGGGGACCACTGTTAAGGATAATCTTTCTAAATATGATAATTAACATATTATAATAAAGAGGACATCTCTTTCATGCCTTTCTATTCTAAATATCTATTTCCATTTCACTAGATTGTATTAGTTACCTTTTAGTTTTATTATTTTTTTGTATACTTCCCCACAAGAAAAAAAAAAGAACTGTAATATTGGTCTTTAAGCCTATTTAAATCACATTTTTTTTCTTTTGTGTCTGGGAAAAGCATCTGGTTACTCAAGGAAGACTACATTTGAAATGTCAATACTGAAGCTGTTTATATAGTAAACCAGGATATTCAAAATTAAGTTAATACTGTACACAAGTGAAAGTATACAGTACATCCCTATAATCAAGCTAAACAATTCATAAAAAAAAAACACTGCTTGAAACAATTGACTCCATAATTCAATGGGGAGGATGATAAATTATACAAAATGACAAACAAGAAGATTTCCAAGTGATTCTTTGGCAATTCAGTTAATAATAATAATAACTTTATGTATTCAGAAGCATTTTGGAGGGTAGAATAACGCTACAGAAAACATTTGTGGCTAATTTAATCTGTATGGAAAGTTTTGTAGCAAAATGTAGACTCCATATTCTAGGTTTTGGACCCTGTTAACATTTATAAATAGTAACAAATGGAATGGATATAGTTTATATTAGCAATAACTATACATAACAGAAACAAATTCTATTCAGCCGATCCATAAAACCTTTAAAAAAGCTACCAGGAATGAATGTATAAATCTAATAAATAAACAAATATGTATTATATAATGAAGAAAAATTTGGTTGTTGTTTATTTTAAAGCATGTTTCAAAGGATATGGTGTTTATGAGTGTGTATGTAGGGGTGGCCTGCTTTGTGGGAGTGGCTTGTTGGCCATTTGACCGGGTGGGAGTGGCTTGCTGGCCATGTAACCAGATGGGAGTGGCTTGCCAGCAGTGGTGGGTTGCCGGAGGTACGCCTCGGTACAGATATTCCAGAGCCAGCCTGGAGCACTGGATACCGTTCCGGTACAGTGCTCCGGAGGGCCCGCCCGCCCACACTCCTTACCTGTGTTTTAATGCTTCTATGCTGCCACACATGCGCATGGCACATACATTGCCTGTGCAATGCTCTGCAGAGCAGATGGAGCATCGCGGAGGCCCTAGAATGCAGGTATGTTCCATGAGGACACCACCGGCCCCGTTCCAACCATACCAGTTGGAACGGGAGTTGAAACCCACCACTACTTGACAGCCATGTGACTGGGTGGGCATGGCCAACTTGTAAAATGTGGTGAAACTCACTTAACAATGCTCTTGCTTAACAACCAAAACTCTGGTATTTGAAGTTGTCAAGTTACAAGACCCTTGTACCCCTAACCCTTTAGAAAAAACCCCCAGGGTTGTTCAAACTTGGCAGCTTTAAGACTTGTGGACTTTAATTCCCAGAATTCCTCCTCCAGTCATGTTGGCTCAGGAACTCTGGCATTGAAGCACGCAAGTCTTAAAATTGTTAAGTTACAAGACCCTTGCACCCCTAACCCTTTAGAAAAAAAAAACCCAGGGGTGTTCAAACGTGACAGCTTTAAGACTTGTAGACTTCAACTCCCAGAATTCCTCATCTTGCTCTTCATCTTGATGATGTGCAGACGGCGGGGGAGGGAGCTGGAACTGGTTCTAAATGGCACTGTAGATTTGTGGAACTTCTTCTATAGAAGAGGTTAGAACTGGCAGGAACCCACCCCTGGTATGTACCCAAGATAACAGTTGAGAGATGATGGTTGATAACCTGGCATATACTTAAAGAGATTGCTGAGGAAAATTAATATGTACTGTTGTTTCTATGGATAATGGAACTATTCTAAAATTCTTAAATCTAGGAAGATTTTCCTAATCACTGGGCTGCTGAAATGTTGCTGTAACGCCAAGGCAAATTGACACTGAATTCCTTAATTTATAGTTTCATATGCTATTCTATACTAGTTTCATATTCTATTCTATACCCTTTATCTGATAAACATACAAATATGGAGATGTTTGGACTGAGTAAGTTATCCTAGGAAGCTAATTCTCAGTCATAGCTTTTAAAAATTGGTGATTTATAGCAATGACAATTTTTGATCCATAACTACGGATGAAAGGGCTAAGGACAATAATCTGTCATATTATTGTACTAATGGTATCAAGGCTGAATTAATCTTCTTGATTATATGCTGTAGGCTTTCCCCATGAGAAAGACGTGCTAGAGAAAATGCTAGGAAAATATGGGACCAGATAAAATTACAACATATAAAAGCCATCAGAGCAACTCACAATTCCCTGCAGAATTGTGCTATGTCACTCTGAAACAAATGGAGATCACTGAATGCTTCTGCTGCTCTTCACATCAATCTCTGAGAGTGGATTATTTTTCTGCTTCTGCATCTTTGACCATTTCCTTTCAATTTCAGGGAAAAGAAATGGCTTTGGGGCAGTTTCACTGCCTTTTTTTTCAAAGGAAAAGAAAGGATAGGTGAAATCCTTGTACATCACTTGCATGAAGTGTCCACAAAGCATATGTGTCTGTGTACTGTGTATATTACATTATTAAAAATATGTATCAAGTGATTTGCTGCCTCTCTGGCTTTACACAAGGACCAAGGAATTATGTCTTTTCTTTTTCTATAATTATTTTTACTAAAAACTAGCCAATAACTTGGCATTGCCCGGGTATTTATTTATAGGGGGGAAATGTCCAGACCAAATCTAATTTCTAATGTTGGATTTTCCCCCTTACCAGAGGGAGCCCCCTTGTGGAGCACTGTGAAGCTGTTACCATGGCAACTGCACTGTGCTGCACAATAGAAACAAGTATAGCAGTATGGCACAACAGGGTGTATCTGAACAGAACCCCCCCCCCCCGGGATGTTAGGTGTGTCTTACCCCCCACAGTATTTTTCTCCAGAGACTAAGTCATCTGTGCAGCAAGTTTGGTTGAAATTGCTCAAGGTGTTCCAGAGTTATGCTGGAACACACACACACACACCAACACACACACACACACACACCAACATACATACCATATTTCCCCGAAAATACATCATTATCATTATCATTTATTTCATTTGTATGCCGCCCTTTTCCCTGAGGGGGACTCAGGGCGGCTCACAAGTTGAGCAAGGGAAAGGGGATACAGACAATTTGACACCAACACAAAACAATACATAATTTAAAAGCGCAACAATCATACCATTCGAGATAGGGGCAATGGTTGTTTAGCCCCAGGCCTGTCGGAACAGCCAGGTTTTAAGGGCTTTGCAGAAGGCCTGGAGGGTGGTGAGAGTGCGAATCTCCACGGGGAGTTCGTTCCAGAGGGTCGGAGCAGCCACAGAGAAGGCCCTCCTCCGGGTAGTCGCCAGTCGACACTGGCCGGCGGATGGAATTCGGAGGAGGCCTACTCTGTGGGATCTAATCGGTCTGGTGGAGGTAATTGGCAGCAGGCGGTCTCTCAAGTACCCAGGTCCAATACCATGAAGGGCTTTATAAGTGATGACTAGCGCCTTGAAGCGTATCCGGAGACCAATAGGCAGGGTCTTATATTTTTTTGACCCACAAAATATGGTCTTGGACTAATTCAATGGGGAGGGCTTATTGTTTTGGGGTTACCGGGAGGCTGCTCCCTTGCAACAGGGCTTCCGAAGAGCCAGGCACAGCCTCAGGGGTGAAGCAGCCATGAGGTGACCATGCCCAGGAGCAGCCACCCAGCAAACCCCCTCTCCAGCTGGGCAGAGCGCCATTCACTGACCTAGGGGGTATCCCTAAGGCGCCAAGCCATGCAGCACTCTGCCCGCCCCCCAGCTCCCGCGGCTTGGCACATTTGGGATACCCCCTAGGTCAGTGCATGGAGCACCACCCTCCACCCTTCCAACCTAGCGGTATCCCGTAGGTGCCAAGCAACATGAGTGCCTTTCTTCCGCCCCCCTGGCTCCTGTGGCTTGGCGTCTTCGGGATACCGCTAGGTTGATGAGCTGTGCTCTGCCTTTCTTGAGGGAGGGGTTGTCTAGGGGGCTTATTTTTGGGGTGGGGGCTTTCATTTTTGCCCACCCGAAAATGTGGCAAGGCTTTAGTTTCAGGACATGTTGAATTTTTGGGGAAACACAGTACATACATATACATATACACACACCCGCACACACACACACCCATACCAACATACATACATACACACACACACACAAATAATTTAAAACAATAAGCAATAATACAAACAAAAATAATAATAAAAGCATTAAAAATAGAAAGTGCCAAAAAAAGGAAAAAAGAAAGAAAAAGAGGAAAGGAACAAAGAGTTAAAAAGGAAATATATAAAGAAGTAACTCTCCTCTTCATTACAAGTTGTAACAATTTTAGTAACTTATCATTTTCTCTTAGAAAATCTTATTCCCATATCCCATTTTCCATCCATAAGCAAATCCATAAAACTTCATCATTTCAGTCCTGATATCAGAAAAAGTCTACTAAGCATTACCAGAGATAACAACATTTCTATTTTAACCTTGATAAAATAAACTTTCTATTCCTCCCCTTTACTTTTAAACAATCCTTTTCATATCATGTCCTAGAACTTGATTTTTTTCATTGTTTCTTTCTCCTTTCTCACAAAATTCTCTAAAGCTTCAACAAGCTTATTTTCTATATCTAATCTAGGAAAATCATCTTCTCTTGGCTTGATTGTATATCCCTTTTCATTATTAACACATCCACCAGTTTCTTTTGTATGATCAGATTTTTTTCCATGTAATTCTTCTGGCCTGCCACTGTTTAATCCACTTTCAGGTCAGCTTCAGTCATGCCAGATAATATTTTTTCCTTTGCATCTTTTAAATACAGTCTTTCTATACAGGTAGGCCCTTTTAAAATTATCTTCAGAGTTCATCATTTAAAAACATCCTTTAATATGTTCAATGTTAAGATATTTTGCTTCACTCTATCTTTAGTAAATCAAGTTGAACTTTCCATTTCCCTCCAAACTTCAACATCTCATTCTACCATGTTTTTTTTCCTTTGAAGAGAAATAAAAGGAAAAGTATTTACCCAGGAGAAGGAGTCTTATCATTAATTGAAAAATATTAATTCAAATTCAGTCAGACCTTTTATCCATTTGTAAGTGTCAGGGAAATAAGAAGATCCAGAGAGTTCAAATGGGTATAAATAGTTATTGAACCTTAGAATCTCAACTACTAACAGTCAAATCAATTTGGTGGCAGATAAGAGTCAAATAAATTCAAGGTGGGCAGATCTCTTGTGGGCATGAAAGGACTCATGACTGATGATACATTTGACTCTTCCCTCGGGTTCTGCTTGGTCATCTCCTACAGTAAGTTTCTAAAAGAACAACTGTTGTGTTCACTAGCTCTTCATTCTGCTTCTTTTTGTGGAGCTGTTTTCAGTTCACCACTTCTTACCCAGAAATAGAAATGTGCCTTCTCAGTGGTGGCACCTGCTTTCTGGAATGACGTCTCCCAAGAAATCTGTATTTCTCTTAAAGTCTTAATGACTTTTCTGAAAATTATTAAAATCTTGTTCTCCCTTTAAACAGAGGATAGCATGGTTGAGGAGCTGCTATAATTTTTGTTTTTCTGTAATATTAGTTAGCTTCTGATCAACTCTTTATCTCTATGTATGTGTTTTCTTTTGTTTTTAATTGCAAACTACCAAGAGTCATTAAGGAATTGGGCAGCCTTGAAACTGAATGGATGATTGAACAAACAAACAGTTAAAGATACACAAATTTAATGGGAATCATCCCATTTTTTAATTTATTTTTTCAAGGCAGCTGGAAAGGCAACAGATTTTTTTGGGGAAAGGGTGTAATGGGGGAAAAAGATGAATTTCAGTAACAAATTGTTATAAAGAAAACCAACAGGTCCTTCACAGATAATACTCTCATCAAAGAAATTTGGGGACAATATTAATTCCTCATACACACTAATTCATGCATTCAAAAATGGTTTCCAAGTAAATGAACATGACATAAGTGCTGCTGATAATGAGCTGAGAAGTAATTCCAGGAGGTTTTGTTTGTTTACTCAGCTGGAAAATGGCACACAATGGCACATACCAGCAGCATTGTAGACATTGATTGGCTTAATATGAAGAGCAGATTGTCACAACACCTGTAACATGGTATTTTTCTACAGCATTTTTTTTTCTTGGCTGGTCAATTAAAAATTAAGTAATTTAGCATGATCAGTATCATGAATGCAAAATAAATTCCTAAAGAAATTCTAGTGAGTTTCTATATAATCCTAATTTGGAGAAATTAGACCCTAATTAAATTTAAATCACATTTAAAAAACACATATTGTGATTATTTTAAATGAAGCAGAGGGAGGGGCCCAATTGGCAAAAGAAAGCTCAGGACCGTATTGGTTGGAAACTGGCGGAATAGGCCCTGTCACATTTTTCAACTTCAATTTCCAAACATTAGGGCACTCAAAAATTGTAATATGCCTTGGGGATTGTAAAAATGTTTTGGTTACTTTAATACAATTTAGATGTGCTCAGTAAGTAACTACATAAATATCATAACTTTTAAACAGTTTTTTTGTTTCATTTGCAGAAGAGGCATTCATCCTGCAGTGGATAGACAATGGCTAAGATCACGGAGGAGGAGGAGGAGGAGGAGGAGGAGGAGGAGGAGGAGGAGGAGGAGGAGGAGGAGGAGGAGGAGGAGGAGGAGGAGGATAGGGAGGGGAGTGTGAATGTAGGGCTTATATAGAGCTCTAACATGGTTTCAGTTTGTCTCATTATTACTAGAATTTGATTTAATTGTTAACTTGGTTTTAGACTAATTGTTCTATGTCAAGGACGTATATATTTCTTTCTTATACATCCAGTATTTTTAATTTATCAAGGCATAAAGATCTGTGGACTTTTCACTACATCCCACTTATTATAAAACAGAACACTACCCCTGGTGTGTAAAAATGATTTGCTGATTTTTATTTTTTTTTAAGAACAGATTTTGGAGGTCTGGTTTGGTTTGCGTGGGGAAAAAAAGAGTGCAAATAAAAAGGACTTGGGTCAAATTTCATTGTTCTGATTACAATATAAAAATCTTCTAACCTTATCTTTTATCAGTAATCTCAGATGTAGGCTTAGCACAGTGCACATATAACTATCATAATAGAAGTAGTAGCAGTATAAAAAGGAGAGGCAGGAGGTTTGCGGCAAAGTAATCATTCACTTGTGTAATAAAATAAATATTTGTTTCACTTTACAAGGGTTATCAGATCTGTGTTACAAAGATAGGGATAACGTCACCAGGCAGAGTCACTTGTTGAGATGTGTGGCCATATAAATTGGATCAATCACTCAATCAATCTGTCAGTCGGTCAGTCAGTCAGTCAATCATGGCAAGGAAGATTTATTTTATATAGTTCTGCTACCAAATAATGTTTTTTTTTTCATATTTTTGCAGAGATATCATATTTCTCTATGTTTGCCAAGATGCAAACTGAAGTAGAAACAGTATAAAGATATAGCAATGAATGTCATTAAGCAAACCAATGTATCACTGAGGGCCAGAATGGGTGAAAATTGTAAGTAAATGCTAATATTTGGCAAAACAATTGTAAAACATGGTGTATGGGATGCTTCAAATGACCACATGGACCTGCAAATGGACCTTTGGAACTGGGTTGTATCTACAGGGAGGTCCATTGTAACTTTGAATGTTTACTGAACAGCCAAGGATTACCTGTAGCCAAGAAACCCAATCTGTAACTCAGATGTAACTATTATATAGCAGAGGTTCACCACCAGTTGGAATACTGATCTGATTCAAAGCAGGTCCATGATGCTTTGATAGAAAAACTAGGTCTGTGGTACTTTGGTGAAAAACCCCATCTAGCTATACTTGTCTTGATGTCAGTCCTGCTTGCTGCTGGGCCCTGCTCGCAGAGTGCAAACCAAAGGATAGGAGATAAATGTCAGGGTAATATATGTGCTGATATACTTCTCTTTTTTATCTTAACTTGGCCTTATCTGTCATCTCTTTCCTGCCCCTAGATTGGAATGAATCATTTCTCTATCATTAACTCTGCTAAAACCTGGGGAGAAAAACGTTGACTTAAATACTTTTCCAACAAATTTAACGGAAAGTCATAATATAGTTCTAGGCAAGTTTTCTATACAAAGCTTCAGGGACATATTTTATGGTCAGTATTGTACTAATAAAATAATCCTCATTATCATTACCAACATCACAGCAGAGCAAATCTCTAGCTTTTTAATAAAAGGATTCCAAAATCAAAATCAAGATTAAGCAAAGCTCCATACTGTAATATTTTCATTTAGTGTAAATAGAATAAACCTTAATAATGTGTTTCAAATAGTGAATTTAATACACGCTTCTGCATTTGCGTATGGACAGCATTAGTGAAATAAGTGTGTCCCTGCATTTAGTTTTTGTCATGATTTTGTTCCAATACCCAACTTTTTACTTCCTGCTTTCTTTGAAGGAAGTAAATTTTAACTATAAGTAGATAGTAAATTAAAAGCATGCTGTGGTTTTGATGCAAAATATAACTGCATACTTTCTTCATTTCTAGTTTCAGTAGTTTATACACTATACGATATTGTAATGAAAATCCAAGCACACCAAATATTTCCATTGCATCAGGGGTGAAATCCACTTACCTTTGGTACCAGTTTGGTAGCAATGTGAGCATGTGTGTGCCACCTCCGTGCATGCACAGAGCATGCACAGAGCATCAAAATGACATCCAGGGGGGTGGGCGGAGCCTGCTACCAAGTGCACAAGCGAGTAAGCAAACAGCAAGGTAAGCGAACAGCAAGGTGGAGAATCCGCTGTGCCATACGATTTAGATTAGCTAGAAAGCAGGAAACCCTGCATTGCATAATAACTGTTCTCTTTTTCCTGCTAAAATCACATACCATATTTCAGCAAATACCTTTTCATTTAAAATACAAACATGGGCCTTCAAAAATGCAGGGCAGAGACAATACAAATGGTTAAGGACACTTTTTGTATGAGTAAACAGCATTCCTGCAATCCACTATGTTTTAAGCTCTTTTAAAAAATCCAAATGTGTGCTTTTCCCCCCAAACCACCTCCCCCCCCCTAAAAAACCCCCTGACACCATAAGAAAAAAAGACTACAAAAAAAAGCATTAACTTAATCTCAGATCTGCAATTTTTATCCATCAACGTAAGAACTTCAGTCAATCTGTGATGAGCATGAGAGCCTGAATATAATTCAGATTTTCTTTTCTTTACAGAAATAATATACAGCTTATTACAGCAGTGTACTAGAGAAAAGAATCTTGCAACATTTCCGATTCAAATCCTTAATGCTATGTGACAACATCCATTTTTAATGCTCTATCAAATCCATCAAAATTTTCAAAAGTCTCCTAAATGCCACATTTCACATTTCGAAAATTATGAAGATTACACATTCATGTTTTGGAGCAAGCACAAGCTGCTCATGCTTCCTCCTAACTGCTATATGATTGCTTGGAAGTTTAGTTCAAGAATATAGACTGACTATTTTTTTCGTTCACAATCCACAAAGCTGTCGTTCCTATTTGTCTTGCTTCAGGCAGAATTAAGTCAAACACTTCATGTGACTCTCTTAGTACTCTTATGGCTGATTGCACAGTCCATCATATGTTTAGACTGGATTTGGCACTTTTAGCTACCTTCTGGGACCTTCGCAAGGCCCTAGCACAGGCAAATGTTAAAGGAATACTGCAGGATGTAAGCTATTCTGAGTAAAGCTGCTTTTTGCAACTGACTGCTGTCAATTTTGTCAAAGTGGTGCTTCAGATCAGGGGTGGGTTTCAAAGGTTTTTACTACTTATTCTGTGGGTGTGGCCTATTTTGTGGGCGTGGCTTGGCAGTCATGTGACTGGGTGGGCATGGCCAACTTGATGTCATTTACCAGGAGATGTCATGGATTGGGTAAAAGCAAACCTCACTTAACAACGTTCTTGTTTAGCAATTTTCCTCTCTGTTAGAGGCATCAAAATAATCCAGAAAATGTAAGGTTTCCTGCTGCAGCAGAGGATTGAACTAGATGACCTCTGAGTAGCCTTCTAGTCTTAAATTGCTTTGCTGTCTGTCTGTCTGTCTGTCTGTCCTTCCTTCCTTCCTTCCTTCCTTCCTTCCTTCCTTCCTTCCTTCCTTCCTTCTTTCTTTCTTTCTTTCTTTCTTTCTTTCTTTCTTTCTTTCTTTCTTTCTTTCTTTCTTTCTTTCTTCTTCTCTTCCCTCTGTGGGAAGCAATCTCCCACCCAAATAACTGCTGAATGTCACTTTTCAAACCTGAGCAGCTTTTCAATTTAAAGCAGGATTCCAAGGTTTGCACCTTTAAGACTTGTGGACTTCAACTCCCAGAATTCCACAGCCAGGCATGCTCAGTTATGATTTAAAGTGACAGTATTTGATTTCTCCTTTGCCGGATCTCCCAGCTGAAAAGTGAGTTTCCTTCCTTCCTTCCTTCTTTCTTTCTCTTTCTTTCTCCCCTCCCTCCCTCCCTCCCTCCCTCCCTCCCTCCCTCCCTCTCTTACTTTTTAAAGGTTTTTTTCCCCTTGCCTGAACTAGTAGGGGAAAAAACTTTTTTAAAAAAGCTTCTGATGAAGCTTCTGATGGGAGAACAGGTTCAGGGGCATAGCCAAGCCACCATTACTACTGGTCCCATCTGGTACACCAGATTTTCATTACCTCTTCTGGTGTACCGGACCATATAGGGAGGAACCCACCTCTACTTCAGATGTCTTGGCATTGTACTCAAGGTGCTTATTACTATTGGTTTTCCGATATCCCCTTTTTGATTACTTCATTGTAATAACACATCATTACTTCTTTATTTTCTATCTATGTATATTTGGGATGGGTAAACAGCATCTCTTCCAAAGTCCTGTAACTGCTGGCACTAGTTACTCTGCTAACAGAGCTGAGTCCGCTAGGCTATTTCTCACCAGATGCCTTAGAACTCTAACACCCAGCATGGTCCTTGTTGATTTGGGTGATGACCAACCCTGAAGAGGTTTCTGTAAATTATGTCTTACCACATTATTTATGGGAGAGGCTCTCTTTGACTGCCTCTCTAAGGACACCCTCATCAGTGGCAGATTAAGGCTCACTGGTGCCCTAAGCACTGAGAAATCTTGATGCTCCCATCCTTTGTGCATACTATACAACTCTTCATTGGTTTTTTTTTTCCCTCACCTTTTTTTCCCCCCTCACCTTTGTGGGCCTGGTACCCTAAGCACGTGCTTAGTCTGCTTAATGGTTAATACACCACTGGTCATCATGATTGGACCTCAGGCACAACTCTCGTCTTTCTCACAGCACACAAGCAACACAATCATGCCACAATGTTGCCTATTATTGTATTAATTATAATTATAATCCATTTAACATTCAGTCTGGCCTAAAAAATAACTTTTCTTGTTTTTGTTTGCTGCAATATTGCTGCTTTTGCCTGAGCTCAGAGGACAAAAATAGGCTCAATAATAAATATTCACAATGAGTGATTTTGTTCCCTAAGCATGATAAATGCTTCTTCTCTTGAGATTGGACATCAGGATATGGAATTATCTCTGCACTTTACACAGTGCAGCCCAAACATACTAAATGTGCTTCCAGTGAATTATTTGGAGTGAATCTGAATTGGGTTTGTCTAGTCTAGTGAAAAAAAAAGGACTAGGAGTGACATGATAGCAGGGTTCCAATACTTGGATGGCTGCCAAAAAGAAAAGGGGTTCTATCTACTATCCAAAGCATCAGAAAGTAGAACAAAAAGCAATGGATAGAAACTAATCAAGGAGACAACCAATCTAGAAATATGAAGACATTTTCTAAGAGTCAGAACAATTAACCAATGGCATGGCTTGCCTTCCGAAGTCCATATCTGCAGTCTTTTAAGAAGAAAATGGACAGCCACTTGTCTGGAATGGTATAAGGCCAGGATGGAGAACATATGGCACATGTGACACATGTGGCACACGGAGCCATTTGTCAGGGCACATGACGTGTTGCCCTGTCAGCTGGCTAGCGCACATGCGCATGCTGGCCAGCTGACTTCAGAATTTTTGATTTTTTGAGGCCATTTTTCGCCCTCCCCAGGCTCCAGAGGCTTTATAGGAGCATGGGGAGGGCAAAAACAGCCTCCCCCGCCCCTCTGGAGGCTTCAGGAGCTTCCCTGAAGGCTTTGGAAGGCAAAGAACGGCACTACGAGCAAACCAGAAGTCATTCTGATTCGTCCATAGGGCTGGTTTTTTTGTCCTCCAGAGCCTTCAGGGAAGCCTCCTAAAAGTCCCTAAAGGCTCTGGAGGTTGAAAAACAGCCCTACGGACAAACCGGAAGTGACTTCTGGTTTTTCTTAGAGTAAATGAAGGCTCCAGAGGGCTAAAACCTGCCCTATGAGCAAACCAGAAGGTGGCGGGGAGGCTACTTTCGCCCTCCCCAGACTCCTATAAAACCTCTGGAGATGGAGGAGGGCAAACAAAGCATGCAAAAAATGGAGGGGGGAGCCCTGGGCATGGACACATTCACTCTGGGGTCATGCATTGCATTATGGGTGCGACACACCAGTGCACGACCCCCCTGCATTCCCCCGCTTTTGGCACGTGAAGGCCTCTATGTCCCTTTCTTTTATGTTTTTCTTTTGTCTTCTCTTCTGAGCTGTGGTTTGATTCAGTCAGTTCTCGCACATTCGGGAGAACTGGTTGTTAACTTTCTAAAGGAGTTCAGAGAACTGGTTGTTAGAAGAAATCTCGTTTTGTTTCCCCCCCCCCACTTTACAGGGCTAATCCTGTAAGGAAGGCAGGAAGGAAACATTCTGGTTTCTAGCCTAATCTTTATTGTCCTGCTTACAGATACTGCCTCTCGGGTTAGCCGTTATTACATTGTAACAGCTAAGGGGAAGCACCCATTGGCTTGAGCAACGTTGAGTTGGCCATGCCCACCCAGTCACATGCCCACCGAGCCACATCTACCCAGCTGGTCAATAGGGCAGAGAACCAGTTGTTAAATTATTTGAATCCCTCCACTGTGTGCAATCCTATTTCAACCTCAGTAGCTAGACTTTGAATTGGGAGTAAGCACAAGATAGAGGAAGCAGAGAAACATTGAGGTGGTCTCCTTAAAAAAAGTAAAGGAAGTAGACCACATTTGGAAATGACACTGAAGAACTCTCTCTTACTAATAGCTACAACAACCAAATTATGAAAAGTAATGGTGAATTCATCACTTGTTCCTTTTTAAACTAATGGTCCTTTTCAGCCACAGATATAGTGAATTGGTGTGATATCCTTGCTGTAACTAAACATCCCAGGCTAGGCTCATATAAGACATTTACCGGTTACGGTAAATTGGGCAAAGAAGTTCCATGAGCTGCTTACATAAATCCTCTCAGGATAGAATCCCTTTTTAAGACAAGCTGCAGATGAAAACTTTGCTCTGCTGGGCAAGTGTAGAAGAATTATTAGGGTTAAACAGCTAATAAGATAATTCAAGCAGATTATAAACGAAGTATATATATATAGCTGCATTCTAAGCAGAAGGGGAATCAGGTCTCTGAGCTTAAAGCTTCAAACCTGAATTTACCAGCTGTCATCTTGTTATATTCAACCTCAGGAGCTAGTTAGTCATATGGTTGAAAACAAAATCTTTGGACAAAGGATACTTTAAATTTGAGCTAGGTCAATTAATTTAGATTATACATATTTAATTTCATGTTTGGTAACTTGCTATAGTATGTGGCTTTAATTAAAAATGTTTTGAAAATCAAATATTGTAAGATTCATTATAGTCTGGTCCTAGGGGATCTACATTAGGCAGACACTGCATATAATTTAAGGCCACTGAATTAGTTAGTTCAATTAACCACTGGTTAAACATTATATGATTATACTGTGGGACTTCACTTGAAATAGGGAAAAAAAGCAAAGGAGAACCCTCTTGTAACTTATCCAGATTGCTGTTGTGGCCCACCAGTGGCCAGCAGAGCTGGCAGCAGATTTGGACATTGAGGAGGTTGGGGAGGAACATGGACCAGTCCTGGAGTCTGGGGAAGGCTCTGATGAGGGCTTTGTGTCAGAGACAGAGAGGGGACCAGAGCAGGGGTGGGTTCCGGCTTCTTCTACTGCCGGTTCACTCAGGGATGTGCTTCGCCCACTACATGCTTGATGCGCACATGCACAATAGTAAAAAATGGTTCTGTGCATGTGCAGAAGTAAAAAACAAGATGTTGGCACCTATGCCACTGATAGAACCAGTTCGGGGGCATGGCAGGCCAAATTACTACCTACTGGGCCAAACCGTTCCAAACCGTTAGGAACCCACCTCTGGACCACAACCGTATGCCAGTTATAGCTGCCTTCAGAGTCAGGCATCAGTGGGGCAGATGAGCAGCTAGAGCCTGTTCCCAGTGTGCACATGTGCAGAGTTGCCAGACAAAGGGAACAGCTAAAGAACAGGGGTCGACTTGGGAGTAAGGCCACTGGTGGATGATGAATGTTCTTTCTCAGAGGAAGTAAAAGAGGAGCGACAGGGAAGTGGAGTTTGCATGAGACAATTAGTTCCTACGAGACTCCTTGCCAAGTTTTGCAGATATCGGCTTGTCAGCTCTCCAAGCCAAATAAGGTCTGTGACTGTAAATCCTCCCTTGAAAGACTGGATGTGAATAAGCAGAATTCACAGTAAAATAATAAAAGGGGTTTTGGTCGGAACAAGGAGTTTGCTTCATGCTCTTGGGAAGCCTAGGTCAGAACAAGTGCTCAACAGCCAAACACCAAGTCCTAAAGCTAATTCGAATCCCAGAATTGTTCAATTAGAAACAAGTTTGCAAAATTAACCTACCAAAGGATCTCCTGATCCAATTCTTCACCCAAATCTTCAGTGCACGCGAGAGAGATCATTTGCTTCATCATATTTGCCATCTTTTATCTTTACATTTTATTGATTTTATTGTCATTTATTGTGAATTGCCCAGAGTCATTGAGAGTCAGATGCCATACAGTTTAATGAATTATGGTTCATCCACAATCAGCTAGATGATTATATTGGATTTTTATCCATCTATTGAATCCTTCCCAAGGATTGGAATAAAGTGATGTTGTTGTTTGATGATATTTAACATGAATATAAGCTGTTCCAAGTAAAGCTGCCTTTCTGAAAAGACTGATGGTGATTTTGTCAATGCTGATGATGTTCAAGTAGTACTCCAAATATTTTGGGATTGAACCCAAGGTGCCTATATATCTATTTGTACTGTATGTGCTTTCTTTTGCCACAGTCATTTTACTTCTATTTGCAGGTTCTTATATTTTGTGAGTTTTTTCTCCAGTTTTTTATCTTCTATTCTGCAAAAAATGGTATTTTGTGCAGATATCCCAATGTATCATTGTCATATTGTTGTTTGTAGTTATATTACACTAAGGTGAAGGTAAAGGTTCCCCTCGCACATATGTGTTAGTCATTCCCAACTCTAGGGGGCAGTGCTCATCTTGGTTTCAAAACTGAAGAACCAACACTGTCCGAAGATGTCTTCGTTGTCATGTGGCCAGCATGACTAAATGCCAAAGGTGCACGGAATGCTGTTACCTTCCCACCAAAAGTGGTTCCTATTTTTCTACTTGCATTTTTACATGCTTTCGAACTGCTAGGTTGGTAGAAGCTGGGACAAGTAACAGAAACTCACTCCGTTATGCAGCACTAGGGATTGGAGCCATCAAACTGCCATCCTTTTTGATCAACAAGTTCATCGTCTTAGCCATTGAGTCACTGCGTCCCAATATCTTACAATAGCTAACTGGATATTAGTAACTAACTGTTTCTTCAGCTTCTTTTCAGAGGCAACATTTGCTGACAGTGTTACTATTCTTTGTTGTAAATTAAGTGGTCATTTATCCTTAAAAGTTTAAAATATACCGGAGGTTGTTTAGTTTAAGCTGTTCTGCATAGCTATTGCCTAGCAACCAGATGGAATTAAAGAAATAAATCTTCCCTGATTTTTACTTAAGACTTGTTTCTTGCTGTTACTGTTGAGTTCCATCATTTTTTTTAAAACTATTTTTGGACAGAATGGATTTAATCTCAATCTCTCTTCTTTTTTAAATTGCTTATGCATCTGAATATTCTCCCATTTTTCATATTTCTATTAAATGAATCTTAGTCTATGCTCTTTATAGTTGTATATATTGCTGCTTGGAATAAGTACAATGAAAGGAACAAGATGATTATTTTTGTGTTGTGACTATAGGTAAAGGTTCTCCACACACACATATGCTAGTCATTCCTAACTCTAGGGGGCAGTGCTCATCTCTGTTTCAAAGCCAACATTGTCCGAAGACATGTCCGTGGTCATGTGACTGGCATGACTAAATGCCGAAGGTGCACAGAACACTGTTACCTTCACACCAAAGGTGGTTCCTATTTCTCTACTTCCATTTTTACATGCTTTCAAATTGCTAGGTTGGCAGAAGCTAGGACAAGAAATGGGAGCTCACTCCATTATGCAGTAGTAGGGATTCAAACCACCGCCAACCTTTCTGATCGACAAGGTCAGCATCTTAGCCACTGAGTCACCCTTTATTGTGACTATGCAATTCAGTCAAAAATAAGGCTTTGCTTATGAGCCAAGTGAGTTGGGAAGAACAGCAACAAAGTTTTGAGAAAGGATGTATCAGGCAGAATGTGACAAGGAGACTAAGATGATTTAAAAGATTTAAGAAATGTATCCCATTTAGTCAAAAAATTGCTAGGAATCTGAAATCAGCATAAGAAATTTAAACAATTTTGGTTGGTTACTTTTGGGTTCTGTGCTACATACATTTATGTTCCTTTTTTCTTTATTTCCTATTTTATTTTGCACAATCAAGAATAAACTTTGTTGTTGTACCCACTTTATTTTGCTTTATTGATTCTCCAGGTCAAATAGTCCCAACTGACAGACCCAAATTAATGCAAGTGATATGATTGTCTTTCATTCCATATTTGTCCTTAACACTGCTCATGATGCTTCTCCCTACCACCTTCTTCTGAGCACTGACACTTTTCCTTTTTCCTTTTGTTTCTTAGGGACCAATCACTCTTCCTCTAGAAAGAAGGCAAGGACAAACTGTTACGTATTGAAATGAATAGCTGAAACTAGCTGCTGAAGTTCTCACTCAGGTCCACCACTGAAGCGGGAAAATACTTTGCTCTCATTGGTTGACCGGCTGACAGCTTCCTATAAAAGGAGCACTGTCAGCCAGGCTGCTGCTGTTGTTCATATGAACTAAATGAAAGAGCTTTGCTGAAATCATTCTGGCTTCACTTCCATTCTCATCCTGAACTTAACACAAACCACTTCTGATATCTTGCTAAGAACACTGCAAGGGCTTACTCAGCCAGTTGGTATTAGTGAGTACTGACTTAATTGATATTCAGTTTGGCTCAGATGTTTGCATCGTGCCCTAAGAAAAGTCCTGCAGCATTTGGTCTGAGGGGTATTGAGATCTTGCCCCTGTCGTGGTCGGACCACTGCCTACTGAGGCTTGACTTTCGGAGGCCGATCCCCCACTGTAGGGAGGAGGAACCGATTAGGTGGTCCCATCCGGGCGCCGTTTGTCTTACTTTTCTGTATTTGTTCCCCTTCCCTTGGTTTTTTGTTCAGCCGCCCTGAGTCCCTTCGGGGAATAGAATAAATCGAATAAATACCAATACCAAATACCAATTTCACACGGTATTCATATTTTCTTAATGGATAGACATATCATAAAAGAAATGTCTATCCATTGACAAATATAGATGGATAGCACTGAGTCAATTTGACTCAAGTTCAAATAATATTATGTAAGTTGAATTAATGAAGCCACCATAAATTATTTTGATAATAACATTTTTTTCATAGTTCAACAGGAATATTGCTAAGACTCTGCAATATATGATCATAATGTATAATATGTGGGTGAGATAGATAGATAGATGATAGATGATAGATGATAGATGATAGATGATAGATAGATAGATAGATAGATAGATAGATAGATAGATAGATAGATAGATAGGTAGGTATGTTTTTGTTTGTGTGCATTTATATATGTATATGTGTATGTGTGTGTGTATATATATGTGTGTCTGTCTAGCTATCTATCTACACACACACACACACACACACACACACACACACACACACACACCTTATCCCACTTTAGAAAGATAAAAGTCCTTGTAATGTTATTGTTTTAGGTTTTTATTTAGATATATCCAAGTAATTTCAGCAAAAATGTTTCTCTATTCCCCATTAATACTACAGGATATCCTATATTGCAGTTTTGTGATGGTTATACAACTAACATTTCAAAGCACAGACCCAGGAAAACAGACAGGATCAAATCAAGTCACTGTTCCTTTGTTGCTATTTTAGACTGTATTAGCAGCTAAGAACAGAGGGCATATTTTCCTAAAACAAGATTGCTTCCTATTCACTTTTTGATCTTGGTTTGGCACCCCACTCTCCCCAGAAAGCCTTCCATTTATCAAAACATGTTTTCCACATTTTGTTCTTGAAATCTAACATTATTTTACTGAGAACACTGATAAACCATTTACATATAGTATCAGGGAAAGATATCATCTGGAGATACGTATAAGGCAAGGTATATATAGCAAGTTTAGGAGTCAGGAATCAAACAAATAATTTACACATAGTAGTAGAAGAAATGTCATTTTGTTGCAGAGAACAATAAAAATCTAGAATGCAGAGCTGAAAATAAACTAAAGCACTCGGTTTATACTGAAATTTTGTGAAAATTGGAAGCCCCTAAAATCTTTTAATTTTGCTTTAGTTTATGCTGTTAATATCATGCTAATCTTATCAAGCAGGAAATGTGTCAGTCTGTTTCATACCCATTTGTGGCATACAGTGTCTATTTCAGGGGTGAAATCCAGCAGGTTCTGACAGGTTCTGGAGAACCGGTAGCAGAAATTTTGAGTAGTTCAGAGAATCAGCAAATGCCACCTCTGGCTGGCCCCAGAGTGGGGTGGGAATGGATATTTTGCAGTATCCTTTCCTGTGACACCCATCAAGCCACATCCATAGAACCGGTATTATAAAAAAATGAATTTTACCACTGGTCTATTTCATGCCCAATTTCTTAAAAACAAGTGGTTCGTATAATTTACTATTATGACCGAAAATAAAGACTAGTTCTCTACCTATATCAATAATCTATTCTGAAGAATCATCTGCAATTAACTGAAAACCTACTAATAATGAGATTTTGTTTTTGTCTTCAGCCTAAGCTTCCTTTCAATGCAGGATCAACTTCTTTTTTGGTAAATACAACAGTAAATATCAAATTATGTCCTTGTATTCATGCCATCTCTTTTTTTCCCAAGGTGATTATCAACAAAAGCAGAAAAGCAGCATTCATTAATTTTCTCTTTTTCCTGTAAATCCCAAGCACTCATCATACTGTTCTAAAATAACCTCTGAAGATCACCTGCAAAGAAATAATACCGTATGTGCTTGGGAAAGGGAACAACCTTTCTTATTACATCCATAAACTTCTGCGAATCTCCCATAAATAGAAGGATAATGTTGTGCTATAACACAACAACACAACAACAATGCAACAACAACAACAACAATAACTTTGTAATGACAGTCAAAACTGTTTCATATTTAAGATGTGCATGCAGCAAAATAGCACAAACGTATTACAAAACTAGACATGACCGAGTTGCTAAATTAATCCACTGGTCATTATGTATAAAGTACGATTTTCCTGTATCTAGAAAGTCATGGAAAGATAAAATGGAAAAAGTTATCGAAAATGAGAAGGTGAAGATCATGTGGGACTTTCAAATACAGACAGATTGTCATTTGGAACACAACACACCAGATATCACAGTTGTCAAAACATACAATTAACATTGTGACACTAGGAGATGCCAGAGTCGAAGAAAAAGAACTGGAAAAAATCACGAAATACTGCAACCTGGCCACCGAAACTACACAATTATGGATGAAACATTTAATGAATAAAGTATATAATAATAATATTTTTGTGGGACTTTCAAATACAAATGGATCATCATTTGAAGCACAACATGCCAGATATTACGGTTGTAGAGAGCCGAAGTATACAGTTTATTGATATCGCTGTTCCTGGAGATGCTAGAGTCGAAGAAAAAGAACTAGAAAAAATAATGAAATATCGCAACCTGGCCATCGAAACTACATGGCTATGGATGAAGCATGTAACAGTGATACCCATTGTCATCAGGGTACTTGGTACCATGTCCAAGAATTTTACAAGATACATCAACAAATTGCAGCTTCCTGCAATAACACCAGCAGAACTGCAAAAAAATGTGCTACTCGGAACATCTTATATTTTAAGAAGATACTTGGTTGATACCTAGGATACTGGCAGCAAACCGTATCAACAATTAGCACCAGTCACTGGTATTTGTAATGCATTTTTGAATGTTCAGTTGACTGACTTTCATGTTTAATGAATAAAGTATATAATAATAATAAACTTCAGCCAAGTACATTCGACAAATTCGCAAGATATTAAAGTCCAAATTGAGTGGAGGAAACATCATAAAAGCCATAAATACCTGGGCTATACCTGTGATCCGATACTCTGCAGGAATAATTGACTAGACCCAGACAATTTGGACAGAAAAACAAGGAAGCTTATGACAACGAATCATGCTTTGCACCCTAAAAGTGATGTTGACCGATTATGTCTACCAAGAGCAGAGCGTGGTCGAGGACTCCTACAAGTAAAACAGACTGTGGAAGAAGAAAAACACAGCTTGAATGATTACATCCAGACAAGTAAAGAGCCAATGATTAAGGAAGTAAATAAAGGAGGCCTTTTGAAGACAACTAAGTCAAAAGCTCAATATAAGAAAGAAGTAATTGAGAAGCGAGCTGAAAATTGGAAAAACAAAGCTAGGCATAGCCAATACTTGAAAGGTATTGAAGGCAAAGCTGACCAAAAGCTAACTTGGAACTGGTTAAGATCAGGAGCACTGAAAAAAGAAACAGAAAGCTTTATTTTGGCAGCTCAAGAACAAGCCTTAGCCACAAACTGCATGAAGGCAAAAATTCAACATGTTACCACCAACAGCAAATGTCGCCTCTGTAATGAGAAACACGAGACAGTCAACCACTTGATCAGTGGGTGCAGCAAAATTTCACAAACTGACTACCTACAATGCCATGATCGCATTGCTAAGATTATTCACTGGAAATTGTGCCAAAAGTTTGGATTTGAGTACAGCAAAAACCACTGGGAACATCAGGTTGAGAAGGTTTTAGAGAATGAGAAAGTCATCTTGTGGGACTTCAGAATTCAGACTGACAGGCACTTGGCCCACAACACACCTGACATAACAATAGTTGAAAAGAAAAAAAAATATGGTTCATTGACATTGCAATACCTGGAGATGCACGAATTGAAGATAAACAGCAAGAAAAAATCACAAAGTACTGGGACATTGTGTGTTGTCCCGATTATAATTGGAGCCCTTGGAACAATACTCAAAGGGCTACCTGCTATTTGGAAATTTTAAATTTATCAGACTTGAACATTCTGATTCTACAAAAAACCACCCTACTTGGATCAGCTTATATCCTCTGATGTTACCTTAACAGTTCCTGGGTCCTTGGTTAGGACTTGAGCTGTTGAGCCAACCCCAAAGGCTGTGAATCTCACCAAAGATTAACCACAGAATGATGATGATGATGATGATGATGATGATGATGATGATGATGATGATGATGATGATGATGATATATTTTAAAAGAGTGTGAATAGGGAAATAAATTTTAGGGTACCTTTCAATAAAATATCCCTAGTTCCTAGGATACTGTACTAAAGAACACTATACAGTATAGTATAGCCATTAGTTTGTGAATCAGTTTTCCATTACTGCGTAAAACAAAATAAGAAAATCCTTCTCCCACACCACTTAGTTCAGCAATATAGCATAGCAAAGTTGGGACCTTGGAGGTCTTCTAGAACAACCCCCTGACCAAGCAGGATACCCTATACCAGTGATGGCGAACCTTTTGGGCACTGACTGTCCAAACTGGATCATGCATGCATGTGTGTGTACCATTTTCAGGCCATATTTCAGGCCGTTTTCAGGCTGTTTTCAGGCCATTTTGGGGTGATTTTCAAGCCATTCTTTATTTTTCCACCAGAGCATCTAAAAACGATCTGAAAACAGCCAAAATGGCCTGAAAACACCCCCCCCCCAAAAAGGCCCAGAAAACAGCCTGAAAAATGGCCTGTTTTGGAGGCATTTTCAGGCCATTTTCTGGTGCTCTGGCAGCTGGCACACATGTTTATGCTGCAAACTAGAAGAGGGCTCTGTATGCCACCTGTGGTGCATGTATCATAGGTTCACCATCATGGCCTTATACTGTTCTGGACAAATGGCTGCCCAAACTTTTCTTGAAAAGTTCCAGTGATGGAGCACCCACAGCTTCTGAAGGCAAATATTCCAATAATTAATTGTTCTCACTGTCAGGAAATTTGTCCTTATTTCTAGATTGGATCTCTCCTTGATAGGTTTTCATCAATTACTTCCTTCTTTATGAAGGCAAAATCAGAAAAAAAAACTCATTGGATTGCATCACTGAATGGTAAGGGCAGTAATGGACCTCAATAAATTCATGGCCTTCACTACAACTTTAGTTATGAAGTGGATAGCATCTATGTTCCCTCATTCCACACCATATTCCCTTCTGCTATAATAAAGTTCACACTCATATGAGCAAAACATCTGAGTTAAAAATAATAATAAGTATGTCCACTTTCATATTCCAGACACCCAAAGCTCAGAATGATCATGAAAAAATATGTTTCTAAATATACTTACATAAAAATGTTACAAAGGTGCAGGATCCAATCTGAGTCAGTCACCACAACCAAAGATTATTCTTCCAAGCTTTTGAGCTTCTGTTAGAGCCTATCCTAAGGGAACCATCCTCTGGGAACTTCTCTCTCTAGCCATAATGTGTGCTGTGCTCTGTTCCAAGTGTTGTATTTATGTAGTTCCTGTTGTATTTAGCTATAGTAAATCAGCACTCCTATTGACATCCAATATTATAAAGGTTTGTAAGATATTCTTCAAATCAAAATAAAACATGACCACATGCCCAGACCAGATGGACGTATAGTCTATACAAATGATTCTGGTGTCATCCTGGTGTGTCCATGCATGCCAGATATCAGTACTGCTCCTGGTTACTCTTTTTGAGTCACTGAAGAGAGTCTGGGTTTTGGACTTCTAGATTTGTTCCCTGAGAGCCATTCTGAACTGCATCACACTGCATGAAGACAACTAGCAAGCCTGGGGAGATGTAAAACATGCAATCAACATGGGAGTGACACAAGCAACAGAAATGCTTGATTTCCTGTGGTAAGATCCCTGTATTCCCTGTGGATCACCAGAAGCCAAATCCTCTTCTCAAGCAGCCACCTCAGTCTTAATGCTCACATCACCTAGTGAGGTGCCAACTGGCATCAATAACTGTTTACTGGCATCCTCAACGGGAAATCCATTGCAAGGCAAACAAATGAAACGAAAGAGCTGAAAATGTCAGGGCAAACTATTATGAAAATACATAACAAGGCTGATTTTAATTAATTCATTTATCTTGTGGAAAAAAAGGTTCAGCAGAAAGCCAAGACAGGTGCCTTTGCAATTTTCTTATATATTCCCAGCTGTATATCGAGTAGGACGGGTTATTACTCAGATAGATTTTTTTTTAAAGGGATCTTTGGTGCTTTCAATCCTGAGCTATGAATGTTCTCCTTTATTGGTACATTTTTTGTGTGTGATCAGTATCACCAAAGAGATGTTTGTTTGTTTGGGTAAGATTATTCTAATATGCCTGAATATACAGACTCTTTAAAAAAATATCCTAAAGAAATGAAAATTAAATTAAATACTTTGATTAATCTAAGCTAGTACTGCCTAGTGACAGATATTTTTCCAAACCCAATTGTCTTAGAAAATGGAAACTGAAACAAAAGGAACGTAATGGAGACATAAAATCAGATTGTTTCTATGCAAACTTTCTATGAAGACAAAAGCACGCTCACACACATTTTGCTATATTCTTCATTTTGTATAGACAGGGTAAACCAGGTGTCACCAACCTTTTCGACCTCAAGGACCACTAAATTCATAATTTTAAATTCCGTGGACCACTAATATGATCTGCATAATGAACAGCTGGGTGGGCGTGGCTAGGTGGCCCTGTGATTGGGTGGATGTGGCAAATTCAGTGTCAGTCATGTCGATGGGCACCTCACCAGCCTCTACTTACCCCTTTCATCCCAGCCACTCCCCCCCTCCCTGCCTGGGTTTCTTAGGGCCCCAATAGGAAGCAGTTGTTGGAGCTAAGCAGCCACCATGAGAAAGAATTGGCAAAATAGCTGGCTCAATTCAAATTGTATTTGACTGAGAAGGAGGCTCAGCAGAAGCATCTCAATGAGGACTATGAGCATAGGCTTTCCAAGCAGAGGGAAAACCTGCAGGAGTGCAAAGCCAGGTAACGACTCCTGGAGGCTCAGCAGGCTGAGATGATCAGCCATTTCCAGGCCATGATGCAGTCCCACTGGACCAAGGCCCTCTGGCTCTTCATCACCAGTGGCATTTATCTCCAGCCTTTACTCAAAGCCCCACACCAGGAGGCTGAAGCAGATCCCAAATCAGAATTTCTGCCCCACTCTGACCCATACAAAAAGACCCTGAAGGGGGAGACTGTCTGCAGCTACACAAACATTCATTGCATGTATCCAGCCCAGAGGCCATAGTTTGAGGACCCCTGATTAGTGACCCACACATGTGCATGCACCCCCCCACCCCCCCACACACACATACTGCTGCATATTCTTCACATTTAAATTCCCACTCAGACATTGTTGGTATAATTTGTCCCATTGCTTGTTTTTCCAGAGTTGTGTAAAATTTGTTCTCATAGCCATAAGCTTGCTCTAGAGGTGGGTTTCTACCGGTTCGCACCAGTTCAGGCAAACCAGTAGTGGTAATTTGGCCTGGGTCACAGAATCAGCAGCGACCCAGGCTGGCCATGCCCCCGAACTCTGCTGCCATTGCTGGCATTTTTTATTAGTTTTTAATGGTTTTTGCACATGGGCAGAACAATTTACAGTGAACTGTGCATGTGCCTGCAGTGAACCAGTACCAACGCCAGTAGGAGTCCACCCCTGGCTTGCACACATTATATTACTCATGCAAGGTGATCGGAAAAATTCAGTCAGAAGCAGCCTTCATTTCAGTTAACTTCTTCATATATACATTCAAATCAGTGTGGAAAAATTCCATACTGGTTACATAGGGATTGTGACAAGCCCATTTGATTGATTGGTTTTCTTTAATAAGGGGCTTTGTACCACAGAAGCATTCTGATTTGCTTCCTTGAGAGGAAGAGGTGATCAGTATGTTTTGTAGTTTCCTCTGACAACCACTGGTAGAAGTTTTTGTCCATAGGCTGTGCATGAGAATAACCCTCCCTTGGTTTTTGCAAATGCCAAATGACCTAAACAAATCAGGCAAAACAAAACACTGCAATTGCTTTGCTTCGCTCATAGAACTGAGGAGGCCATTTTGTGTCATAAGGAGCTTTGATGAATTACAACATCTTCCCGCCATTTTTCTTTTTCTTTTCTTAGACTGCTTATAGGACCAAAGGAGAGGTGATATTCAGCCAGTTCGGACCAGTTTGGGTAAACCAGTAGCTCTGACAATCAGCTGGCCTCACCCATCCGCTCTATCCTGTCCTCTATTTTCTGCTTTCTAGTTCATCTCAATCACCCAGCACAGCTGATTTCCCCCCGCCCTTGCTGTTCTACTTACCATTTCTGACTTGGAAGGTAAAGCAGCTGAGCTTCTAAATGCTCTGTCTTCAGCACTGTGTGTAAGCACTTTAGGCGCATGCACGCACAAAGTGTGCACGAAATGCCTGCTGATCGAACTGATTGTTTAACTGGCAGCATCCCACCACTGGATGGGATTACTTCAAATAAAGATGGTGCTTGAAGCAATGCTTTGTTTTGCAATAGTCCACCTTTACTACAAAAATCATGGAATCTAGTGACTATCCAGGGAGATTGCCTATTTCTTCTCCATAGGCTAAATATCTGATAAATCTGAGTGCAAAATCATGAAAATATTGGCGCTAAAATCATTCTAAAAGCCAGCAGACTCTTTAAATGAAACTTGGGGATTCAGAGGAGGGTATGTAACACCATCTGAATTTATCGCCTTCTTCTGTTAAGTAGAATATCCTTTTTACAAAGTGCATCAAATAGCATCACTAATGGAATTGGATGGTATCCCTGGTTCTTAGCCCAGTCAGTCTCTGTTTTGAAGAAGAAACCACACATTCTCACAGATAATATTTACTAACCTGTCTAAATCTGATGCCCTGGATATTTTTTCAAATCTCATCATCTTCTTTAGCAGAGTTAATGATATGAATATTCCAAAAATGCAGAGATTTTAATACATAATTTTTCAGTGGTCTATTCCCAAGATGCAATATTCCTGAGAAATAAATATATTTTCTTTTCTTATTTTCCATTATCTCATTTTTTTTTTATTTTAAAAATGAATGACTACAGAAAAGAGAGCATTTTTGATATGTAACTCTGGTAGAATTCATTTAAACCCAGTTATATGTCACCGCATTGGAAACTTTCAGCATGCATTTTCATGTAACATATATACATATGTTTTTTGCTGAATAAAATAAAATTCAACATTGATATAGAGAATCCTGATTTTACAAAGAATTGTGAATTGCAATGATTTTTTTTAACAAGGACTGCCTTTATATTCAAGGGGCATTATTCTTTGTTAAAAGTGAACTTATTAGACCTTCTTCATCAAATTAAAATATGTATAGTATAGTATAGTATAGTATAGTATAGTATAGTATAGTATAGTATAGTATAGTATAGTATAGTATAGTATAGTATAGTATAGTATAGTATAGTATAGTATAGTCTTTATTGTCATTGTACAAAATAAATACAACAAAATTGGTTTTAGCCTCACTGGTGCAAAATTATAGCAGAAACGAAAAAAGAAAGAAAAAGAAAAAACTAGTCATACGTTTCTATGTGTGCATGGAGTGATTGTAGTTGAATTTAAAAGTCTGACAGTCCAAGGATAGAAATTATTTTAAAACCTATTTGTTCGGCTGGCTATACTTTGATGTTTTCGCCCAATGGTAGAAGTGCAAAGAGACACTGACCAGGGTGTGAATCATCTCTGAGTATCTTCCTTACTCTGCTAAAGCAGTGAGACCTGGCGATGTTATCCAGTGGTGTTAGAGGGCAACCAATGGTTTCTTGTACCGAATTGATCACTCTCTGTAGTGCCTTCCTGTCTGCAGTTACTTTTGAAGAAATAAAATAGCATCCCTTCCCTCTAGAAAAACTTTTCAGAGACAAGACTATAGGACCATGAGGGCTGCAATTTTCCAAGGAATGTCCCAGAAATGGAGAACATAGTCTCCATGGGTGATGCTTTAAACTGCAGTTACATTGGGGTGGGTGGATGGAGCCTCCTGCAGCTGCTGCTACCAGTTAGCCCAAACCAGAGAGAACTGGATGAATACCACGTCTGGCCACCATGCTCTTAAGATATAATAGGAATAGTGCAAGCAGACTGGGAGGAACTGTAATTTATTTCTTCAATGCAGTAAGAGCCTTCAATTTTTCAGCCCTTTATTCTATTTTTATTAACCTTCAGATCACATTCAGGAGTCTGCACAATTAAAAAAACAAAATACCATAACATGATGCAGTGATGTGTGCTTTTAACCCCAATTGATTCAACATAAGAGAGTTATAAGCATCTTCTTAAAGTGTCCATTCAAATCGAGGAGATTTCTCGAAGCAGAAACTCAGACAACTAGTGTTTTTCAAGAGGATTTCAAAGAACTCTTAAATTACTTTGTCCACCAGACAATTTAAAGCTTTACTGGCAGAAATTCTAAAATAAAACAGTTTTAACTTCTTTTAAGATGAACTAGTGATTGTAGTTAATGGACAACATGTAAACATTAATGTTCATGCCACAGATGATAACCATTTTCAAAAGCTAGATGGCATAGATACTGAAGCTTGGCATTGAAACTCAATGTTTTAGTTATGGGACAGATACGTCCCATATTGATTGCAGGTGGTGATCAGTTTTTTTTAATGTTCTTATATATGAATTTCTTAATCCCCAAAACTGGTACAGAAAAGAAATGACCAGATATATACTTATGACCAACTTATATACTTGTTGGGGGTATGTAACTATATCACCTATTGTTTTCTAAGCAGCATAGTTCAGATAATGTTCTTACAGTGAAGAGTTACTACAAGTAATGGATTGTGATATATTATTCATAACAGAAAATGTTGGATTTAATGCACTGTTAACGATATCAACGTATTATATTGGAACAAGAAAGAAAAAGAATACTACATCAAAGAGATTCTCAGTGCAACTGCATTATAGGAAAGAACCATCCTCAAGAGCTTCAGAACTAATAAAAAATTTGAAAAGTACTCAGAAGTGTTAATTGCTTTTTAGTACATCTTACAGAACACTGGTACAATAGACTATCCAATTGTAAGGAATAATAATTAGTCTATTTTAAAAGGTTATTGCTGAGATTTTTCCAGCTCCCCCAAAATTGTATTTAAAATGCTTCCATGATTACTATTCATATATTACCTACCCTGAAACATTTCAACATTAAGGATCAATCTCTGCAGGTTTGCAGTTCTATAAACGCATATCTGGGAGAAAGCATCACTCAGAACAGTGGTACTTACTTCTGATGAATTATGCTATAAAGGTTTTAAAAAGCAATAAGCTATCTGATTACAAGTAAAGAGGATTTGATGAATATAATCTCTCTCATTGCCAGTACTATAAACAAAATGAGACAGGTTACCAACTGTCCAGATTTTTTACAAATCTCATTGATTGAAGCCTAACTATGCAAGTGCAAATCCAAGGGTTATTTTTCAACTTAATTTCACTATTTTACTGAACAATATCAACACAGAAATTCAAGCCCTTAATTTGTGGCTTCAACTACATATCCACTTGCCAAATATAAAATATTATTTACTTTAACTATGGGGACCTAGTTTAATATGTTTATATTGTTTAGAATTGTATTTAACTCTGAATTTTGTAGTCCTAAAGCTTTACAATTCCCATATGATTATATATAGGGATAAGGAAAACATTTGTTCAATTTGTATTTTAATGCAAATGTGGTTTATATTGAGTTTTCAAACTGGGAAGGGAAAAAAAATATTTTTCAGCCTTCTGGAAGTCACAAAAAAACATACATGACCTCATTCTATGTTTTGTTCCAACAGAACATTTCAGAGGTTTTTGTTTAAAATCAAATTTTGACTAACACTTTCTGATAATATGCTACTGTTCATGCCCTAGAGGAGCAAATGAGTTTTAATTTTATGATTTTATATTTTGCATAGATTTGCACTTACACCAGCTTAGCAGGGAATAACTGTGAAGTGTAGAAAGGGTGGCTTGACAGAGAAAGGAAAGTTCTGTTACCAAAGTTAAAGGTAAAGGTTCGCCTTGCACATATGTGCTAATCGTTCCTGACTCTTGGGGGTGGTGCTCATCTCCGTTTCAAAGCTGAAGATCCAGCACTGTCCGAAGACGTCTCTGTGGTCATGTGGCTGGCATGACTAAATGCTGAAGGCGCACAGAATTCTGTTACCAAAGGTGGTTCCTATTTTTCTACTTGCGTTGTTACATGCTTTTGAACTGCTAGGTTGGCAGAAGCTGGGACAAGTAATGGGAGCTCACTCTGTTACACGGAGCTAGGGATTCGAACTGCCAAAATGCTGACCTTTTCTGATCGACAAGCATCTTAGCCTCTGAGCCACCATGTGCTTAGTTACCAAAGCTACAAAGACATGAATATGGCTTAAACTGATATGAAGATATTATGAAAACACATAAGGCAAGCATCTCTATAAGGTAAGAGAAGAAACACATTCAGGCTTGGGAAATTCTGTTAATGAAGTTTTAATATATTCAGCATCTTTTTCTTGAAATGATCTATCTTGTAGGACTGACAATGATGATAACATTATTAACAAACAATGTTCCAATGAATCACTGCTATAATAATTTATTCAAACGGAATCAATAAAATAAGTACCTTCCATGGAATCATAATTACCAGCCAAATCCTGCACTCTGGCTGAAATTTTTACTCAACAACTAATTTCTCATCCTGTTAAATTAGTGCACTTGCTACTATTCCAGACATTCTTCAGTGGAGCTGCCATTAAACTAATCAGATGCTGCTGCTTTTATTTCCCAGACCTGTAGCCTGCAGACCTTCTATGGCCTACAGTGATATTGCGCATATCTCTTAGCTGCTAAGAATTTTCTGAAAAGAAAGCAACGTTGTTCCATATTCCTGTCAGTGGACATAATACTGTAAGCAAAGTATGAGGAAACTAGAATGACACACTGATGGAAACTAGGAGGAAGGAAAAAGGAGGGTGCCAGTTTGTGGCACCCCACAGCAATAAAAACACTTCACTTACTATGCACACACCAGGAGAATGTCTAGTGAAATTAAAAAAGTAGCTTACTGATCTTGCCAGGAACTACAGAACCTCGGCTGTGATGGCGAACCTTTTCGGTGTGGGCTTCGTGTGTCTGGGCCACAATCCGGAAGAGGAACTGCCCAGGGCACATATGCATCCTGAAAATGAACTTCTGGTTTCTGGCATGAGCATGCACGCCACCCAGTTAATCTTCTGTGTTTCTGTCATGCATGCAAATGCAACAATCAGATGGCTGGTACGAATGCTCATGCAGTAGAATGGAAGACCAGCTCTCCCAGTTTTTGGCACTGCCACATGCATGAAGGCCAAGTGATTGTCACGCACACATGCATGTCAAAAACCCAGAAAAGGAACAGGTGACACTCCACATGCCAGGCAATATGGCTCCGTGTTAAACATGAAATTGATGCTAAATTACATTGAAAGGAAATCCTTTCTTGTATGTGTGGAAGTGCAATTTCTGGTTGGAGAGCAACTAATCATAGATTGCAGTTCAGTGAATGCAAAACTTAGATTTTTTCTTAGCTTTTATAAATGTACCCTTTAATAAAGGGTGCATTATTCCTACTAAATTAAATCTTGAAGGGTCTGTCTCTCTAACAGCATCTAGCATAACATCTAGTTAAAATTTTCTTTTTGATTTTAATCTGAATAAATCTTCTGGCTTTATGGTAGTGACTGAGCCCCATCAAAAAAAGCCATTATAGGTGGAGTGGCAGAGTCCAACTTTCTCCACTGCCTTTTCTATTCAGTCTTCACAGTATGATTTGTATGTTTACCATAATAAAAAAAAACTTTCTCTTGCAAGGTGCCTCAAACATTGTGTTGCTTTTCTGTTTACTGTACATCACAGTAGAAAAATGAAAGGCAATATTGCTTCTAGAATCTGTCAACAAGTATTCATCTATTCCAAGAATCAGATTTGGAAAACTTCTACCATGTCTTTAAATTCTTATTAGATTTGTATGTATTATCTGGCATAAAGCAGGGGTGCAAAACTCAAAGCTTGTGGGCCAACTTTGAGTTTGGGATTTAAGCATCCCAAATCAAGGCCATAGGGCCGGCCTGGAAATATCAAAGGACCGGCCCACAGTGCCTCTGCCAACCAAAATGAGCCACATAAGCACCCCACCCCACCCCAGCAACCCATTTTCAGGCCTCTGGAGACCTTTGTGTGGTCCATTTTTGGCTGGCAGAGTGCTGCAGGAGGCCAGGGAGGGTGAAAATGTGTGCAGGGGGGCACACAGAAACAGCCACCCAGTGTCCCATTTAGCTAGCAGGATGCTGCAGGAGGAATCTGTCCCATCTCTCCCCCCAGGCCCTCTGCCAGACCACAAAGGAGAACTACAATGCTGATCCAGTCCTCGAAGAAATCCACTTTGACACCCCTGGCATAAAGGATTGGTTGATTTTTTAACTAAAAACATTATTTTTATTCTGGGACATGGGTAGACCATTTTGCATTTTGCAGGTTTCCTAAAATCTGGGCCAGAAAAGCAGTATATACAGCCTGAGTTGATTGGAGCTGAAGTCCAAAAAACTGGAGGAATTATACTGCTTGCTCACTTTAGAATAGAGATTATATCATAACACAACGCCCTTTTTGATCATAGCATTCAAATGTTGGTTTCCCCTTTGATTGTATCCTTTTGTAAATGCAAACCATCAGACTCAACAGCATCTTCATTATCATCAACAACAACAAAATGAAAAGGTGGTTTAGGATAAAATAATGTTGCTTTCAGGAGCTTTAATTCATAAATTGATTTTGTTTCCTTTCAACAATAATTTGAATTACTTCAATACTGTTCAAAAATGTACTCGAATATAATCTTGTACAACATTTTATGTCAGAAAAAAAGATTACTTGATTAAAGTTCTTTTGAGCCAAGAACTCAGACTAAATATTGAGTTAATATAAAAGCAGACTGGTAATGAAATTCCAATTTACATGTTAGTCCTGGAAGTGAAAGTCAGGTCAGATACAAGTCAAAATTCACAATGAGCAAATACCCCAAGAATCTTTACATGAGATACCTCTTCTTCTCCCTTGAACTACATCAAATTAAAAATGAAGTTTATACTACTATGGTTTATACTTCAAGTTGTTTTGTGAGACCTGCTTCTCTTCTCATGCCAACAAAAGTGCCTAAAAATCCCTATTTTTCTTCTTTTAGCTATAATTGCCACAAACACTGAAAATGTCTATGGATCATCCATCACGGTTGTCCCAAAGGTGCTTTTTCAAGAGGCATCTGATCTTTCTGTTTTTTCTTTGAAGATGTTTTACTTCTCATCCAAGAAGCTTCTTCAGCGCTGACTGGATGGTGGGGAATGGAAGGATTTATACTCCTTGCAGAGAGCTGGACATTTGCATTGTTTTAGAGAGTTATTGAGGCCACTTGGAGGTTTATATGTGTCCTCAGAGTTACCTGAGTAGTGCAAATGGTTGTGGAGCCTTCTTGGAATGGCTGAAATGGTTGTAGATTGGAGATAGTTGAAATTGTATCCCTACCCTTCTGTTGAGAGAGCACTGTTCAATTTTGACATCGATGATCTCTTTGAACCCTCTTTCAAACCAGCGGTCCTCTCTGTCCAAAATGTGGACCTTGCTGTCTTAAAAAGAGTGGCCATTGTCTTTTAAATGCAAATGGACTGCTGAATCTTGTCCCGATGGGTTTATTTCACTATGTTGTGACATGTATTAATGAAGTGGCTGTTTTCACAATGTACAGAACTGTACATCTCACTGCATTGTACTGCATTCAGACACAAACTGAGCAATATGGTATATGCAGTACAATGCAGTGAGACATGAGATATAGGAACAGTGTCTCAACAGAATATCATGGGTAAACAAAATGATAATTGGTAATTAAGTTCCTCCTTAACTGTGAATTTTTTAAAAAAAAGTATACTAAAGAACAAAACAGCTCATTATACAGTAAGAAAGAGAGTCTGTGTACCAATTATGCTTTTGTTTATTCTATCCAATACAGTACAGGGCTGTTCTATTATTTTATTGTCAATAAATTTTCATTTTATTGTTAATAAATTATTTTACCCTTTCTATTCCGCTGTTGAGAATAAATCAACTGAATTTCAAAATTGAGGTTGTTGTAATGTGCAATAGATTTGTAGTCACATCACTCATTCTCTTTCTCTCCTATGCCTTACCAATGTGCACAAGTATACAAAGGCATATTAATTCAGATGCACAATAGCATCCTTTTTTAAAAACTTTGATTTAATCAACATGGATATGTACAATTATATTGTCCAAATCATAGTACAAACTAGAATGCAAATAGAATGGAACTGAGACATGGCCTTGTGCTAATTTCCTAAAATTAATAAATAAAAGGAAGGAGAATGTTAATCAAAATTCAGGGTACAGCAGTAAAAAGAAAGATTTTTATTCTTTGTTTTCAGCATTTGTGTGTGTGTGTATGTGTGTAACTAGAAACAGATCAATTCAAATACTATCACATTTAATATCCAGTGCCAAACCTGAAAGCCAATTCAGAAGCTGAAGGTTTTTTACATTATGTAAAATAGAAAATAGTACTATTCTGTACAATTTTCTGTACCACACAATTCAGCTATAAAGTTTTGATCTGTTAGCAGAATTGGGTGGATTTATAACTATCCAACTGATGAACTGATGATGTTAGACAGTTATGTAATGAATAACAGAATAACAGATTTGGACCTTGTAGGTCTTCTACTCCAACCCCTTGCTCAAGCAGGAGACCCCATACTATTTCAGACAAACTGTCAGGCTTTTTTCAGACACATACACACTCTGATTTTGGTGCTAGGTATCTTTCATTCTTTCTACTATCTACAATCTCCTAATTTCTGAGATGTTTCTTCATTTGAAATCATATGTGATTGTTCCTCTTTGCCATACTTCAATTATTTAAAGCAAAACTTTACAACTGGCAGCCCTTACATAAAAGAAGGTGAAAAGAGTCACCATTTTCTCTGCAGCTGAACACTCTTTCCATATATTTTTAATTTTTAGTCATCAGTAAGACTTATTAATCAAGTAAAGAGTGAAATTATCCTGATATTAACTGAAGATGAAATTCTCTTTAAAAATTATGTCCTATAATGTTATCAAAACTCACTTGAACTATTAGCTTTCATCACATATATCTACTGACTTCTATAAATCGTTGCATGAAATTCAAATCTTCATCTCTTATCAAAAAGTCAACTAATTTAAAATACCAAATAAAAATCAACACAAGTAATTCTCAACTTATGACCACAACTGGGCCTGGGGCTTCCATTACAAATCTAATCATGTGATTAAGAGAATCCAGGTTCCCTCACTGACTTTGCTTGTCAGAAGATCTCTGGGAAGGTCACAAATTGTGATTGTATGACCAGAAGGTGATCATAAATACATACCACTTGTCAACTGACTGAATTTTGATCATAAGTGCAAGGACTGATATAAGTCTTTTTTTAGTACCATTATAACTTTAAACAGTTTTTAAACCAATGGTCATAAGTTGAGGGTTATGTTTAAGAAGAATAGCAAGAAAACCTAAATCTGGAGGTGTGTTTAAAAAGCGAACAAAAGAATAATACTCTTAATACACTCTGAGAATTAAGTCAGATTTGAAATAATTTGGCACAGTTATCAGGATGATGATATAGACATTTTGTATAATCTGTGAGAATTCTGTGTATTTTTCAAGAAAAGTGTAATTTTGAAAAAGCACAAGGGACAGTCAGATATTCCAACATGCCTTTGTATTCTTTCAATTACTTAAAATACTTTAAATACTATCAGTTCTGATAAAATATCAGAATAACACAAGTCATTGCTTAAATTTTTTACAAGAAGGCTACCTGATTATTCTTCATACCTATATGTTCACCTGACAGTAGTATCAATGTGCATAATGCCCTATCTCTATCTATCTATCATCTATCTATCTATCTATCTATCTATCTATCTATCATCTATCTATCTATCTATCTATCTATCTATCTATCTATCTATCTATCTATCATCTATCTATCTATCTATCTATCATCTATCTATCTATCTATCTATCATCTATCTATCTATCTATCTATCTATCTATCTATCTCTATCTCTATCTATCTATCTATCTATCTATCTATCTATCTATCTATCTATCTATCTATCTATCTATCTATCTATCTATCTATCTACACACATGCACACCTTAAAAGAATATATACACAGATGTGCAGTGGCTCATTAGACACCTCATGTGTTGGACTTCTACATATATGTTCAACATACATATAAAGGTTCCTTATGTCATACTCACAAATTATGTGACCAGCATGCTTCTTTATCAACATGGATAAAACTTTTTAAAGTTTAAAGATATTCCTATACCACTGTCACTATGAATCCTATATGGTTCCCAGAGCCAGAATGATATATTAATTGTAATTCTTAATATGTAACTAAATGCCATTTGTTATTTTTTCTATTATACTGTTGGTTATGGCTGTTGCTTTTGTACCCCACTTAGAGTTGTCTGGACCATAGCAGGTTATATATTCACAAATAAATAAATAAATAAAAATGGTAGTTCTTTCTCAAATTCTCCATTTTGAGCAATTATCAACCAGGAAAAATAGTCATAATGCAAAATATATATCTAGCATTCATTCTTTACATTATTTTATTACTGTTATCTGCTTTTTAACATGCACGTACACACACACACACACACACACACACACACACACACATATTCAGATGTGAAGATGTATGCCTCATCCCCAGAACATTTCTTCTTTTTCTTTCTTCTTGCCTTCACTTCCATTTCGATTATTCTTATGCATGAAGTAGAGGAAGTCAGAATGAAATTTGTTCTTGAGAAAATAGCCACTTTCAAGAGAATCTATAATTGGCCAATTGCAACCAAATTGTACTCCAGACATTGGAAAGAAAATAGAGACTGAATGTCTGAATTTATGTAATTCTTTTCTAAGACTGTATTTTCCAAAATTCAGCATTGGTGGCTGCAAGAATGTTGTATAGTTAGTCCTGGATAAATTATTTCACAGCATTTGATAATATGTGAATAGCTGAATTTTCCATGTCAATCTGTGCATATAATAGCAGGTGAAATAGTTATATATGAAAATTATTACATGATTAGAGTATGCCTGTAAGTGCAAGCAAGAGCAGAATACTTGCAAATAATCTGTTTAATGCATATATAGTAAGAGTATATGAAGTCCAATCTTAATTGGAATGAGAAGAGTTAGGCTAATCCAGTGTTTCTTATTTCAAACACTAAGAAAATGTTGGCACATATAGTAAAAGTTATAGCCAAAGGCTACATCCATGTGGTTGACAGACTCAGAGAACAAAACAATGGTGTCATGGATCATTTTCAGTTGCAAAAGTTGTATTAAAAATGAGTTTCAACTGTAATCATAATCTAACTCATCTGCACATTTTGCAAAATGTGATCTAGATTCACAACTACTTCAATATTTCAATTCCAACAGTTTGAAATCTACATCACTTGGCATTGCTAAATAGTTGAAATTGGGACACTTTTTATTTCTTTGCCCAAGTTTTAAATGATATCTTCTTGATTGCTTGGGGAATCCTCCTAGACTCATGGCTCCTGCTGGAAGAGCAGGGGCAGTTACTGCTTTGTACAAATCTTGTGTGCCAACTACACACATTTCTGGCCGGGGGAGGGGGGTCTTGTTCATGGTCACACATGCATTAGTCTTTTCCTGACTTGATTATTGCAATACACTCTACAAAGGGCTCATCTTAAAGACTATCCAGAAATTGCAGCTGGGTCAGAATGCAGTGATATACACAGTTCTAGGTGCCCTGAAGTTCATTCAAATTACACTACTGCTTTATGAGCTGCACTGGTTTCCAATTGCTTTCTGGATGCAATTCAAGGTGCTCACCTTGAAAGCCCTGTCTCAAGAACTGTTTGCAGGGTCATTTCTCCCTGAGGCCTATACCCATCCCATTAGATCAGATAGAGTGGGAGTGCTGTCATCTGATGGGATCTTGGAAGTGTGCTTTCTCTGCAGCTGTTCCAGCCTTTTGGAATTATCTGCCAACTGAGATTCTAGTTGTCCCTATCCATTTAGTACTCCAGAAGGCTGGAAAGATTTAGTTGTTCCTCTAAGCGTTGGGCTAGAATGAAGCTTTAGTCAGCAGGATAATAGTATGGTTGGTTTGTTGTGGTAGCAAGGATATTTTGGTTGTTATTTACTGTTGTTTTTAAAATAATAATATTGTGTGTGTGTGTGTGTGTGTGTGTGTGTGTGTGAGAGAGAGAGAGAGAGAGAGATATGGGTATGCAAATGATAGATTGATAGGTAGGTAGGTAGGTAGGTAGGTAGGTAGGTAGGTAGGTAGGTAGGTATATACATACATACATATATACATTATAAGAACAACAGCTAGGTGATAAATTTGGCTGTAATTCAGCAGTATCACCTTGGAAAGTTCACAAAATTAGCGCACATTCAGGAAGGCTGTGTTTTAAAAATATGCCAGGTCTATGCATCAAAAGTGGGATTTGCAAAGGAATAAGAATTTATCAGGATAATTATATAAGAAAAGGGGTATACTGGGCTAAATAAAATGAATAAAACTGCATTAGACAGTGGATTTTTAATGTTTTTAATCATTTGCAATGCCTTTGCACGTTGCTTGAGATGTGCAAAGATATCTGGCCTCTCTCAAGTCTGGATCAACTCTTGAAAAATAGAACAGTGTGTCTTACGTTCCTTTTGGGATAGCACAATCAACTAAACTTCACAGCACAAATAATGGGAAAACTCACTTTGTAAATACTGTAAATTGGATTTTTCTCTCATTAAGATGGGATGAAATTTGCAGAAAATTTAGCATATTGTAAGTGGAAGAAGAATGCCACATTGCACTGAAAATTATGTTTTACATGTGCCTAATTTAGATAGGTAAACAGGCAGATGATACTTAAACAAAACAGTTTCTACCTGCTCAAAATCCTATTTTGAGATGTTTCTGTAGCTATTTTCAAACAAATAGTTAGAGGAAAAGGGAGTACAAAAGGACAAAAGGAAAAGATTGTGGCAAGGAATAAATGTATAGATAAGGCCAACTCTGAGGAAAACATCTAAGAGACCAACAATGCAATTGTTAAACCAAGCAAGCAGTGGTGAGATTCAGCCAGTTCACACTGGTATGGGTGAACCTGTTGTTAATTACCTGCGCTGCAATGGAGAAATGGGCAATGGAGCAGCCAGTGTGAGGAAAGGAGAAGGCCACTTTCTTTCTTTCTTTTCCCTGCTCCTCTTCCTTCTCTCTGCCGGCTGTTCCATTTCTCATTTTTCCATTGCAGCGCAGTGCCCAGGATCCACTTTGATAGCTGAGGGGTAAATTAACAACTGGTTCACCCAGGGTCTGGTTGGCCATCATTGGAGGCTCATCCTGCAAGTGCAATGGAGCTGGAGAATGGGAACAGGCCATGCCTACCAAGACAATCAACCTGATCCTGGGTGAAGCGCTTGTTAAATTATTTGAATTCCATCACTGCAATCAAGTAGATAAATCATCCAAATGTTTACATACTTTCTTATTTACTCAGATGCTTATTTTAAAAGACTTTGTATGGCTACCCGTCTTGTAAAACACATTTCTTGGTGTCTTACAAGAATATAAAACACAACAATATTAGAAAACCAATGGTAATAAAGCAATAAAGAATTGTCTAAACCTAGAAGAGTGTGGTGAGCAAAGAGTTAAGTTATTTCAAGTTTTCTCCACTGCTGTCCCCAGGGTGCTGTGATCAGAGCAGCTGATGGCAGTCTGATTACAATGATCACTGAAATTTCAAAGTGGTCCTGTCAGATACTGAACCCAACACTTCCATAAAAGTGTTACAGAAAACTAGAAAGCAAAACAGAATATAAAACCAGTCCATTTATCTAGTTTGATGGGGATGCTTCCTTTTCGTTCAGCATATTCCCAACTGCTATAAAATGGCAGGGTAGTTTCGTGGAGGATCTTGAAGGAGTCATGAGGCAATTTAGAGATAGATTTCGATATCAACTTCTAGTTTCAAAAATCCCAAATTGCTCCACTCTGCTCTGAATTCTTGTTATCATCCACATCACACTGAATACAACAATAAATAGGCCAGATTCAGACAGATAAAAGCATTCCCTGAGAAACATTCATCCTAATCATTGAAATGGTTGGAATTTCTCAGAAAATTTCAGCAGAAGCTACTTCTATTTTGTATCAATTTCTACCCATTTCATTTTGCTTCCTAGTAGATCAGTTCCAGTTCCATTGCTAAAGGTCACATACGGCATGCTTATTCATGGTTAATCTAATTTTTAAGTTTCCACAAACTAGGCTAAATTCTTGTTAAGGATATCCTACAAAAGTACTGTCTCAACATTTGTAATCCAGCCCTGACCTCACATACTAAATACTATTTATTGCAACGTTAGATTAGAAAGAAAATTGCAATAGCTTATCCCTTTAAATAATTAGTTTTTTTCCTATAGCAGCTTGTTGTTACCATACAACATTACAATATTTCACAAGTAGATCTTTTGGGCCCTTTTTTTTGAGCCATTACTTGCACGAGACTGCCAGAGGAAACTGATATTCTATACTGCTTGGAACCATTTTTTTTCCAAAATAGGCCTGAAGCCTATTGGAGATCAGTTTAATTTTCCTTCCAATAAGTCCCTTGACAGAAAACAAAGGGGTTCCCCCCCCCATCCTATTCATGGCAGAAAGACTCTTGCTGTCGATTGAAGGAAAGGGCTACCCCATGCCTTATAAGTCAGTATAAAACAGAATATGCAGCTATTAGATTTCTATCTATTATCTGATATATGAAGATAAGATAGATAGATAGATAGATAGATAGATAGATAGATGATAGATAGATAGATAGATAGATAGATAGATAGATAGATGATAGATAGATAGATAGATAGATAGATAGATAGATAGATAGATAGATAGTATATATTAAGATAATACATATATAGGTGATATGTATAGATATAGAAGATATATATATTAAGATAGTACATATAGATGATATGTATAGATATAGATAATATATATCAAGGTAATATATATGCAAGAAATCTGTTACATTTTGCCAATTCAAGTTTTCCGAATCCAAATCAGAATTTCTGAGCCAAGTATACCTTTCTGGAAATAATCCTGCCAGACTTAGAAGAAGTAAATATGACAGACAAAACACCATCATAAAAGTCCTTAATCACCATGGAAGATGGCAGTATATCTACAAATGATCTACAGATTCAGAGTTCAATGCTTAAGTATCAGCTCTTGCACTTCTCACGCATGACTTTTTCCTTTCTACTTCATGATTTGTGCTATTCCCAAAGTATGCCTTTCTATCCAACTTGGAAAAAACATTGGGCGATACAAATCTGGACTGGAAATAGTGCAAGATTAGAAGACGTGGTGAGACCTGGCCCATAGAATTGTCAAGAACTAGACATCACTGAATGGATAACATTGTCACATCATCAATCTAAACTGGATAAAGTCTCTAATTAGAAACAAATCTGGAATGAGCTTTCATATCATGATGTATAACAATTGTATTTCTATCTATCATAATTTTCACTGAAAAACCTATTGGAAGAGAAGGAATTAGTGGAATAACATTTCATGGATGGGAAGCAAGATATCCATGTATAATAAATGAGGAGAAACTGTACCCTGTTTCCCCAATATATATCTAATCTCCAAGCCATTAAAATAATGGCTTGGAGAAATAAATAGTGGCATGAAACCAAAAACAGTTGTCATAAGTGCTGTGGGTGAGCCCAGGCAATATAATGGAACAATGAATCCATCATGGAAGTGATTTTTTTAAATCAAAGCTGGAACTTGGAATATTGATTAGAAGCCAGTGGATGTTGGTATCATTTAAAAAATTTAAGATTCAAATATTCTAGAACTCTAAAGCATTGTAAGTGTATGATTGATTATTTTAAGCAGGAAGATTATGTTTTTTTAAACTGAATTGTTTTCTAACAATTAGCAGCTTTGTTTCGATCTAAATAAATTAATATGCATATTGAAAATATGATTGAATCATTTCTATCAGCACCTATTGGCTATGTTGATAATTTTACATAGATATCTTAATCAGTAGGCGATAGCTACACATGTGCACAATTCAGCAATGCAAAAGCTATAATTTTAGCTTTGGAAATGAATAAACTTGTATTTCCATTATTAACACAAATGTGAGTTTTCATCCATTCTTATGTCACTGAATCTCAGAAATTTTCCCTATATGATAGTAGATAAATATGTATCCAGACAAATGGGAAAATGCAAGCAAACACCAACATTTTTTTCAATACCAATATGAAGAATCTTTCTCATAAAGAATTCTTTTTTAAACTGCAGCACTGCCACAAAAGCAAATTGTTACATGAATAAAGAATAGAATATCTTTAATTACTCAGTGACAGTTTATAACATTAGTAATTATGGAGGTGCTCTTTAATATATGAATAATGTAGGCAGACCAAACATCTAGATTCTGCAGCTATCTTATTGATTATTGAATCTAAATAATCAATCAGAGTGATCTTGTCTTCACATTCTTCACATGAACTGTTTTAGATTAAAAAAATCTCATTGGATAGCAAATCTATCTGATAAATATTTAATAGGAATTTGTAATCTTATACTATGTATTTGCTTAATTTAGTTCAGAGGTTGTATTCAGCCAGTTCTGGAGAACTGGTAATGGCAATTTTGAGTAGTTCGGAGAACCAGCAAATAGACTGGCCCCACCCCCACTGCCTCCCAGCTGATCTTCTTTTGTTGCCCTCAACAGGAGAATGGAGCTGGAAAGCAGGTTAGTGGGGTGGGGAGGGAATGGGGATTTTGTAGTAACCTTCTCCTGCCATGACCATCAAGCCATGCCACACCCACAGAACCAGTAGTAAAAAAAATTGAATCTCACCACTGATCTAGTTCATTTTAGCACAAAATGTTTAGCCAAAGAAATTAATTAACTTCATTTATTTCAAAAGCTTTCAATTAGGAGTAGAAAATGTGTGGCCTTCTGAATCTTTCAGAACTATTAAGCCAGTGATGAGCAACGTTGAATATTGCATTTTGGTGACATTGGGAAGGCTACAAGTTCCCTGTCTCTGGTTTGGAGAATAATGCATTAAATAAATTAATATATGTTTCAGTTACAAATCAGATGTATAGCAATGGTTCTCAATCATTCATATCTTAAGTTCCATCAATCACTTTCAAAGAACGTGGGTTTCACTAAATTGGGCATGCCATTTTCCAGTTTAGGCAGGTGAATGGCTTCCCAACAAGACTAATATTGAATAAATACCACAAAGGTATTTGATCCAATGGCAAATAAACACATAACTGTATGATGTTTTTTGCATTTGATGTAATTCTATTTGTTCTCCTTGTAATCAAGGAACAAGGAAAAATATTGGAATTGACTTTTCCCACACTAAATTATTGTGATATCACATATGATACAACACACTCTGAACAACACAATGAATACATTTTGTATATTTTTCCCCATCATTATGATATTTTAGTGAACAATGTCAACTTTGGATTATTTTCTGTGAATGTTCTCTTTTTATTTCAACCGTTGTCATTATTATTGTTCCAATATGTTTAGTACACAACAGATACAATGAATGATTTTATCTAAATGGATCATATTGTTTTCTCAAGCTACTAAGGCAATAATAAACAACCACAGCAAAATCCTTTTACTTAATTAACTTCTTTTCATGTAATCTTAATTATTTATCTATCAAATATTTTAAGAATTTGAACTAACAAAAGATTAGCTTTCCTGTACCTTGGGATGTTCCAGAATGATGAGAAATCATTTCTTTCACAAGCATTAAATAGATGACATATTCTATTGTAGAGAAACAGACTGTATATTTTTACATTAATGGATTTCATACTATGTTCCCAAGTATTCTGGGATTGTTTGGAAATTTGTCAGGGACTTATCAGTGAGATTCGTCACACTGTTTGTCTGGTTTGTCACCAGACAAACCTATATAGAATAGTGCTTTCCCACAGTTACCAATCTAGATTATACTACACATCAGCAAAAGAGTGTATACTAATGCCAGAATGTGCTACAGAATCTGGTTTGAGCATTTTAATTAAATGTAGGAGAAGTTGCTTAGCATACTCCTTAAGCAGCAAAAGATAGCCAACACATAAACATTTAAAAATCATTGATTTATTTGAAATTGTTGGAGTAGCAAGGGAGTATCTTCATAAACCTCTATGCAGTCCTTGAATACAAATCTCATGGTTAGTTCAATACTATTTCAGAGGTAATAAAATTTGATCCCTCTATCAAAAAACAAGAGATTTCCTTCTTAAAGCAACCCATACAATTTAAAAAAGTGTGAAGTTATATGAAAAAAATATACAAGAACTATCTGACACAGAGTCTGTACCTAAAAAATTATCAGCTTCAGAAGTACTCCTGACTTGAAGAGATAAAGACTCAATATTGTCATTCCAAAATATAAGATTTCTAACAGTGGGGGATCAAAAATTCGATATAATTTCACTGTTCTTTCTTTTCCTAGCAGAGTATTAATGGCATTTATTCCTCTGACTTCTAAATGCTTATATCTGAAAATTCCTACAAAAGTCAAGAACAGCTTGAAGGACCTTTGAAAGAAAATGATAAAATACAGAAATGTTTTAAAAAAATATTCTGAATCATGCATACATACACATTTACATGCACAACTTTAGGTATTTATTTATAAAATATTTAATTATAATTTACACAATATTATATTACATGCAGGATGATTCTTCACCTACCTGACTCTCTGGAAATTTGTATAAAGGATTCCATGCCTTTTTCACCATAGCTGCCTTCAGAAGCCAAGGTGGAAACATAGTTCCATCCCAAAGCTCTCACAATGTCCACCATTGCCTGTGCTTGGAAGGAATCTGGAGGAACAACCCGTGAGAAGAAATCGTAGCGCCGGTCATCACTTAACTCTGGTGCAGTTGAAGCATAACTGATTTGGGGTATCTAGAGAGAAAAAAGAACAGTTAATGGGACTTATGAATTGATAAACTCAACACACGTACAACACAATTAGTTTTAGCTGTAATACAATTAGCCTTCCAGATGCTCATCTGTTACTTTCTATCTTCATCAGCCCTTAAGTGAAAGTCAATGAAGCTATCTTTCAAATAATTTTAATCACAGGAATACTAATTGGTAGATATTATTTCTATCAGCCTTGCACCCCAAACTTTCATTAACTTGCTTTTGATGAAGCAAGTTTACGTATTTGCCTAGATTTAATTGCGGATAAACCGGACGTAAATGCAGCTGCTGAATCAGTCTGGTACTGGGTGAATTTCCCCTAACGTTTAAACATCTGTAGTGATTTGATATTTGAACTTCCTCAGGCTGCTATATTCTGCTATCATTTTGCACTGGTTATCATCCATTTCATTAATAACCTGTTCTGTCCCCCCTTCACATCTCTTAACAAACAGCAAGACGAATAAACTTAAAGGGAACTTTCTTTATCAGTTCTCAGCTCAGACTGGCTTTGAGCCCAAAAATAACATAAATACAGTCTCGAACGAGATAACCAGGGACGTGCAGTCACTAGAGGCAAGGGAGGCAGAGCCTCCCCAGTCTCCTGAGAGAAAGGAAAGAGTTTTAAATATATTTTTTTAATGAGTTAAAGCCAGGATAGTTGCTACCAGATTTCAAGTCACAGTGGCTTGGTGTCTGCTCTCAGTGTTAACTAGGAGGAGACGAGAGAATTCGGAGCCTCTTTTGCTTAAGGAATTTTTCGCCTTTTAAAAGTTAAGGCGGAGTTAAAAAGCAAAAGATTTAATATGCAAAAGAGGCACTGATTCTCCCGCCTCCTGATCTGGGAGCAGCGAATCATGTCTTGCACTTGAGCGACTGCGCAAGTGCAAGGGTGATTCTGGAGAGGTTTTTCTTTGACCACTAGCCGCCATTTCTTCAGCAGCCAGCCCAGCACCGAGCGGGGAGGACGACGAGGAGGAGGAGGAGAAGAGTGGTGAGCCCTTGTCGGGTGGGGGTGGGTGGCTGGCTGGCTGGGAGAAGAGTGGCGAGTCCCTCCCCAGCCAGCCAGCACTCACCCTCACCCGACCTGCTCCCTGCTTGGCCGGCTGGCTGGCCGGCACAAAGACTCATCACACTTCTCCTCCCAGCCAGCCAGCCAGCCACCCCCACCCGACCTGCTCCCTGCCTGGCTGGCCAGCCGGCACAAAGACAAACCGCTCTTCTCCTCCCAGCCAGCCAGCCACCCGACCTGCTCCCAAGAATGTCAGCGGGGATGGAGGAGGTGGGGGGCGAGGCAGCAGAGTGCGGCAGCGGCGAGAAGCAACGTCCCCGCCGCTGTCTTGCCTGTCGGACACAGCGGCGGGGACGTTGCTTCTCGCCGCTGCCGTGCTCTGCCGCCTCTCCCCCCGCCTCCTCCGTCCCCGCTGACATTCTTGGGAGCAGGTCGGGTGGCTGGCTGGCTGGGAGGAGAAGAGCGGTTTGTCTTTGTGCCAGCTGGCCGGCCAGGCAGGGAGCAGGTCGGGTGGGGGTGGGTGGCTGGCTGGCTGGCTGGGGAGGGACTCACTGCTCTTGCCTCACCAACGGTATCCTTCACCGCACGTCACTGGAGATAACAGAATGAAAACAAAACAACTCTTACAAGCAATGCACTTTTCCAAGTGTAGCCTTGAATCAGGGTTACAGGAAACACCAAAGCACTAATCCAAGTGTATCAAGCAATGTTGTACACACGAAGGAACGTTGACTCCTGCGACTAGGGCATGGCAGCATCCATCCTTTTATCTCCAAACCTGCCCTAACAAGCCCCAGCTGCATAACGAATCTTGTATCCCGAAAAGACTCACAGCAGACATCTGCTGAGTCACAACAATAACCATTGTCTACAAATAACAATAAATCCAGTTTATCAGACACTACCACCTTTAGCATGATACCTCCCCAAACTCCAGTCGTTTAGTAAGGCCGGACAACTTCAAGAAGCAGTTTGATTCTTAAATAAGAAAAATGTGTTGCTTACTAAATACATTTCTCTTGGCTCAGGTAGGAAAGTGACACTGGGATGCATAAGAAAAATACAAAGGTGTTTTAAATACAATAAATGGGGCTATTTTCTCTGCTTTTTACTGAAAAAAGGAAGCCTTCATCCAATAATATTTTTCCCCAACAATAACCCTTCTTCTTCCTAGCGTATTCCCACAGGTGCAGGTCCTCTTTTCGGATCATTGAACGCCACTTTGCATGTTCAGCTGCATTTTCAGGGAGCAGTCCCATGGCTTATATATCTTGTTCTCAACAATAATCCTATGGCATAAATTTCTGAGTGGTTCCCTGAATATTTGAGATATAAACAAACAAACAAAAATCCTATGAAATGGAGAGGGACAACAACTGCCATACTTCTACTATTTTAGTTATTTGAAACATTTATATAGCTGCTTGTCTTCTAACCAACTCTTGAGTATCTTCCAATGTATGTTTTTTTGTATGTACGTACGTATGTAGGTATGTGTCAGATCCGTATAGCTGCCATTTGTCAGAGGAAGGGGGAGAGAATTATAATTTGTTACAATTCTTTGCTACTTTCCTTTCCCCAAGATGTGTCTTCCATCTTGCATTGCATTCTTGTATAACCTTTCACCTGATTTATAAACATTGCCTGGCAACTCCACTGCCTGGCTATTTCTCACCTCTCCGTGAATGTACAGGGGGGAGTGGGCCATGTGGACAGCAGAGTCAGAAGATGGCTTTGAGAAAGCTCTCTTTTCTCAGAGCAGTAACATCTTCACACCTGTCCATTGACTGAATCCACAGCGGACAGTTGGGAGGGGCCTCTAATTCCTTTTTTTCTTAATTGTATGGCCTGAGGAACCTGTACTTGCCCTGCTATCACCCCTTTTCAATAAAAGTCTCCTTTTGAAATGCCAAGTTTTAAAAGTCTTTGCTTTCCTGAATAAGGGGGAAGAGGCTGGCCGTACAGTATGTATGTCAACTAATAATTCCCATTGGATTAATTGATCCTGATTCCAAGTAACAAATCAAACTGTTTTTCAAATTTATATATAAAAAGCCCATCTAGATTAACAGAATATTTTCACTGCTTACCAAGGGGCTAGATAAACATATTAGAAGTGTATATGATTAAATTGTTATAGAATCACATTCAGAGCTTTAGGTTTTTTGCTTTTTACTCTAGTCAGGGGTGGGGGGAGTAAATATAAGTACGGATGGGATCGAAGACTCAACAAAAACACATTATCGTACTTTTAATTTTCTCTCTCGCTCTTCTCAGTTTTGCTCCAATACATCTTGCATCTTTGTAGTCCATTTTTTATCATCTCTATTCCCTGAAGGAGCATTGCCATTCCTAGGTACATAGTCATCAACTTAGATGTTTGCTTAGATGTACAAAGCAAACAACATCTGCTCAAGTCAATCTTTTTTAAAAAACTATTTTTACTACAACTCTGGTTCATTCACTAAATTCTGTTCCTGAATAGTCAGGTCAGTGATGAATTATATACTGCCAATTTGTTCCCAAGGTAATGCTACATACCTGACAATAAGCAGGCACATTTGTAATAAATATAAATCTGAAAGAGATTATTAAAGAATCTGAAATTTACATCTTGCTGGGCTTTAGATTACTTAACTACCATGGATGGTGCATGGTCAGCTCTCAAGAACCTTTGGACAAAGAAATGGCACCATTGTTGTGTCTATAAACTTGCACATTTATTGATGTATCTATCAATCTTTCTGATGCTGAATTCAGATGATCTACATACTGTATCTCAGGCAAAAAAATGCATACTCATGAAGGTAAAACAGAGATAACCTGAAGTGGTAAAAGAGGAGGAGGAGGAGGAGGAGTGAAATACAGGTTTTGTCAAACTCCCAAGTAGGCACAAATTAGAGTTAAGCTTCCCAAAGATTTGAACAATACAATTAGAAGTAAATATTTGTTTTATTTCAGAAATGGTCAACATTGCAAACTGTTGACAACCATTGAAAAGTTTGATAGTTTGATGGTGAAACAGAATTTCCATACATTTCTAGTTGACATCTAGCACTCTCTTTCATGAATGTAATGTAATATTTCTTTATTTAATTTATGTATTAAATTTGTTTGCCGCCCATCTTGCCATAGCAAATACATTTAATAAATAAATTTGGATTTATTTGATAAATACTTGACATCCATTTCTCAAAATCACTCATTTTAATGCAGTGGTTCTCAATTCCTCCCCCCTCTCAATTATTCCCTTTCAGTATCTTAAATAATGTAAAAACCATCACACAAAAAAAAGAACTCAGAATCAAGTGTCTCTATAGTGATGGCCCCAAATTAAATCCTTGACTTACAAACAAACAATTACACATTGTTCATTATCTCCATTACCTGCCCAAATGACCCCACTTTAAAAGGCCCTGCATTAATGGTGTTTGCATGTTTCAGAATTCCTTGCCACTTAATGGAATCCGGACTGCAAAGAGGCAGAATTAGTTTGGTAAATGTGTATGCTGTAAAGTATGTTGTGCTGACTTGAGGATGGATATTTAGAAGCAGGAAAAGGTCTAAGCCAGATTTGTTGCCCTTACAAAAACAACAACAGAAACATCTACCCTGTTTTCCATTTCAAGGAATTTCATCACTAAGGTTTTTTTTTCCTCTTTAAGTGGCCTTTCTAAGGTCAGATTACCAGACAGGGGTGGGAAAAACTAAAACCTGAAGGAACCACAAAGTACAAGAAATTTGGGGAGGAAAATTAGGTTGAGACAAAGAGGTTGTGGAGAGTCTGAAAAATAAAAAATAAAAATGAATGCAGCATACAAAACAGTTATGGTCACTATCTTTATTCCATATGCCTTACTGCTGGCAAGTCCACTAACTATTGTTGCTACAATATTTTCCCAAACGTTCCTAAATTCTGGCTGAATTTGTCAACTGTGAAGCCATATATCACATCCAATTTACATGGAACAAATCATGGCTATCAAGTCTAATGCAGGACTTACAACCACAATTGAGCCCAAAATATATGTTGCTAAGTGAGACATTTGTAAAGTAGTTTTGCCCCATTCTATGACCTTTCTTGCCACAGTTGTTAAGTGAATCATTGGAGGTGGCAAGTTAGTAAGATGGCTTTTAAGTGAATCTGGATTTCCCATTGATTTTGCTTGTCAGAAAGTCGCAAAAGGAAATCACATGACCCTGGAACATTGCAACTGTCATAAACATGAATCAATCACCCAATGCATGAATTCTGATCACATGACAACAGGGATGCTACAATAGTCATTCATAAGTGTAAAAAGTGGTCATAAGTCATTTTTTTCAGTGCTGTTGTAACTTTGAACAGTCACTAAATAAACTGTTGTAAATTGAGGACTACCTGTACAGATTTGCGACTTATTCACCATGTTAAATGGAGAGAATCTCCATTGAGACCAGTTTTTGTGAGCCTCACAAAGTCGGCTGGTAGGTTTAAAAAACCACCTTATCCTCAGTCGATTCTGGTTAGTAGAAGAATGCCTTTATTAGTGAGGTCAACCCATTCAACCATTCCACTTCACATAGATGAGTAAAATAGAGCAACTTTTAACCTGGGAATGCTGAAATTCAATTTAATTAAGCTGTAATGCTTTAAAACATACACATAATCCAAATTGAATATTGCCTTTTTTGGCATTATATCATTTCTAACTTTTTGTGTGTGTTTGCTTCTCTCCATTGAAAAACAAAATGTCAATCATATGGGTGAAGGGTAGGGACAATAGAAAAATTAAATAGACATGAACAGAGGATGAGAAAGAACATTGTAAACCAAGATAAACTTGATAGGAGATTTAGCTTAACATGTAATTCAAGTTGGGTGGAAACAATATCGTAGACGACCCTCACTCTGTCAAAAACCTAGGAGTACTCATTTAAAATTATTTAAGCTCCAGAGCTCACTGTAACAGCATTGCCAAAAAGTTGTTAACCTAATTTTGTGAAGCTTCTTCTCAGTTAACACTGTATTTATAACAAGGGTACACAAGACCTTTGTCAGGCCAATTCTTGAATACAGCTCGTCCGCCAGGAACCCACACTGTATATCAGACATTAACACAATTGAGCAGGTTCAGAGGTACTTCATGAGAAGAGTACTCCACACCTCTACTCACAATAGAATCCCTTATGCCACCAGGCTTGAAATTTTTTGGCTTTGGACAATCTGGAACTGCACAGCCTACGGTCCGATCTAAACTTAGCACACAAAATTGTCTGCTATAACATCTTGCCTGTCAACAACTTCTTCACCTTCAACCACAATAATACATGAGCAAACAATCGATACAAACTCAAGGTAAACTGCTTCAAACTCGATTGCAGAAAATACGACTTCAGCAACAGAGTGATCAATTCCTGGAATGCACTACCTAACTGTGGTTTTATCCTCAAACCCCCACAGCTTCAACCTCAAACTGTCTCCCCTGGACTTCCCATTCTTAAGAGGTGCATAAAGGGGGTGTGCATAAGTGGACCAGTGTGCCTACCATCCCTGTATTACTGTCCCCATTTATTTGTACTCATTTCCTTTGTTCATGCCCATGTTTATACTTATACCTGTTATCTTGTACATATTTGACAAACAAACAAACAAACAATAATTCAAAGAGAAAGAATTTGCTTCCAGGTCGATATTATAACAAAATCTGGCACCACCATATCTTACTGAAAATAAGGAAAGGCAGCTTACCTTTGAATGATATAATTTTTACAAGAAGAGAAAACCACATCAGTTTATTTGCATAATGGAAAATAGGCAGCATCTCCTTACAAACACAAAAGTAGTAGGCTAAAGTGTTCTTACATCCCCTGCTCCCCCCCACCCCGATGAGTGAGTTAGTCTGAATTCAATTTATTCTTCCCAGGTTCTGAGTTTGTCAATAGGTGTAAATCAAGAATTTTGGCTTTAAAACAAACTACTTTTTTTTAAGAAACATAAAGTTCCATGGATGGCTTGTATAATAATTTTTTAAATCAATTCTCATGCCTGAGAAATCCATAATTTCTGATGCCTTGAGAGAACCCCAGAAAATTTGTAGCTGGCTGATTTATCACTTTCTTTTGAAATACAGCTTCTAGCTTATATATAAAAGCTAGTTCAGTATTTGCTAAAGTAGAAATGAATTTGTAGGGATGAGAGGAAATGAAATCTCAGGGTTTGGGAGGGATTTCTATGTATGCCTGCAGGTACTTAATTATTATTTTTTTATTGTCACATAACCAGCATGGATTCTTTTTAATCAGGAAGGAATAGGCTATATATGGTAGAACATTATAACAGACCAAGAAGCAAGCATGGCGACATTCTAATGGAAAGCTTCAATAAAGCAAATTTCATTTTCACTCTAAAAGTCTGCTAAATGCTCTATATTCTTTCTGAATGCTTCTGCTCTGTATACCTGCCTGTCTGTTCTATTTGTGAAGGTAAAGGGGTAAGGTACATTTTCCTGCAAAAAAATTGTTTAAAATATTACAAGAATATATGGTAGGATTCTTTTAAAAAAAATTCAATGATTCAGGGGTTTATTAGTTCTTAAATCTAAGGAAACTAATCTTTATTTCAGCAAGTCACAAATCATTTCCTTCTTTAAAAGTACCATTTTGATCATATTATAAAGCTTTTCCAACTGTGCATGATGCTGCAGTTGTTTTTTAAAAGATGATACCCTGCTGCCATGGAAATAAGGATGTCAACAGAACCATTTCCAAATTGAAGTTGAATAAAAAGAGATTGACAAGGAAATGGAATTTGCTGAAGCAAAGTAACAAAGGGGATCATTTTCATAAAGAAAGATTTTCGTAAAAGAAAATTTAAGAAGCTATGAGCATTACATTTATTGGACAGTCACTAGCTCTGTCAGGAACTATTACCCCAATACAAGTAATTAGAACCAGTTTGGTCTAGTGATTAAGACACCAGGCTAGAAAGTGGAAGAATGTGAGTTCAAGCCACCTTAGCTATGAAACCAGCTGGATGGGCCAGTCACTCTCTCTCAGTTCAACCCACCTTTCAAGTTTGCTGTTGTAGGGAAAACAGAAGGAGGAAGATGTATTGGATATGTTTGAATTATTTGTAAAAATAATAAATATCCTTAAAATGAGGGATGCAAGATAAGTAATCAATTAAGCATGATGACTTGCTCATGAAGATGCTGCAACTTATGTGTCAGATCTTGAGATGAAAAAAATACAAGGGCAACATTTGTTTGATGGCCTCCCATCATCATGCAATCTCATCTCAAGCTCTGATCATAACAGATTCAGTGAAAAGTAACTTTGGCAGATGAGTACAATTCGAGCCCAAAATAAAAGAAATCAAAAGGTTTCTCATAGTTGACTCTGATATTTGTGCTAGGAATTACTGATTTGCTTTGGCCTGTTCTTGTTCTGATTCTTCATACGTTGCAAAGAACTAAAGACATTCATGACAACATAAATGCAGCATCTCATAGATCAGAACTTAGTAGTAAATTTTCCTATTCATCTTTTGTTTTTGTTACACAGGTGGAATTTAACAAAACGAGACCAGCTTAAACTTAAAACAGAAGAGTTGTCAAAAACATTATATAAAATAAAAAAGCAATTTCTTGAAGAACTATAAGTGTATAAGATCATGCATATGTGTATTTGTTGACATATTAATGAGTTCCCACTGGGGTGTTATTAAGTGCATACTTTGCACTAATTTTACTTTCAGTTTTCTATTACATTTTATTGATATAGTTTCCAGACAATGGGGGGAAATGTACAAAAACAAATTTCTAACATTTGAAATGTAACTTAGTATTAATTTGCTTAAATGAAAACAATGTCTGATTTTTTTAAAAGGAGCAAGTGGAGAAGTTTTAATTGGGCACCAAAAGTACTAGATTGCTGTACTTGATGGGTGATTTAACACCATCCATTTTGAATTAACTGACATCTTTATTCACAGTGATGTAGAAATGTTCTTCTGACAGAGCTTAAATATCAGGTTTCAAAGATGCCATTAGTTTTCCAATTTCTTCATTCATCACATAATAATAAGCTTTGACATTTCATCTGCAATGAATATATTTTTAAAAAAAATCTGAATTAAGATTAGTTTAAAGCTTCTATTTCTAGTACACGAATAACTAGCAAAAATAAAAAATGTATAACTTCTGTTCCTAAAGTCCACTGGATAAGTCCAGTGACACACACTGCTTTTTTTTTACTGATAGAGGACAATATTTGTAACTTGAGGTTCAAATGAGGGATTTCAACAGACACACTGACATAAGCAACGTCTACATACCATTCAAAGAGATAATCAACAAGCAAAAAAAAAAGGTGTGATAACCTGGGGCTGGGCACGGAAAGCAGCACAGCTGGAATGAAGACTTAACTCTCTTTTATTGCTCCAACTTTTCCTCCCAAAGTTCCCACACTTCACTGTAAGTTGAAACCCACACATGCACCTCTACTAGTTCCTGGCTGCTGTGAATCCAGAGAAGCAGCCAGTTTCTGAGAGCAAACACAGTTCAGGAAACTTGGTTCCAGGGAGTCCTCACTGCACAGACAGGTTGCTGGGGATAAAGCACAACCCGAAGCAAAGCTGTGTCACTGAGTTCTTGCCCATGGCCAGACCAGACAAAGCAAAGCAAGTCGAACCCAGGGAAAACAAAGCTAAGTGCAGTAAGACAAGGTGGGCTGTCGGTAACTGCAAGCGTGGCTGGAAAAAACACAACACTTGTTCATGACAAGTGCCCCTCCCCACAACATATCTTTAAATTTTATTCCCCAGGTAAGCCTTGTGATGAGGGGTGGGGCTCCCCCCCCCCAGCATTCAGTTCAGCCTGCACTGATCACACCTCCTCTCTACCCTCTGTATTCAAGGATCAGATGGGGGAGGAAATTGCTCCTTTCTGGACTCCTCTTCTCTGCTGCCTATCTTTCCCTCTCCTCCTCTCTTGCTCAGTCATCCTTCAACCTCCCTCCATCACTGGCCACCCTTCCAAGGCCTGGCAGATCCAGGACTGCCTGATCCTGCTCCCCCAATCACTCCTCCAGGGCCAGAGTGGCTGTGCCATCCTCCTCTGTTGGCCCCAGCTCTCTTCCTTGTACCCAGACTCAGACAGGGCTAAGACAAAAGGGAACAAAAAGTCCAAAACACCAGTTCACCAGTAATCAACACCCAGATGATACCAAGATTAACATTAGGTTAACAATCATGAAGCAAACAATACTCCAATCAATGAACTGCCGAAGAAACTAACAGTAAACAGCCCAACCAAAGAACTGCCAAGACAATTTCCAACAGTACTGACTGACAAGCCACTAAGATGTAAAATGAGACCAAATTCCACTTCCTAATAGCACTGATGATCTTATCTAGTTTGGGTAATGAAAGATCGGCAAGAAAGCAACCAAGCTCAGGGAGCACCAAGGATCCCACACTGCATTATTAGCACACCATTTTCCCTTTGCATTATTCTATTTGAAAGTCTGTAATCCTAGTGAGAATTGAGAAATTCCGGAATGGTGGCATTCAGAGCATGTGTGTGGTTCAACAGTATAAAAAGATTTGCTGTCTGGTGTGATATTTAACCTGTGCATTTTGTTCTAGTCCCAAAGGAATTTTATTTCTCAGAGAAGAAAGTGGTGGAAAACAAATGCCTGACCTGCTCCTGAAATCAGCTTTATATAACTAGGATATTCCCCAAGATCAGAAATCTTGTTTTAGAGCATGTCATAAAAAGGGAGAAAAGGAAATTCCCATTGACTCATGCATTGTTCAAAATGCGTTAAAAATGTTCACTAAAAAGATATATTTTTTAAAGATTTACTATTGTACAATATATTCCTTACCTGTACAATATCTGCACTGAAGAAGGCATATTGCCTATGCAGAAGAAAAGCATTGTGTGGATATTAAAGTTATTGTTTCGAAAGAAATTCATGCAGGTCCTGTGATATACTCTTTATATTATAATATAAAGGGTATATCACAGAGGTAAAAGAATTATAATAATTCTTCTAAACTTTAAACAATTTCTAGTTTACAAATTTTGTCTCCAGTTTACATGCTCATGTTGGGAAGCTACTAAAATTATTATGTTTCCTTGAAAATAAGACAGGGTCTTATTTTCTTTTGACTCTCCCGAAATGAGCACTTGGTCTTATTTTCGAGGAGGTTTTATTATTTTTGAGGTGCAGGAGGAGGTGAGCATGGTCACCTCATGGCTGCTGCTGTGTTGCAATATTTTCAGAGAGGGCTTATTTTGGGGGGAGGGCTTATTTTAGCACATGTGCTCAAAAGCCCAACTGGGTTTATTATCTGGCAGTGGTGAGTTCCTACCAGTTTCGACTGGTTCAACTGAATCAGCAGTAGTTTGGCAGCCTGGACCACTGAAACTGGCAGTGCCCCAGGCCTGCCGTGCCCTCAAACCGGTTCTCCAGGCAGCGCTGTAGGCACTGCCATCTTGTTTTTCAGTTCTGCGCATGCACAGAACAATTTTAATTGCACTGTTCATGTGCATGCAGTACACATTAAGTGCGTGCACACAGCACCCACATGAGCGAACCGGCAATAGTGCCTGCTGGAACCCACCCCTATTATCTGGGGAGGTCTTATTTTCATGGAAGCAGGGTATACATATTCAAGCAGAACTCTGTGTGCTCACATCACAGGTTTCCTGCTTTTCTATCTCTGCTGTATATTTATAACAGAGAATAAACAATTCTTTATGATTGCCAGAGTAGGAAATATAGAGTATTTTTGAAGAAGCATACAACTAAATACAAATAACATCAAACGGGGAAATACGAGTTACCAAATGACAAAAACACAAACTGTTTTCAGCGGCAAAAGATGTAAAAACTGCAAGGTAAACTGTTTGTGCTAACTCTGAAATCCGATTTCCTTTCTGTTCAAACCATGTTGACAAGAATTTTTGTGAGAAAGGCCAATAGGTGACAAAGCCATTTTTATTTGTGTCTCTGACCTTTTCAGTCCCCTATTCCTGTGATTCACATTCACATTCATTATGAATAAAGTCCAGAGTTTTCACTGTTTTCATTCCACTCAATTAGAAACAAACACTTCTCTCTTGCTAAGAGCCTCCTGGTATAAAATGATCAAATACTGTGGAGGGTAGAGCACTTAAATGTACTTTAAAACATGAAGAAGTCAGGTGGTGTAGTTATAGTGCCTTTAAAACTCATTATTGCATAAACAGTTGGGATAATCTAACATAATTATCTACAATATACTACGCAACTGTTTTGCTCATCTGCAAAGCTATTAGGGAAAATCGCCTGCTCTTGAGAGTAAAATAATATGGAATGGTGTATTTGAAAAATGCAGCTCCTGGTGTGCAGGGGGGGAGGGTTAGTTTGAATGGTCATCTTCCTTCCATTCAAGGCCATGGTGCATGTGGAGGAAGTTTTAATTCCGCCCCCCAGCCTTGATTATGATGGGCTTACTAAATGTAATAAGGTTTCATGGGTACTAATGGAATGTTTACACAACTGCCACCCAAAAGGTCACTTCTTGTGACATTGTAATTGAAAATCACATACTACCATTGTGGCATAGACTGTGTGGAGTCTCTTCTGTGAACATGCCCGTAGAACAGAAGTTTAATAGATTTAATGAAGCATGCAATCTGGGAATGCAAGGCCAGTTATTTTTTTTGTTTTTAACCTGGAGCTCCAAGAATACAAACTGATGATATTTCAATTTACCATTAAGATCCAAAGTTGGACAATGATATTTAAAAAAAAAAAAACCCAACAACCTTCCTTTAATTGAATCCAGGTTGGTTGGTTGGTCTGGTTGGTTATCATCACAACCTTACAGATGAAGGCTTGAATCAGCAACTTAAATTTTCTCCTGTACATACATATATACAGATTCCGTGTTTCTCAGAAAATAAGACCGAGTCTTATTTTCTTTTAGACTTGAAAATAAATGCTTGGGCTTATTTTTGAGGTGGTCTTACTTTTTTTGAGATGCAGCAGGCCATACTTGGTGAGCTGGATGCACCGTGGATGCACCATCGCCTCCATTACGAACCTTCAGAGTTCAGAATGGAGGCTTTTTGGCAAACAGGAAGGAAATGGGGAGGGGGATTTTCCTGCCTGTCATCCTCCCCTCAGTCTGTGCTGAGCTTGAGGAATGGATGACAGGCACGAAAATTCCCCTCCCCATTTTCCTCCTGTTTGCCAAAAAGCCTCCTGCGAGACTCCCACAAAAAGGAAAAAAGCAAAGCAGCTGGAGCCAGACAGTTTCTCCCCGCCCCCCGCTGCGCCTACATCAGCACTCGTGCTGGCCTTACCCAACCCCTCGGCTTATTTTCAGGGTAGGGATAATATTAGGTCCACCTCCCTAAAATTAGGGTTGGGCTTATTATTTGGGTGGGTCATGTTTTCGGAGAAATATGGTATACATATACAAATATGCATATGCATATGCATATGCATATGCATATGCATATGCATATACATATACATATACATATACATATACATATACATATACATATACATATACATATACATATGCATATGCATATGCATATGCATATGCATATGCATATGCATATGCATATGCATATGCATATACATATACATATACATATACATATACATCATATACATACACATACACATACACATACACATACACATACACATACACATACACATACACATACACATACACATACACATACACATACACATACACATACACATATACATATACATATACATATACATATACATCATATACATACACATACACATATACATATGCACGTGCATGCATGCACGCACACACACACACACACACACACACACACACACACACACACACACACACACATTTGCACTGCTAGTATTTGAATTGACCTTATCATTCAACATGGCATTCCTGGAAACAAATTGATATATGCTGCAAGTATAATTGTGTGTATACTGCAAATGGCTATCAATATACTGTTAATGGAAAAATAAAAACCCATTTTGCATTCAGTACACATTGAAATAAATAAATGCATATATATTTATGTAAAATGACATTCAGATATTACTGAGAGAAAATATATCTTAGGAAAAAAATATCTAAGCACTCTCAAAACCCATAGGAACTAGGATGAAACATGCTAATCACTCAGCTACCTTTGAAAAAAATCAAGAATGCCAACCAACCACATGTTGATCTGATATTGATCTGTCTGTGGTAAAGGGATGATTCTTTATATTCAGATTTCATTGCACCTGCTCAGACATAAAGAGGTGTAGCAGTTGGTTCCCTGCTGGTGCAGTGGTTAGAATGCAGTATTGCAAGCAAACTCTGCCCACAGCCTGGAGTTTGGTCCTGGTGGGCTCAAGGTTCACTCAGCCTTCCATTCTTCCAAGGTTGGTAAAATTGAGGACACAGACTGTTGGGGGCGATATGCTGACATTGTGAACTACCTAGAGAATGCTGTAAAGCACTATGAGGAGGTATAAAAGTCTAAATGTTATTACTATATTATGGAGTCAAAATAATTTTGGACAAGTCCAGGGTTGCCATGAAATACTGAACCCCATTTAGAATGTTCTCCTAGTACATGAATAATCTGAGGGATTCCAACACCACTCCTAACTATGGATCTTGGAACAAAAATCAAGTTATTGAATAAGTTAATTATTATCATGCTACTGAAAACATTTGAGACTGATCACAACTCTAAACATAGGAGATACACAATCTAGTAGCAACACCAAAGAATGCCCTTTTGCAGATTCTTGAAAATGAGTCTGGGGAAAGGGTGGTATCTTCACAGCTTCAGCTCCAAATCGTAACTTATGCTAAGATGGATATTCCTTCAGATAGATATGCTCCAAATTTTATAGTGTAAAATAGATAAGCTATAGTCAATGAATCCCATTTTTGTGCATTCTCCCCCCACCCCAAGAGTTCCTTATGGAAGTGCTGAAAACTGGTGATGTTTTATGATTCTTCAAGATAGGAAGCACTACAAAACTGTAGAATATATCCCCAAAATAGACTCAACATAACTTAAAAAAAAACATCAAAACTCATCTCAAGGACCCAGGAATATAAAACAAAAAATCTGGGCATTGTGCCCAGAAAACAATTGGCAACCAAAGCAAATCTTTCGTTATTGGTGTGATATATTCCTAGTACTGCATACCAGTTAACTGCCTTGCTGCTACATTTAACACCAATATTTGGATGCTGTACAGCGGCAGATCCACATATAGCATGTAGCAGTTGCTTAATTAAGATATAAACATGGTAGGAATAAATGTTGCCAGGTCCAACTATCTCCAAAAGTTAAAAGTTGAGACCTAAGATATGAGACTGAAACAGCCTGGAAATGACTTCTGCTATTCATGCAGAAGGTTTAAAAAGTTTCCATGCAGGAGATCGGATAATAGATGCAATTTTAGGGAGACGAATTCCACCTGAATGTAACAGAGAACACTACCATCTAACAGTCAAAACAAATCAACAGTGGAAACAATGCCCCAGGGATGGTGGTCTCTTTTAACAGATGTGTTCAAAATATTATTGTAGATACTTTCATTTCGATCCCTACATCAAAGGGCCCTAAATGACTTTTGAATGTTATCTTGTCATTCACACCATCATTATTATTGTTTGCCTATTCATGAAGCTCAAGGCAGTTTGCACAAGACTTTCTCCTAACTGTACCTCCCTAACAACAATCCTGCAAGAAAGATTGAGTTAAGATAGAGACAATCATCCAAGTCACCAAGTTAGTGGCATGGGGAATTGAGTTGGGGCTACACGCTCTCGCTAATAATTATCAAGCATAATATTGCAATAATGGTTTCCCAGGAAAAAAATGGGGCAGTCTTATTTTCAGATCTGTTACTGCCATGATTTCCAGCCCATATCAACAAGTTGTATGGAGGACCAAGACAGTAAAAGGGGTGGCAGGTTATAGTAATAAGACAGTGATGACAAACCTTTTCAGCACTGAATGCTGGAAAGGGAGCACTTCATGCACGCTTATCTGGGCTGCGACCAGGAAGAGGAACTGGAAACGGGGCATGTGCATGCTGGAAAATGAACTTCCAGTTTCTGCCATGCACATGCCTGCTGGACAAAAAGTCTTTCAGGTCCATGTGCGTATCGTGCATGCTCAAGCCAGAAAATGGAAGACCAGCTATTCCGGTTTTCGGCATTGCTACATGCACAAAGGCCAGTTGATTGTTGTGTGTGCATACACACCAGAACCCAAAAGAGGAATGAGCCATGCTGCACATGTCAGGCAAAATGGCTCCGTGTGCCACTTCGGGCACACATGCCAAAGGTTTGCCATCATGGTTCTAGAAGGATTATTTTCTTTCCCAAATCCTCTTAAACTATTTTAAGAAGTCAGTTTCCTACATTATGTCATCTATCATCCACTTCTTCCACTACATCCTCTGCTTACAAATGGGAGCATTCGTCCATATTTTGACTTCACCTAAAGGCATATTTAGGATTTTTCAGTGTGTTCTAATGTCATCATATATTTTTCCTTATGCACCCAAACAGCTACTGTGCCCCACCCTGCCAATTAGGATTCTTCTGCTTATCTGAGGCTGGTATCAAATCACACTTGTTTTGTTTTCTTGGCCCTGAACATGATTTAAATAAAAAGAGGAAAACTCTGACAGCCAGCAGATGACTGTCTAACAAGGGTTAAAAAAAGCAAACAGAAAGGAAAATTTTACAAAGAATTATGCTTAACAGAGAAAAGACAGTGCCCCAGGGATTAGACACATAATTCATATAATTACAGCAGGCTCATTCACCATCATGGATAGGCACCTGGTTGGGGGAATCCAAGCCTTTGGGGACTTCTTAAAGGCTAGCAGCCCTTAACTACATTCTGTTCACTTATCGCAATGACAACCCTGATCATGTACTCCTTTTTGACCAATTAACTCACCATGACCTCTGCATGCTACTATAAAACCAGGTACAATAAATTCCAAATCTTGTTCAAGGCAGCATTGGGTTATTCATTGGCCTATCATATTTTACCATAGCAAAGTATGGAGTTCAATCACATGAATGGTGTGAATTATAGGTCTCACTTCAGAACTTTCAAAGGGCCATCCAGTAAATGTGTGGGATTGACACAAAGAGCTGACTGTGTGGAAACAAACAAACTGTTCGGACCTAGACTTCCCTAGCAGCACAAAGTCAAGTCTTTGTCCCGATAAACCCATTTTATTTCATGTACAGTGAATTCCTCTCTAGCAAAGTCCCGGCCCACAGAACTTTCAAGATAGTTCACAATTACGGACCTTTATCAGGCTTGGAGAGTGGCTAGGCTGACATCTTTCAGATGCCGCAATACTTGGCAAGAATGTAGGAATGAACTAATTGTCTCCTTCAACCATCACTCCCCTTTCGGTCCCCTTTTATTCCCAATGGGAGGGGCCATTCATCATTCATCTGTGGCCTTATTCCCAAGTCCTTTAGCAGTTCCCTTCATCTGGCGACCTTGTGCATGTGCCCACTGGGAACAGGCTCCAACTGTTCGTCTGCCTCACTGATGTCTGACTCCGAAGGCAGCTGATAACTGTCAGATGGCCCTGGCCCCATGTCTTATCAGAGCCTTCCCCAGACTCTAGGACTGGGCCATGTCCCTCCCCAATCTCCTCACTTTCCGAATCTGCTGCCAGCTCTGCTGGCCACTGGCGGGCCAGAACACAAACAAAAAAATTCTGCTGAAATACAGAATTGACAGAAATCCCTCTCTCTTTGGATCAACTATTTTCTCCTCCCTCCTCCCACCATACAATGCATATACCAACTCTTCAGTATGGGGAAACTGACAATAAGCTACACAATAGCTTGTATGTATGCCTGAGAAGATTATCAATCATTCATGAAAAAAGCTTGGGACAGTTGTATGTATGTATCACAACATTCTCTTCCATCCAGTCAGAGGTGAAGAATCTTTTTGGGTGAGAAGCGAAACGCCTTCAAAGAAAAATCAGAAAGTCCAGTTGCCTCTTGAAAAAGCACCTTTGGGACAACTATGACCTGGATGACTGAAAATCTCCATAGACATTCTCCTCTCAACATACTCAAATAATGTCTATCAATGAATTAAGCCATACAGTAATTTTGGTTAATGTTCTGGTTTTGGTTAGTGTGCTAACATAGTTGCAAACAACTATGGTTTTCAAACGGTTGTTTATAGCTTAACTTTGGGATACATTATAAATAGTCCTTGACTTATGTCTGGTTGTTTAATAACTTCCAACTTACAATGAACCACCCATTTTTAAAGTCACGGTGGTCACGCACACACACATCTGTGGTCATGTGATCATATTTAAGGGACTTGGCAACCAGCTCACCTTTACAGTCATTTGCAGCAACCTTCAGTCATGCAATTGCAACTTTTTTTGTCATATTTCAGTATTTACATTTGGTTACTGATAAAAACCACAGACTGAGAAAAATTGATTTACTTAACAATTTCTGTGTTCACTTAAATTCTATAACATTTGCTTAGCGATTGCAATGTTTGTTTAACATTTGTGACATTCACTTAACAATTTTCACAAAAGATATCAAAAAATTAGATCTGGTCACCTGATGCCTTATAATGATAAACTGAAGATTATAATTATGGACTCAATTACATTCATACTTTTCCCCCCCTTGAGCATCGTTTATTGGTTTAAAAATCAAATTACAAATAAAACAAGTAATACATGAAAAAATGGTACTGGTTGTCTTGATGGAGTAAACGAGAAAGATGTGGTTAGATAGAACTGAGAGAGGCCTGAAAAAGAGAAGAAAACTTTAATAAATAAAATAATGAAATGGATATGGCTGAAGCATGGATGGCTTGCAAGAATAGATGATGCAGAAAATATAGTAACTGATGTTGCTGCAAACAAATTTATCCTTATTTCTTCTTCTTGTCCTCTTTTCATACTTTTGTTTTTCCTTATCATTTGTTACTTTTCTGCACTCTGGATATAATTGTTTACTCCAAAAGGTAATTGTGCTTTAGATATGTATAGATATTTTAAAAAATTTTGAACAGATCATTATATTACTCGGAACCTTACAGCATAAATAGTGAAGCACTTTATTTATTATTCAAGGTACCCTACCTATTCTAGACTTTAAGATTAAACTAGGATTTAAGGCTGCTTGTAAACATACTGACTCAAACTAACTTAGTACAAACTAACTTAGTACAAAAGCAGTGTAGAAAGTTAGCACCCATCCCTCTCCGAGAAGAATAAAATATTTTGAGAAATATTAATAAGGCAGAATATTATATTTCCCTGGATGAGAAATGGAAAAACATGTCTTTTTAGAGGGAGGAGTAATAGCCTTCAGCAGATGTCAGCACTTAAGAGATAAAGAGATAGATAGCTCTATTCATAAGCAAATACCCTTACCCAAGATCCAACACAGGAAAAAGCCATTAAGCCACAATAGGAAATACCCAACATCCTTTCAGAACACAAGCCCATTCCTTGCATTATCTTTACAAACTTCAACCAAACCTGAGAGCTCAGACAAACTTTGCCTATAGAACCAGCTATGACTGACATAACATCTATATGGCCCCATGGGAATCTGTCAATAGCCAATAGAATACATGTTATTGCACAGGAATAGGAAGCTCAAGTGCAAAGCACAAGCAAAGGTATATAACCGCCCCCATACTCTCAATTCCATGTGGTCAGCTGCCCAGAACCCATGCAGTTCTGCTTCACTATTAAACCATCTTTCCAAGCAGCCTCCATATTTCCAGTGTCTTTCTCCCGGATATTTCTTCCAACAGCAGATTGCACTGAAGACTGCAGAGTGCAGATACAATCTGGATGTGTGAGTGAGACATCACTGAACAGCAATTCCTTTCAATAGTATCACCCTCATGTCTGATTCTCCAAGCTCAAGTGGGAAAATTTTAGAACAAAACATTCCTGTCCATAACTTCTATTTTTATTCATTTGAAGTACCTGCCTCTCAGTTCTATACAATAATGTTAAAAATTGGGTTATTTTCTGTTTTCTTTTGTTTGCCTGGATTATATTGAAGTTGTTAAATAGGGCAAACAGTTCTTGTCATCAATGCTTGACACAAGCAGCTTTATCTTGTATTTAAAAAGGAAGAAAATAAAATAAAATATATAGGTACCAGGTTTTCCCAACAATAAGACAAAGTCTTATTTTCTTTTGACTCCCAAAATAAGCACTTGGTCTTATTTTTGGGGAGGTCTTATTATTTTTGAGATGCAGGAGATGGCAAGTGTGGTCACTTCATGGCTGCTGCTGTGTTACAATATTTTCGGGAAGGGCTTATTTTAGCACATGAGCTCAAAAGCCCAATTAAACTTATTATCTGGGGAGGGCTTACTTTTGGGGAAACAGGGTAGTTCTCATTTAGTGACTGCCTCATTTAGCAACTGTTTACAGTTCTGATGATGAAAAAGTTAACTTTGCAACATGCTTTAGAAAAGTCCTTGTATTTATAGCTTCCACAGATCTATAAAGCAAAGGAAAGCTGAAGTAAGATCATAAACACTGTCATGTTTTTACTTAGTGACCATTTTGCTCAGCAACAAAGTGGTGGCTCTCAATTATAGTTTCTGAATGAGGACCATCTGTAAATAATTCATATAAAACATCGGCATCCAGATGGCAACTTTTCTGGCATAATTTAGGCCATTCAGAGATCACCGGATGAGGAAATGAAGTTAGCATGCAGCATTCTGGGATCTTGACTTGAGAACCTTTAATCGAAACTTCACCAAACTAAACCTAAGAACCCCTTGACTACCAAACATAGGTAGAACCCAGGGGTTGATTTTGGCTGCTATTACTGCTGTTTTGCTCAGGGACGCGCTGCACGAGGGCCCACTTCGCATGTGCACATAGTTTGGTTAATGCATGTTAGCATGCATGTGCAGTACTAAAAAATGAAAGAGAGACAAAAAAACAAGAGAGACATTGAGAGAACTGGTTCGGAGGCGTGGTAAGCTGAGTTACTACCTATTCGGCCAAACTGGTCTGAACCGGTAGGATCCCATCTTTGGTAGAACCAGTTGTGGTTTCAGTTTAATAACTGGTTCAGTGTCTGCTTGCTTAAAACACTTGTGTACAGCACTGAAAATGGACCATTTAGAAGCTCAGCTGCTTACCTTCCAAGTCAGCAATGGTAAGTACAACAGTGAAGAGCAAGGGGGGGATCAGCTGTACTGTGTAATTGAAATAAGTTTAGAAAGCAGGAAATAAAGGACAGGATAGGGCAGGAGCGGGTGGCCAGGGCCAACTAATCATCGGTGCTACTGGTTTGCCCAAACCGGTCAGAACCGGCTGAAAACCACTTCTGGGTAGAACCTCAATTTGTGGCACAGTTTTAAACAGGAGGAAATGTGGGGGGAAAAGCAATTTTCCTTCAGTTCAGATGCCTTGATTTAATGCATACCAGTGAGTCAATATATTTAAATGTCTCCTGAAAAGTTTTTTCCCCCCTGTTTTAGGTAATTTTCACTTACTTCTGCACAACACTAGCCTTTCAAAATTATTCATACTTCTCTTTTAAAAATCAGCATACACTAATACAATGACAGCCTTACAAACCCTAAAAAAAGACTTGGCTATTCAACTTGCAACATAATAGATTTCATGCATAAGACATTCTGGGGGAGAGAAATGAGCGGCAGAGTTGCACATGCATGAATAATTCTGATATATAAATGTACTAGGATTTAAAGTGAAAGAAACTAACAAGACATGGCCCTTACTTGTCACGAATCTATGAAAGAAATGACAAACAAGATACAACGAAAACTAGTTCATACAACACCCACTCACACACAAATACCAATATTAAGCTGGGATCCTAGTTTGAAGGCAGTTATATTGTATCATTATTTGCTTGCTTAATTATTAGAGTTGTATCCAGCTGTATTCACTTGCCTTCTCTATCAGTTCACAAATATGAGTGCACATGGTGTGTCTCCGCACCACCTTCTGTGCATGTGCAGTGCTCACACATTATGTCGGGGTGAGGGGGCAGAGCCTCTTGCAGCTGTTGCTACTGGTTCACCCGAACCGGAGAGAACCGGCTAAATACCACCTCTGGTTGTATCCCACCTTTGCTGTATTAGCTTAAGGCAGCATATACAGCACTCTTGATGATGCTCTCTGAACTTGGTTGCTTTCTTGCAGAGATTTCATTACCTGACTAGGTTACATTATCAGAGCAAGGGAGGTTTCGGTTTGCTAGTGGATAGGGTTAACCCACACAGCCCAGCCGATTTTCCTGCCTTGCCCACACTACTCACTGTGGTTTCCCAAGAAGGTATGATGGAAGCCCTGCGTATGAAAATCACTGTGTGTTTGAAGCTGTGCGCAAGTGTGGAAGGTGTACATGCAAGCAAAGCATGCATGTGTGCAGGCATGCTCACATTTTCAGTTCTGCACTAGGTGAACTGGTTGTTGAATTACGTGAAGCCCACCTCTGGATGGAGCATACCTTGCCTTCCTGCTCTGGCAGGTTGGGTATATGTAATTGTGTAGAGATAGTCCTTTGAATACTCTGACTCCAAGCCATGTAGTATCATTTTGCCTCTGGTTATTTCTCTTGGATTTGGTGTTAGCTAATGTACACAGCCAAAAATATTCTCTTCTATGACTATTGTCTCTGTTACCCTACCTGCAGCATAAGGTAGGGCTGGCAGAGCTGCTACTAATAATATACCATCAAGCCAATTTTGACTTCTAGCAATCACGTAGTTAGATTTATCCATGTCTGAATCCTTTACCCACCCTGTGGCATAATCCTGCTGTGCTGCTTACAGTCCTGCTGTCATCATGGGGGGGGAGGGATGCCCAGTTGTTCCTGGATGGGATGAAGAATGTAGAGACTGCATGACAAGATTGTGTACTCCCAGTAGGGTCACCCAAGGCATGAAGGGAATCCCAGCTGCTAAAGTAAGCTGGCACCACTCATGGTGTTCTATTTTCTACCAGTTCGGTAGCAGGAGCGCGCACCAGTGTAGCAATGCACAGAAACTTCTGGGTGGGTGGGTGGAACCTAGCACCACCACCACTACCAGTTCGCCTGAATCAGTGTGAGCCGGCAGCATACCACCAGTGGCTGGCTCCTCTATTGGGCAGCTGCAATATTTAAAAAGATGCTGGTAGCTGATGATGACTTTAGTGGCAATGGCAAAGACACCAATTCTTACTGTACAGGAGAAGACAATGGGAACCCATACCTGTATATTTTTTTATCAAGAATAGCTGATGGATGGGAAGCAAATGACCAAAATCACCCTATAAGCTTTCATTGCTTTCCTCGCTCTGAGTCCAACAGCTTATTTTTTTACACCAGACTGATTACTACAGGCATACTTCCCTTTCCATAAGGAGAAGGATAATCATCATCAATTGAATAAATGGAGAAAAATGGTGATTATTCATATTCATCCACTGTAAGAATTGTGTAGGCTTTTTGTTAAAATGTAGTCATAATTCTGTTTGTCTTTGCTGTGAATGAACAAAAATCCATAATAGGAGATTCAGTGTTTGTTGTCACAGTGGAGAAAGGAAATGATTATTGTGTCATTATATTATTTGAAATTTAAAATTAGATTATAACATGACTGGAATTTGGTTCTTATTGCATTTTATCTGAGCTCAAAATATAAACTGAGATGTTGTGAATTTCTTTGTAGAAAAGTTTCTCTTTTATTACACCAAGCTCATAACATTAGGCATTTTTTTCCTACAGTATGTTTTCATAAACTCTTTCAGTACAATTCAATAAATTTAACTTCAAGGTTTTTTTTCTTAATTGCACTGGGAGGCAGTTTAATGCAGTGGTTAAAGACAGAAACTGAGAGGCCATAATATATGTATGCATATTCTTGGACCATGTACTGCAAATATTGCAAACTTGCCTCAGTGTAACTTTTATTTGCTTAAAAGTTCCCTGTTAAAATAACTTTAAAAACAACAAACATACAAAAGTGCTAAATGCAAAGAGTGTGCTAACAGAAAAATGAGGAAGAAGTCATAAGAAGGAAGTGGTTTCTTAAACTAACCTACATGGGGTATTTAATTCCATGTCATGATTATGAAATCTATTGTTGGTATATGTATATGAATGCCTGTAGTGAAGGTCTAGATATATCTTGAAACCCCCTGACCATTAATGCCATCTAGTGGTCATTTTAAACTGCTTTGTAATCCAAATTTCAGTTTTCCCAATGCCTTAAGAAAATTGAATTTCTTCCAGATTGGCTACCCATTTTGGAATCTTCACTTTGCAGCTCTCCATTATTCACAAGCACTTTTATTACTCATCTTCCTCCTGCATTCTGCCTAATATGCCTTCTAATTCCTGTAGAAAGCTAGCACTCACACCCTTCCTAGAAGAATGACATATTTTGAGGAATATTTAAAAAGGCAGAATATTATATTTCCCTAAATGAGAAGTAGAGAAACATGTTTTTTTTCTTAAAAGACAGAAAGCAGGCTCAATTTCCCTACCCCCAGCAGATTTTTGTGCCCATTGAGAAAGACTGAGCAAGCCTACCTACAAAACAAAAGACCTTCAGCTCCAGGATGAAGAGATTAAGACTCCTAAGGACATTGCATCACCCTCCAGGCTCTAACTAAACTTCTCAGACAATCTACAGAGCTACCTATGACCCCTACAACAGCCAATAGAGTACATGTTCTTGCACAGGAACAGGAAGTTCAAGTGCAAAGCCCATAAGAAGGCATAACCACCCTCTTAGCTCCATGTAGTCAGTTGCCCAGAACCACCCATGTGCTTTGTTTCATCAATAAATAGATCCTCTTTGCAATCAGCCTCCATCCTCCATTTTGTCTCCAGTGCCTTTCTCCCAGCTTGGAACTGAATCAGATGGTTAATTCTTTCTAATTATTCAGGAATGTTGGAATAAATATCCATCTGAATAGCCAAATTTGAAGCCTTCAACAACTTGCTTCTCTAGAAAATCTGTATACAGTATTCAAATGTATGAATGCTTCTGCTATGTTTCTGTAGCTCAACCAACAGTCCACACATAAAGACATCCTCATCTCATCTGTATTACTAAGGAATTATGATACATTATCAACAGAAAGAATAGAATAGAATAGAATAGAATAGAATAGAATAGAATAGAATAGAATAGAATAGAATAGAATAGAATAGAACAGAATATCTGGCCAAATGTGATTGGGCCCCCAAGAATTTTCTCTAGTGCAAAAACTCTCAGTGTATTTACTGAATTTGTACAGAAAATCAAAATACAATTCTGTGGGTTTTTTTTCTTCTAATTCAATTCTGTACAGTTAAATAGTCTTATCAAAAAAAAAAAAAACCAGACCCCGTTCTAATTGTTTTTGTTTAGTATGGACTATTAGTGATTTAGAATTATTATTTGTATTTATTTTGCCCATGGAAAGAGACTTTAAATAGCAGCATTTTTTTTCATAGAAAAATAATGTTTAACAAAACAAAGTACAAAATAATGAGAAGAAGCCGGGTGCTTAAAATGACACTTGGCCATTTACAAATAATGGATCACAAGTGTACTAAACAGGAAACAATGAAATACAAAAACTGCTAGGAAATATCTTCTAATTAAAGCTGTACAGTGTAACTGCACATGTAGCCTGATTTGACTAGTGTTTAGATATGATTTAGAAAAATGGAGCTCCATTCTCCTACAGTTTAGTATGAAAAAAACACCCAAGTACAGTAGCTGTAACTGGCTGATAAGTTATAGCTTTATGAAGAGATAACTGTGCATTATTTCATTTTAAAAAACCCGATGCTGGGATTTTGAATTAAGCTTTATTAAAATCAGATGTGATCATTTTGCAGCTACCGTAGCCATTCTTTCAACTTTCAGACACTTATAGCAAATCCCACTGAGTGGGATTTTAATCAAAAAATGATGGTTAAATTAGGCAACAGCAAATTTACAAATGCTTCCTTGATCTTCCTACTATCATCCCACTTATGCCACCAACATTATTGTCAAATCCCACTCCTCTGATCTTCCCAGTTTCTTCTAACTGATCCATTCATCTTTCCAGCATCAATCTGCCACCCAGCTCATTATTGAAATTTTCTATGGTTTTCATTGATATTAACCAAATCCAAAAAAATATTTTGTGTATTCTTATTATTGTTACCAATTTTTCTGCTCCTTGATCACTATTCTATCTTCCACAGTATGTTGAAGCCTGCTGCAGAACAACAAAGGGTAAGATGCAATTTAGAGTGGGGAGGGGGGGACTAGTTCACATGAAAAGAAACCAAGTGGCTAGTTTACACCCTTGGATTTGTGCCTAAAGAAAGAGGGGTGCATATAAGTAATATTGAGACCCCCTTCCCAAATGTGCTGTACTAATTATCAGGAATTGAAGTAGAAGTATATAGAATTAAATTGCTGTTTTTTTTTTCTCCCATAACATAAACCACCGAGTAGACCAGAACTGCTAGCTAATGTCACTAGATGGGACTAGAGATGACACTAAATCCTGTCAAAATTAAATGTCAAACAGTTCCACTGGGGAAATTATTAGAATTAAGGATCTCCCCGCCGCCCCCCAAATCAAGCTCTCTAAACTGTGGTTGTGCTACAATCTGGAGATAGGCTTGTCTGCCTCTGAATTGATTTCCCTCTTTTCTCCATCATGGTGTTTTATCATACAAAACTAAATTATATCTGTTTTAAGATTTGTTTGTTTTTTTAAAACTCATAATTGCAGTTGTGCTATCTTTTGCAGTACCACGGAATGGGCAAATGGATTAGCAAGGACTTATTTTTACATTGGCATGTTTGTTCCATTCCAAGTCAATAAATGTCCCTTCCAAATTTCTCTCTCCTACTTCAGAATATGTTTATGAACAACTAAAATAAGGGAAAATAAAACAATTAAAGTATCTGGCTATCATTAAAACACCTACAGTAGGTTTAAAAATAAAACATGTCAAATATTGAAGATAAGAAACAACAACAACAACAACAACAACAACAACAACTAAAGTATCCCTAAGCTAAGGGGAAAGTCCTATGGAAAAGAAGATTCCATGAGAGTACTGAAAGCTACACTCAGAGGGCTACTAGGAATTCAGTCCCAACAAAGTTCACCCATTAAATCAACCAGAGCCATTTCAGTCACAGGTCCAGATCTGAAACCTGACTGAAAATGATCTAGATAATTTGTTTCATTTAGGACTACTCCACAACTGAGACATCATTACCACCTCAATAACTTTTTCCAAATAAGAAAGATTAGAGCCTGGGCAATAATTGTCAGGAATGATTGGCTGCAGAGGCAGTCTCTTCAAAAATGAATACACCACAGCCACTGACAGCCACTACCCCAAAAGCTGGATCCTATCAGTCTCTCTCTCTCTCTCTCTCTCTCTCTCTCTCTCTCTCTCTCTCTCTCTCTCTCTCTCTCTCTCTCTCTCTCTCTCTGTCTCTCTCTCTCTGTCTCTCTCTGTCTCTCTCTCTCCCTCCCTCCCTCCCCCTCTCCCCCCTCTCTCTCTCACACACACACACACTGGAATCATGAAAGAATAAGGAAGGGCATGGATCATGGCCGTGGGTGATGGAAGTCATACTAGACAACACTCTATACACTTCTTTGCAACAAACAGATCACAAAATGGACATTACCTGTCATTACATTACATTTTGCCCATAAAAAGTCAACACATGTGTATCAAAATGCTGTGAAAATTTATCATTACAAGCAGGCAGAGGATATTTTTTTTGTTTCCAATATTTTTTAAATTAAGGATTATATTACACAGACACAACAGATACAAAAACAATACAAAAATACATTAAAAAGGAGGAAAAAAATATTTAGAAAGTACAGAAAGCCCCACCAAAAAAAGGAGAAAAAGAAAACATAAGAAAAGGAAATGTCTCTGTTCATCCCCAACAACTATGTTCAACATTAACAATTTATAATTGTCTCTTAAACTACAAGCAAATACATCTTCATTGTATGCCTCACCCCATTTTTCATTAAATTCATTTCTAAATTCTCAGTTCACCTGATTAATCAGCATGGATCTAAAAACAAAATACCTAACAACGTTGATATATAGTCTCACTTCTATTTGAAACCTAATCCCTCTCTATAATAATCAAAATCTAATTTCAATTAACTAATTGTGGCAAAAATCAAAAATTATTCAACATTACTAGAAATAATAACCCTTCATTTATATATATCAAAAGTACTAACACACATCACTTCAGCATTTTTTGGTTGAAATATAGGATTAGGTAACTCACACTGTTTCTGAGTCCACAGATCATAAATTTCTTTTAACATACCCATCTGGTGCTTTGTAGTGGTTAGCCTTAAAAGTCTTCTTATCAGCAACTTTTAAATACTGAAACTCTTTCCCACAGGCAGAAATATTTGTAGTGAACCTCCATACTTTTCTTTTAAATAATTTCATCCAAATACTAAAACAACCAGCCATTTGACAGAATTTATTTGTTAAATTTAGATGCTGCCCTTCTCACTTAGACTTTGGGTGGTGCACAATAAAAAAAAACTAAAATAAAAATGTAAAATACCATACATCAATAAAAGAACCAGATAAATACAAGAATAAAATTAGTTAAAATAGGTGGGGAGAGGGACATCAAGGTACCAATCACCCCAAGGGTTATGCTTATTAAGCCAAATGGAAGTTGGCAGAGCCAGGCCTTCAGATTTCTTCAAAGCCAGGGGAATTATGTATCACGGCAGGGGCAACAGAAGAGAAGGCCATCTTCCTGGACCTTGCCAGTCAAAATTCTTTAGCTGGTGGGGTCATATACTTTCCCTACCTGACCATGTGGGATGGCTGATGTGATGGGGGATGAGATAAATCCACAGGTAACCTGACCCTATTCCATGTAGGGTTTTAAAGATAACAACCAACATCTTGAATTGAACCAAGTATCAAACCAGTATCCAATATAGCTTCCACAGCAAAGGGGCAACCAAAAGTGCTCTCACAGTCACATTTTGCACCAGCTAAAAAGTTGCCTGCCAGAATCAGTGGGAAACTCTTCAAGTACCCAGCAGAATCCAGAAGGATCATAATATACCTTGAGCTGACGATCTGATCCAGTCCATTTGCCTACATGGTCAAGATGTGGTCATCTATAGCCTTCCATCTTTCTGAGGTGGGTAAAATGAGGACCCAGATTGCTGGAGGCAATATGCTGACTCTGTAAGCCATCTAGAGAGGGCTGTAAAGCATTGTGAAGTGGTATATAAGTCTAAGTGCTATTGTTTTTGCTATCTATCTCATCTGAACAAGGAAATAATCTATCCATGGCAATTGAGTGTTGGCAATCTTCTTATTTGGGTCAATTCTTCACTGCTGTGAACTTTTAAACAAAGTCTAGTATGTGTCCCCCTGTATGCATCAGGCCTAAGATTATTTGAGGTAAATCTATGGTTGCCCCTGAGGCCATGAAACTCTGCACTCTTCATAAATTTAGTTTAATCAAATATGATGGAACTCATTCTGTCACATTCGTTGTGAGTTGTAGAAGTGACACGGTTAAAAGGAAACCAGGATAAGAGACCTGAAGAAATTTTCTCAGGGGAGCCAGCCTAGTTATGGGCTCAGTTTCATCTGCATGCATAGGCTCCCTGATTTCCCCATAGTGTATGCCTGCCTTCATATAAGCAAATGCTGCACAGATGGTTGTGCTAATGAGAACCTTATAGCATTTTGAATTTATAGATTTAAATTGCTAGGGCGGGCCACCTCTAAAAAGGAGCGAACCCATTTTAATCCCGTTTTGCCTTCCCTCAAATAAACGATTGGAAAAGAGAAGGAAAACAATAAAGGGGAATATTTTTAGCTTAGGGTTGACATGAGGGCTCCTTGGCGCTCTCTCAGCTTAGTTGTTGTCTTGCCAATGTTTCATTCACCAATGAGGTAATATTACCTAGTTTAGGTAATGAAACATCTGCAAGAAAACAACCAAGCTCAGGCAGCACCAAGGACCCTCTCAGAGAGAAAACATTCTCTCTATGCTTGTCTTTCCTTTACACTCACCATTTTACACTTTCCTTTACTCCCACCAACAGTGGGAGGCACTGTTTTGCGGTGGTTCTCCTCCTACCTCTCGGACAGGTCGCAGTCGGTGTTAGTGGGGGGGCAGAGATCGTCCCTGAGGCCCCTAACGTGCGGAGTACCTCAGGGTTCGGTCCTATCCCCCCTACTATTTAACATATACATGAAACCGCTGGGCGAGATCATTCGGAGGCACGGGATAAAATACCATCAATATGCGGACGATACACAATTGTATCTGTCCGCCCCGTGCCAACTCAATGAAGCGGTGGACGTGATGAACCGGGGTCTGGAGGCCGTTAAGGACTGGATGAGTGCTAACAAACTGGTGCTCAACCCGGATAAGACCGAGTGGCTGTTGTGTTTTCCCCCCAATAATTTGGCTAATACACCAACGCTTAGGCTGGGGGGTCAAATTTTACACCCCTCAGATAGGGTCCGCAACTTAGGAGTCCTCCTGGATCCACAGCTGACTTTTGATCACCAGCTGTCAGCTGTGACCAGGGGGGCATTTGCCCAGGTTCGCCTGGTCCGCCAGTTGCGGCCCTACCTAGATCGGGGGGCCCTCACAACAGTCACTCGAGCCCTTGTGATCTCTAGACTGGAATACTGCAATGGGCTCTACATGGGGTTGCCCCTGAAGTGCATCCGGCGACTACAGCTAGTCCAAAATGCAGCCGCGCGAGTGATAGTGGGCGCACCTCGGTTCGCCCACGTTACACCTGTCCTCCGCGAGCTGCACTGGCTGCCTGTTGGTCTCCGGGTGCGCTTCAGGATAATGATGACCATCTTTAAAGCACTCCATGGTAGTGGATCTGGGTACTTGAGAGACCGCCTTCTGCCGATTACCTCCCTGAATCGACCAATTAGATCGCACAGACTGGGCCTCCTCCGTATTCCATCTGCCAGTCAATGTCGACTGGCGACCACACGGAGGAGAGCCTTTTCTGTTGCTGCCCCGACCCTATGGAACGAGCTCCCCATGGAGATCCGCACCCTCACCACGATCCAGACCTTCCGCGCAGCCCTCAAGATCTGGCTCTCCCAGCAGGCCTGGGGATAGGCTTCCAATTACCCGCCCGAGTGTTTGATTGCTGAATGAAAGTTGTGTTTTATTATTTTTCTTTTGTTCACAACGTGTTTGTTTTGACCTTGCACTTCCCTTCCCCCGTGGTTGTAAGCCGCCCTGAGTCCCCTCAGGGAAAAGGGCGGCATATAAATCCCAATAAACCTGAAACCTGAAACCTGAAACCATTCGTTTGTACAGATGATATAATGGCTTGGGACCATGTTATCTGAGGGTCTGCCTCTTGCCAGTCACATCTACCTAAGGGCAGGGAGGTAAGGAATGTTGTCTGTCCCATCCCCTAAGGAGATACAGCTGCAGGGTCCACCCAGAAGAAGGGCCTTCTCTGTGGTGGCTCTCCCTCTCTGGAACATTGTCTGGAAATTAGACTGGCTCCACTCTAATATCCTTTTAGAAGGCCCAGAAGATGTGGTTTTCCCAACAGGCCTGGGGAGCCCATTAAATGGCTGGTATGAATGTGTGTTGTTGCTGAGGTGCGGGGGGGTGGTGGTGTTATTATTTTATTATTTTTATTATTATTTCTTTTGTATTGTGCTTTTATGTCCTTGTAAGACGCCTTGAGTTGCTATGTGTGAGTAGGTGGCAATATACATTTTCTAAATAATAATAATAAAGAACCGCATAAATCCCACAATGAAACATGGTCTCTGACATCCCCCAAAATAGGGAGACATGAGCATTACGGAATTACACAAGTTGCAGGATCTGAAATATGTAGTACAAAATTGGGGAATAGTGCTTCTTTTTCCATTTGTCTTCAGATTTTAATAACTTCAGAAGTTATGAAGTCATAACATCTCACTTCAGAATTTGAATTTGAGCTGACCTCTAGCTGGCTTTTGTCCCCTTTGTGTCCCCCTTTCCCACCCACTCCAGACACTGAGTCAAGATGTTACTTTTATCCTCTCCTGTATTCTGAAAAATGCATTCTGGAATCAATGCAGTAAACAAGGTTCATGTCATGTCTTTTATTGTTGGTAAAAGCTTTCTACCAAATCAGGAGAATGGAAAATCAAAATACTCATTCATCTGGAGATTCTCTGCAAACAGAGGAAATATTTTGATTAAAGATGGCTGCCCTTTGTGAGTAAGAATGCCATTTGTAAAAGAGAGGAGCTAGTGTGCTCCTTTTTGCTTCCTTGAATGATACCTCACATTTTTTCTGAATACATGAACAAAGCTTAAGGGTTTGCATCAAAGGTGGTATTCAACAGATTCTGACCAGTTCTGGAGAACCAGTAGCGGAAATTCTGAGTAATTCGGCAAACCAGTAAATACCCCCTCTGACTCGCCCCGCCCCATTTATTCTCTGCCTCCTGAGTCCCAGCTGATCAGGAGGAAATGGGGACTTTGCAGTAACCTTTCCCTGGAGAGGGGAGGGAATGGAGATTTGACAGTATCCTTCCCCTGCCACACCCACCAAGCCATGCCACATCCACCAAGCCACGCCCATAGAACCAGTAGTAAGAAATTTCGAATCCCACCACTGGTTTGCACAGTTCTTATCTTTGGCTGTAAACTCTCATAATAGAATTTGTTCTGAACAGGAGTCTCCAAATGATATAAACAAATAAATAAAACCAAGATGGTTCCAGCACTGGCTAAATAAAAGATACTTCTCTGTTCTCATTCTGAAAAAAGACTCATTTTGCTTTTTTCAGTCCCCTAACTCCTAATTAAGCATTTCTTTTTTTCTTCTTCTGGAGGCTGCAGTTAACAATGCTGTGGAAAAAGCCCCACGTGCCTGTGTTATCAAAAACTGCAGGCTAGCTATTAATTACTCGGTTCACAGTGATCAACGACCTTACAAAACACTTCAGAATAGGAATTCAACTGGCTTCTTCTCACAGAGACACAACAAATATTAGGCCTGGTCTCCCTGCACCCTCCCATCTGCATCTCAGAAGTCTTGAAAATAAAGGACTTTCCAAAATGCTAGACTCTTCTATTATAAGCAGCCTAGGAACAGAAGGGAAAAGGAAAGGGGGAAAAAAGGATTTTGAAATGATAGCCCCCTTTATGTAAGTGCTGTGAAACGTCTTTTCCATTTGGTCTCTCCCTACCTGCTCCCATCTAATATTATTATGACAGAAATATATATTTGCTAGTTCTGCATGATGTTTGAGGCCTAGGACTGACAATCCACTGGCAGGTCTACTTAGTGGCAGGGACATTATTATTAATTATCCAACATAACTGTCAGCCTGAAGGAAGGAGTGGAGATATGAGGCAGACCCCACCACGCAGTTAGAAGTAAGAAAATTATGGCCACCAAGAAGTAGTCCATCTCTGCTCATTTGCATAGCTTTGCCCTTTTTCAGAGGGAATGGGTCAGATTTTGAGGAAAAAAAGCAACTAGATATAGTTCTGTCACACGTAAAGACTTAAACTTTCTGATAAACAAGAATTACAAGTCACTTGTATTGCATTTTTGGCTCATTTGGTAAATGATCTGTACATTTTAAGAATATATTCTGATTAAATATGAACTTCTCCAGGTTTTATTTGGAGCATGCCTTAATAATTAGATTTGAATATCTTTTGAAGCAGAAGAAATTACAACCTGTCCTAGGAAGAGAAAAGGCTACTCAGGAGAACTGTATTCTTTCAGATTACATGAATATTACTATAACAATCCAAAGTAATGTTACCAATTATGACTGCTACCGTACATTTATTGTGTGATTCAAACTGCATCCAGTTAACTGAGCAGCAGTGAGATAATGGCTGTTACTACTATTATTATTATTTTTGAAATAATTAGTAAAAATTGTTCCCAGTTATGGCACAGGCAGCAGTAATTTTTTCAGAATTGCTAAAAATTATTGTGGTTTTTTTTTTCTGCAGCAAAAAGAGGAGTGTGAATGACATCAAATTAGGGCAGAGACACATAAATTGTAACTTTGAAGTTTCTATCAAAGATGGTTCTTCAGGCCATATCCAAGGGCTAGCAATAGGCATGAAAGAAGAGAGAATGCCTGCCCTAGATTCACATATCATCTAAACTAGTTGCTGTTCAGTAATGTAAATCCAAAATGTATTGCAATCATTTTGTCCTTGTCTCAATATTAACTTTTCATAGAACAGAATTCCCTGGGTTAAGTGATCTAGTCTTTCATGATAGGCTTCAGCCCACATAATTTTAATCCCCCCTCCCTTTTAATCTTTTTTAGTTCTGTAGACGTCATATGGGAATTTGGATATAAAACAGGAGAGATGTATTGGATGTAATGTGGGCACCCTGCAGCTATATGGCGAAAAGAAAACACTTGTTTGAGTTAAGAAAAAGTATGGCCATTTGAGTGAAAATGTCCTGAAGCAAAGGGCAGGCTTGTGGTTTACAATTGACACTTATGCTGTACTGGAGCATGGTGCACAATATATATAATTCCCTAGATATTGCTGAATATTGCTTAAATATTCCTACCTGTTGGCCATATAGTTGAGTCTACTGGAATTACAAGTTCAGAACATCTGAAGAACTATATATTGAGAAAACCTTATTGAATTTATGCTATGCCAATTTTTGCTTAATAGTTATTCAAACTGTTTGTATAACATATTCTTCATTTTTTATTGACTAAACAACAGTAAAGAGAACTTGGGACCATGAGTGGGAATTTCAAGAATTGTAGTCCAGACAGAGAAAAATTCTAAACAATGAAGTTGGAAAGAAAAGAAATGCTGAAGATACAAGCAATGCTAAATAACCCAGTAGACTTTCACAAGACAATTAGTACACACATTACAGCCCTTTCGTAGGGTGAGCTGGCTAATAAGTCAATATTCTGTATATATAATCATAGAAAATATGGGTGGGGGATAAGCAATGAAGAGAGTAGTTGCAGCCTAATGTATTTTGCTGTTGTGTCTACTCTTGCTTACATTTGTGGAATTGGATATTTTTTTTGAAAGTGTGCCTTTTTTCATAAATTCACATGACTTGTTAGAAAAAAGCATTTCATGTTCTAGAACAGAAAATTAAGGGTTGTCCTCAGAACAGATACTGATCAACCAAAATGACTATTGTGTATATGGCAAATAATTATTGGGAGTTTGTTACAATTGATTCTGAATGATTTGTGAAAATATTTGATTAAAGGTGTGTTGCTATCATTGCAAATATTAAAAAGATTAAAGAGCCAATGTGGCGCAGTGGTTAGAGTGCTGTACTGCAGCCACTTCAGCTGACTGTTATCTGCAGTTCGGCGGTTCAAATCTCACCGGCTCAGGGTTGACTCAGCCTTCCATCCTTCCGAGGTGGGTGAAATGAGGATCCAGACTGTGGGGGCGATATGCTGACTTTGTAAACCGCTTAGAGAGGGCTGAAAGCCCTATGAAGCGGTATATAAGTCGAACTGCTATTGCTATTGCTATTGCTAAAACCTATATTCATAAGCACATGTTGTAGCATTGTGTTTAGATATAAAATTAGAAAACAGAATGGGAGGGGAATTGTCATTTTTTATAAAAACAGAATTATCTTTCCCTTCTTTACAGAAGAGATTTATAAAATCTAGCTGTAAGAGTCTCAGAAGGCTTGCATGAATTCATGTCAATTTTATGAATATCAACACTTTATAGATAAAGTCAATAGCTCACCAGACAATGGGCTAGAAAACAAGAGATCATGAACTCCAATCCTGCCTTAGACACTAAATCATATTTAGGCCAATCACTCTCAACTGTAGGAAGAAGCCATGACAATCAATTTTCAAAACTTAGTGCCCAAACCAATTGCCTTGACTTATTCATGTAGTTGCCAGGACTCAAGAATGACTTAAAGACCTCTCCCAATCCATACCCTACAAAATTAGGAAATGGCAGGTAGCCATTTATATGTTCACCCACTAATTGTAATTCCAACTGGAAAACCACAGAAATCCCTCATCTCTGAACGATAAGCCAGATGTTTACAATCTTATATCCCATCTTTCTGCTTATACAAGCAGCACATGCTCAAAAATTCTTATACCAGTAAAATAAAATGCAAAATGAAACCCATGCAACTAAAATCCAAATCAAAGGCAAGAGAATTAAAATTAATTTAATCATGATAGGTTTCGTGAAAAGAAACATTTTTGCCATTTTTCTAATTGCTGGAAGGCTCAGGAGGATACTTTTCCCCAGTCAGGTTGCCACAAGGGAGAAAGCATTCTCCAGCATATTCAATAGGTGATCTTCTGTCAGAAAGGGAATCTTTGCATGGACCTGTCCTACTTTGCCTCTTTGTCAGGAAGCTCACAATATGTGCACCATTTAAGGCAAGCTATTTTTACACATTCCCTCAGGACTTCAGGATGAGATAATGCAGAAATTAAAAACACAAGAGCTTCAGTGACAATTTTGAAAACATTCATGAAGTCAGAAACAGCAATGCATCCCATTTGGCTAAAAAAAAAACCCCAGACCTTTCTAAATTCTTGAAAATGTTATTTGTCTTCACCCTTCCTTTAGCGAACTAGAGCCAAAAAAGCAGGAGGCTCAGGAATTCCACTAGAATTCTGGAATGCATAGAATCAGCCCCATCCGTTGCCAAAATAAAGGAGAATTGCTTGTTAGCACAATATTTTGTAGAATTCATAAACTCATAAGTGCAATGTTTCAATGAGATGGATGATCTTAAGGATTCTTACAAACCTTCTTATAGTAATGAATTAGGTACATTTCAATAATCTGGCTTCCACAATCACTAGCTACTGATTTCTGTGTTTGCATTAAATTTTTGTATTAATTTCAAATGATTTTCCCATTTATTTGCTCACAGTATTTCCCCCTACCTCCTTTCTCCAGCTTTATGATTATTTCACTTTATGCCTATTACTATTTCCACTCAGTAAGCCTTCACATCCATAATTCAGAACAAAGTTCCTTTTTTTATTACAAAGTGCTACCAGCCAAGCATCTGTTCGTACAGTAATAAATGTATCACCAGCCAGCCCAGTTTACTTAAAATGGAGTGTTTGCAGTTTTTCTTCTGAATAGTGAAATAAATCTTTTCCCCACTTTTTTCCCTCCTACCCAGGAACACAGTGGAAAGCTTAACTTCAATAGCATTGCTTTCAGAATGTCAAGTGACTTTTTAAAAGGGTGGAATCACACATACTTCCTTCAGAAATATATTTATAAAACAGTTACAATGATTTAAGCAAATTAAAGGATCAGGGTCAAGTCTGAAGTGGAGTAGATTTCATAAGCAATTAAAATCATCACAAATTTTCTTCAGAAAAAATAATCACTGTGTGGATCTCTAAAAGAAACGCCTCTTACAAAGAATTGCTCAAACTCAGGAGTGTCAAACTCAAGGCCCGAGGGCCAGATCTGGTCCACGGGTTGCTTAGATCTGGCCTATGGGGCCATCCTGGCAATAGCAAAGGTCTGGCTCACAGTGCTTCTGCCAGCAAAAATGAACTTCTGAACTCTGTTTTTGGCTGCCATGGCCTCCTGCAATCCTCTGCCAATGAAAATGGACCTCTTTCTAGCAGAGGATTGCAGGAGGCCATGGCAGCTGAAAATGGAGCCTGTGAGCCAGTTTTTACTGGCAGAGTGCTTGGGCCACCACAGGCACACCCAACATGAGTGATGTCAACCTGGCCACATCCACCCTGGCCATGCCCAACTCACCCCCTCAAGGTCAAACACAACCCTGATACAGCCCTCAATGAAATTGAGTTTTACAGCCCTGCTCAAACTGCTAGGCAACATAGGGATTGCAACAGAGGTGTGATTTTTTTAATTTTCCAAATGTTCATATCAGAGGTAGGTTGCTGCCGGTTCGGCCCAGATCAGCCAAACCGGTAGTAGCAATACTGGAGGCTTTGCCCACCTCCTGGATGCTTCTGTGCATGTATAGAAGCAGCGCATGCGCAGGAGCATGCCCAAACTAGTAATAAAAAAATTGGTATCCCACCTCTGGTCTATATAATTCATTTTGTGGAAGAAGAAGCAAACCCAAATAAGATTAAAGGTGGGAATGGGTCAGAATGCAATTTGGTGGGAACATGTTTCAATATTTATTTCTGCATTGACCTTTAAATATTTAATGGAAGTTTTGGAATGGGCTTTTGATTCAGAGAATAGTTGGTTATTGTTATCAAAGATATTTCCTTATACAAGCCATTCATTTTTTGCTTAATATAAAGACCATGTATCAGAAGAAGAACTATAACCATTCTGGGTTCTTTCATTCCAAACACTGTGCTATATAAGGAAACAATCAATACCATGCACATTAAATCAATCATCTCTGTTTGACAGTAATTGTTTGATCATTTTTTCTTCTATAACATTTTTAGTTCTTTTATAAGATGCTCTCAAATGTTTTACAACCCCCTATTTCACTATGGAACATTCCCTGGAAAATTAAAAATATAAATATTCATGTTTGGCTATATCCAAAATTTAGTGGCCAGATTAAGGATATTTTTTTTTACTTTGTCTACCAAAAAGATTATAGCATTACTCACACCATTGCAGGCATCCAATATATCAGATTAGACATTCATAATGAGGCATTAGTTTAGGTCAAATCAACATTATTAGTTCCTCTCAAATGAATTGCTAATCTGGTTATCAGACAAATTAGTTGGGAATGCTAAGAAAATACTTATTCTGAGCTGATTTACTCTGTAAAGGGCTCGGGAGCTTCAGCATAGGCACATTTTTACCTGTGCACCAGGTAAAATAAATGTGCAGACTTTAAAACATAGAATGCAAGACAGCAATAATTCAGTATGCCAATAAAGAAAATAATAATAATTGAGAAGCGGTGCATTCTGCAAAAGGACATACTGTATGCAGAGTCCATTTCAAGGGCATTTCTGGTCCATAAAAAATTAATTGGTTGAAGGTAGCATCTGCCCAACTAAAAGTAATATCACCTAATATAATTTAACATTATCAGAGTGATCTAGTAGAGTCACACAATAAGGATGTATAGGTATTTGCAGCTGAGCCAAGTATGGCTTCTAATTCTGATGCAGAAGTGAAAATGTAAATGAGATGACACGTATCATAAATTGTAATCCTGGGTATATTAAAAAAAGTTATCATGAGTTTAAGTATGACTATAATTTATGGTTTAATCCAATCCAATTCAATTCAAGTGAGTAAAATTACAACAAATCAGCATAGAGAACATTATGTAAAAATACTTGCTTTTTTTGTTTGTTCTTATCCCTTGTGCATTGAGAAACCAGTTTTACCCCTCTACGTATCCTATAAGGACGGGTGTAATGCACATTATACACAAATACAAGTATAGTCTTTCTCTCTTCCATACTAAATCTCTTATTTGAAATCGGTCTTGGCTGCAAACCAAGATAAAATTCTTTTTCCCCCTATAACAAATGTTAAAATAAGCATAATTATAATCAAGTTAATTATTTAAATGTAAAAATATTTATGACTGCTCATCAGTTACTGCAGTTTTAAGGAGGTGCACACTTATCTAGATAATTTATTTCCACTAGAAACTCCTATTAATTATTAATCAGCCTGCCTTAATTTGTTTTCTTTCCCCTTCCTCACTAATGCAAATTAGTAATATTGGGGTGCTCTTAAATAGTTAGCCTAGTTTTGCAAAGTTGTCAGAATGATAAATCAACAAATGTCCAGAATACCTTTACTTTCATAATAGTCTTGTTTTGACACTTTCATGTTAGTGTGTAAAATAAACCCACATAAGTCACTGTCCTGATTTATCTACATCTCATTAAATAAACATTCCAGCTACCTCTGCAAGGCTTCTGGAGAAAAGACAATATTCAGAATGGTTTAGTCTAATACAATGTTTCATAAGCAGAAAATTTCAGCTAAATTGTTATCACCTGTACAATACAAAAATACATTTTTTTCTTTTAAAACCACAAATTAAACTAACTCACTTTATGAACATAACTTACAGGTTCAGGAATCATTTTACAAGCCACTGCACTACACTCAACTCCCAAAGATTATACATTCAGTGTATTTTTTAGGCACTTAGCAGGTTATCAGAATATTAATGCAAAGTTATGCTGCACTGTACTTTCCTGAAATATTTATACAAGATCGCATAATTACTATATAAATTTAGTCATATCTCATTTCAAAAGTTAAGAATATTCAACAAGGTTCTTGAAAGGTGGCTAACACGCCTTGCTGGCAGACTAAAAAAGACACAACAGAAATATCTCTTTTGGAGGTTATTGCATAGACAAATCTGATTTGTCTCATGCTCTTTATTTCTAGAAGCTCTGCTGATTGATGACTTCTATCCGTGATGGCGAACCTATAGCACACATGCTTGCAAAGTGGCTTGTGAAGCCCTCTTTGTGGGCATGTGAGCCATTGCCCAGTTCAGCAACACCACACATATGTGCCTGCCTCTCGCCCGCCAGCTGATTTTTGAGTCTCTGCCATGCATGCAGGAGACACGCAGGGGGACCTGGGGGGGTTGCACATGCATGTATGATGGGGAAGCATGGGCTGAGCGGTGTGCCCCCCAATGCCCCATTTTTGGTCCCAGAAGGCTTTAGGCCCAAAACGGGGGGGTTGCATACATGCACAAGGGGTAGGGGAATGGTGGGGGATAGTGCGCACATGTACAGGCAGCACCCATTCAGTATCGATGCTCTGGCCTGATTAAAGTTTTGTTAGCTTGATGGTTCCTGCTTCAGTTTTACCCAGGTCCAGCCTCGGACCTTGGAGAGGTAGTAAGTGTGAAAAACAGTCACAACTCAATTTTTCAGCACTGTTGTAACTTTGAACAATCATTAAATGAACAGCTGTAAGTTGAAGACTACCTATAAAAAGGCCAACTACCATTCTGAAGAAATATTTATGATTGTTCATCAGTTACTGTAGTTTTAAGGAGGTGCTGATAAGCAAATTATCTAGATAATTTATTTCCACTAGAAGCTCCTATTAATTATTAACCGACTAGCTCTATTTTGTTTTCTTTTTCCCTTCCTTACTAATACAAATTAGTAATATCGGGGTGCTCTTAAATAGTTAGCCTAGTTTTGCAAAATTATATTTTCAGAATAAAAAATAAAGAGATCCTTTGTGTCATCTTTATCACAAGTCATACTTTGTCAGGCTCATTCATGCAAGGAGGTGACAGTGATTATGTGGATGGATAAGTAGCTGTCCTGATTGAAATAAGAATCAGTGAAGAGTTACTAGGAAATTGAAACTAAAGATGAATATTAAAAAAGAAATAATGAATTAAAGAATGCATTGAGATATTGAACCTGTTGGAGACTTAACATTATTAACTGCAAGTAAGGTGAAGGTTTAGGAACATTAGGAAGTATACATAACATGTCAATACAATGTTAAAGTAGACAAGACACAAAGAACATGCAATATGATACTATCGTGTGGCTTGTTTAATACAATAGCAGAGTTGGAAGGGACCTTGGAGGTCTTCTAGTCCAACCCCCTGTCTAGCCGGAAACCCTATGCCATTTCAGACAAATGGCTATCCAACATCTTCTTAAAGACTTCCAGTGTTGGGGCATTCACAACTTCTGGAGGCAAGCTGTTCCACTGATTAATTGTTCTAACTGTCAAGAAATTTCTCCTCAGTTCTAAGTTGCTTCTCTCCTTGATTAGTTGCCACACATTGCTTCTTGTTCTACCCTCAGGTGCCTTGGAGAATACTTTGACTCCCTCTTCTTTGTGGCAACCCCTGAGATATTGGAACACTGCTATCATCTCTCCCCTCTTCCTTCTTTTCATTAAACTAGATATCCAGTTCCTGCAACCGTTCTTCATATGTTTTAGTCACCAGTCCCCTAAACATCTTTGTTGCTCTTCTCTGCACTCTTTCTAGAGCCTCCACATCTTTTCTACATCGTGGCGACCAAAACTGAATGCAGTAGTCCAAGTGTGGCCTTACCAAGGCATTATAAAGTGGTATTAACCCTTCACGTGATCTTGATTCTATCCCTCTGTTTATGTAACCTAGAACTGTGTTGGCTGTTTTGGCAGCTGCTGCACACTGCTGACTCATATTTAAATGGTTGTCCACTAGGACTCCAAGATCCCTCTCATAGTTACTACTATTGAGCAAGGTGCCACCTATACTATACCTGTGCATTTGGGGTTTTTTGCCTAAATGTAGAACCTTACTCTTTTCACCATTGAATTTCATTTTATTAGATAGTGCCCAATGTTCAAGTTTGTCAAGATCCTTCTGTATCTTAAGCCTGTCTTCTGGAGTGTTGGCTATTCCTGCCAGCTTGGTGTCATCTGCAAATTTGATGAGTTCCCCATTTATTCCCTCATCCAAATCATTGATGAAGATGTTGAAGAGTACTGGGCTTAAAACCGAGCCTTGGGGTACTCTGCTGCATACTTCCTTCCATGTAGATGCAGTTCCATTGAGGACTACACGTTGTGTACGGTTGGTCAACCAGTTACGAATCCATCTGGTGGTGATGCTGTCCAACCCACATTCTTCTACTTTAGTAGGTTATGGTCTACCTTATCAAATGCCTTACTGAAGTCCAAGTAAACTATATCGACGGCATTCCTCTGGTCCACTAATTTTGTCATTTTATCAAAGAATGCAATAAGATTAGTCTGGCATGATCTGTTTTTGACAAACCCATGTTGGCTTTTGGCTATTAATTTGTTTACTTCTAGGTGTTCGCTAATTTGTTGCTTGATTATATTTTCCAGAATCTTTCCTGGTATTGATGCAAAAAATGAGTTAAATAGTTCTGCTTTCTCCCTGTTGCTTGTCACCTTCTTGCCGCTTTCTCCCAGCAATGCACCAATTATTTCCTTAATCTTTTTCTTGTTTTTAACATGTTGGAAGAAGCTTTTTTTTATTATTTTTTACTTTTGTGGCTAGCCTTTCTTCATTGTGAGCCTTAGCTTTTCTTACTTCATCTTTACTCGGGCTATTTGCTGATATTCTACCTAAGTTATGTCCCGCTCTTTCCACTTTTTATACTTAACTTTTTTGTCTTTCAATTCAGAGAATTCTTTATGCAGCCATGCTGGTTTCTTTTGGGAGCTGTTATTTTTCTTCTAATTTGGTATTGTGCTAGACTGAGCTTTTGTAATTTCATTTTTCAAAATTTCCCAAGCTTCTTGAGTTGTTTTCCCCTTGAGGATTCTCACCCATGGAATTCTTCCCAAATTGTTGTTCAAATAGCTAATAAGTTCACCATATCCCTTTTAGTCCTTATTCCTTATTACTTTGCTTTCTCCCCTGCCTCTCAGCCTCCCTCTAACTGGCACACTGTAGCATTCAGCTATCTCAATTCTTTGTTGAGAATGTGGATATTGTTGAGAATATCCATAAGCTTCAAAATGTATCTCCAAAGCTGGGATTTGGTTTGGGCTTGCTGATGTTCTCTTCTACATAGATGGTGCTAATCTGTATGCATAAGAACTGACATTCAGATAATGACTTTCCAATTGGAAAATAGGGGTAATGGGAGCCAGATTTTCCATTTGACTGTCATTTGTTCCTTTTGTAAAGATTTGAAAGAGAATGAATTAAAACAGAACAAACAAAAATTGAATAGGATGGGGAAAATGTATTGTATTCTTTTATTTAAATCCCTACTCCATTTCCAATATGCAATTGCTTACAGCAAAGGCTCATTTGTTTCTAAGGAATAATCTCCTGACCATGAAGTGTTGAGTGATCAAGTGATTTATTTATTGATTGATTGATTAGTAGAATAAGCTGAAATATGAAGCATTGCTCATATTGCTAAGTTGTAAGCTTATTATTTTGGAGGGCTTCAGTTAAAGGAGTTAAGGTTAAGGCAATTTCATTCCCCTCATGTGATTTATTTTTTCCCCCCAGAAATTATTTCAGTATCTGTAAATTCCACTTTGCAGGGTGACCCTTGAAAATATAGGGCACTTCATTTGGTGCAGCTCTTCTATATATGATAATAATTCAAGGCAAAGGAATCGCAGAGAAATGACGCAATTCCAGAGCAAGTGGAATGAGAGAGAGAGTGAAATCTTCTGCCATTCTTCAAAAGAGATGAAAAGGCTGGCCACTTGAGGAAATGGACCGAGCAGTATTTGCGAAGAGGTTCTCTAAAAATATGATTAGAGAGCTGCTATGAACTGATACTGAGAAACAGAGGATGAAGTGCAACCTAGAAGCTGCATATCATACTCAGAAGGAGCTTATGTGAGATTGTAATCATAGCTCAATAGCAGATTAAACTACAAATCTAACAGACCAGAACATAAACTACAAATCTCTGACACTGCCAAAGCATGCCAGATTTATTCATCCACAGGCTCTTCAGTGTACTCATGGCTCAGTGTACTGTCTGAACTATGAGACCAGTCACTGCTAAGTAGAGAAAGGGAGAAGTGATCACTATACTATATCCTGGTCATTTAGCATTAATCTAGGTGAATTTATGATAATGATGTGATTAATGCTGACCATCCCTTGTACTGGGAAATTTAAGTTATAACATAGACCTTTCAAAGTCGTATGGAAAATGTCAAGCAGTGGGAAGGGAAGCAAAAAAATATATAGTGGTTTCAACATCTGCATAACAAAAAGTACAGTGGATGCCTATTTCCTTTAATATGGTTCTTGGACAATGTATCATCTGTGTCTCCCTTCATACAGAAACATACAAGAGTTAACTGTTTAACATGTATGGCCTATTTGCACATCTACTTTACCTGTTTAACAGAAGCAAATATTCTTATCAACCTCTCTAAAAAGCCCCCTTCCTTATTGCCTGCTTGACAGATATAGCAATAAATATATCCACCATTTAGCCTTTTTTTTAAAAATGGTTGATTTCCCCCCCCCCTCAAAATGCTCTCTGTTTTCAATGTGCAACACTGAAAATGTATGGGGGGGAATGAAAGATGTTCTCTCTTCCTTACTGGGAATGACTGTCAGACACAACAAATCGAGATACCTTTCTTCCGGGAATTAAATCACCCCTACACAGCAGAAATGCTGGATGTTCTGGTCAAATGCTCTAGAAATCACATTTTTAATAACTCTGAATTGCAGACAACAGGATGGAAAATTATTGGTTATTAGTATTTCCTTAGTCCTCCTCTGCAGTAACTTATTATGAATGATTTTACAAAGGACAAAATCTCCCATTTTTTATTTATCGTATTTGGCAGTGGAGGACATTATAACTAAGAAGTTGACAAAGACAAAATGCTAGAGAGCCCACCTTTCTAGGACATTAACTCTGACACAAGTTGAAAAAGGGACCATGTAGGTGACTAGGGAATTACTTTAGATCCAAATAAATTCAGGGATATTTGAGGCTAAAAGTCATCTCCTCTCAATTCTTCATACCAAATTCTACAACCAAGTGCTCCTCTGCCAAAGAAACCTCCCAACTTCCCACAAGAGGAGCTGGGTAAAAATATTATTCAGATGAGCACAAACTTCAGCAACCCAGAACACCAGAAATAGGAAACTACCTATATAACATTTTTCAACCAAATAAAATCAAAACTTTATTTAAAAAATGCCTGACCACCCAACCTACTATAATCCAACCTACATATGCTATGTAAAAGACAATACTATCATATATCAAAAACCTCTCAGAAACAACCTATAGATATAGACTATTACAACCATATGGCATCTCTGTATAACAGAAACCAATTAAAGTCCCCCAAAACATCTTTAAAAAAAGAGCCCAGTTATCCAAGAGTTAAAAACAAGAATTATCTACAACATGTAATTCAGGATTGTAATAGATATTGTGTAGGGCAGACAGACAGAAGACTAGCAAAGTATGTCCATATTTACCAAGCAGCCAGAAGACTTGATGAAAATACTTTAATTTCATAACACATAGGTAGACTTAATCTGAGGTTCAGCTGGGAAACTGAGAGCATCACAGACCAAGCTAAATTAAAAAAAATGCTAGGGAACTCCTAGAAGTTTGGCCAATCAACCATCAACAGACACAAATATAAACAACATTTACATACTATTCAAAAGAGACAAAAGCTAAAAAAAAACGAAACAAAAAGACCAGGACACCTCCTGTCCAGCAATTAAAACCCAGACAAGCAGAGATTAATACCAAGCTTGATACCCGACAATACCCTAATCAAGGAGCTACCAACTCAGACCAAAAATTAAGCAGTTAACAACAACCGAATTAAAGAACTATGTACTATGGAGAAAACATCACCCCCGAAACATTGACAGAGAAAACTACTGCATATAAATAGTAGGTAATATAAAGAGTCATTCCGTTCTAGCACTGAAGATGCTACCTAACTAGGTAATGAAATATCTGCAGGAAAATAAGCTCAGAGAACACCAAGAATTCTACAATCCTATCTTTCATTCAAAACTTCAAGGTAGCTTACTTCATGTTCTGTCTTCCCATTTCCCCCCATGAAAACAAGATATGCTGCACTGTGACTAATTTGCACAAAAGAGTAAACTTTCATGGTTAGAAGTGACTGCAATCTGGGTCCCTCCCGCCCTCCTACTCCAACATCTTAAGCACTGCATTACGCTGTTCTTGCATAAGAATAACCTTGGGCAAATCTCAATATGTAGAGTTTTTGGTGCTCCCTGAGCTTGGTTTTTTGCTTGCAGACGTTTCATTACAATCATTCATTACAGGGATAATGTCATTCATTGCATGGGTAATGAAACATCTGCAAGCAAACAACCAAGCTCAGAGAGTACCCAGAACTCCATAGTTCATCCTGAGCTACAGATATTCTCTTCTATTGAAATCTCAGCATGACTGTTCAGGAATATAAATGTCTACTGCAGTAGGAAACAGTAGGTGAGGTACAAATTTTAGTGTGATAGAATTTGAAAGAGAAAGCATAAGAGCTTTTGTTTATTTATTTAGAATTAGAATTAGTAGGCTACCCAACTCCTTAATGACTTTGATCAGATTACAATTTGAAGAATAAATAGCATATATCAGGAAAAAACACCACCATCACCCCATCAATCCAAAAGAACCAAAACCCCAGGGCTTCACAACCACCCAACACTAAGAGCTGGAAGAATTATATTTTAACAGGGTTGTTTTATTTTTTAATGTCCAGGGAGCTATATGAAGCTTGAAGCAGATGGTTCCGGATAACAGAGTGAGTGAGAAAAAATAATATCACATGGGTGATATTCATATATGTTGTTACATGTATACCAACCAGAACTGTAAATATAACTGAGTTTTATTAAGCAGAGAATAATAGTCAACTAAATAGCTAATATTAATCAGGGCACACGTAGTGCAATGTCTCCTCATTTGTACGCCATTATGATCTCCATGCATAGCATATTTAGAATTGATTCCTAATCTATATGTATATGTTTCTACACCAACTTTTCCAGAGTTAAAAATTAGTCCAACGTAAGTATGAAGACATGCAGTCCTCACCACTACATCAATTTTAGTTTCCATCCAGAAATTGCTTCCCAAAAGCCAGCGTCTCCTGCTCTGTCTGTAATTCTCACATCTATCTTGACATTTTTCCCTGACATAGCACCCGTTGTTTTTCTTGTTAGAAAAGAATTGTACATTCTGCTTTCCTTTCTCATCCACTGAGCTTTTGATTACATTCGTACCAAGAAAGGTTATTGTAAGGACCGAGTACCCACCACTTCAGAATAAATACATTTTTTTAAAAAAATACTGTTCTTCTGGTTGCTATTCTTTCACTGTCCTTTGTTTTTGCTAATTTTGAAGTCATTTCCTTCCTTTTCTTCTTTTGTTTAAAAACCTTGTAACATAGTTGATAAAGATACTTTTTCTGAATGTGATCTAATAGGACTTGATGTTATACCAAAAAATGAAGAGAAGATGAAAGCTAAGCAAGCACTTTCCACCTTCAAATTTCTTCCATCCATTTCTCCTCCCCTTATTATATTTACCTCAGAAGACTGAAAGGTCTCAAACTGGGTAATTTGCTTTTAATGTAGAAGGCTTAAGGAGAACAGCACAAACCAAAGTGACCAAAAAATGTGGATATTATGTATTTTAAGGTATTTTATCCTAATTCCATTGTTTCATTCATATGATATAAATTTCAGCAGCTTTTCATTTTCCAGTTTCCAGTCATTCCATATTTTCATTATTGGTTGGCTCTTATGTTGACTGAGAATTTATGACAGTTGAAGATCAACAAATCTGAAAGACATTAGTTGTCAAAAAGGGGAAATTTACAGCTTATATTCAGCAATTATAACTTCAACACTGAAGAGGGTTTTTTTAATGAAAGTTTTCACTTATACCCAAAACATTTTTGTCTTTATTTCATTTCTTTTCTTTTACAAATTACGTTGCATCTACAGTATTTTGTACTCTGTAACAAAAAGAGAAAGAAAAAAGTTGCCATTTTAGCTGGAAATTGAAACAGTCCTTTTTCCTAATATGAAACATAATTTTGTTTTCAGAAGGTAACTTGATAAGACTCAAACTGTTTCAATAAAAATTTGATATGTATGTAGCACAATTCTAGAATAATAGTTAATATTTAATTTTTTTTTAAAAAAACGCACTTAATTCACTAAGTGAGCATAGATACATCATTGTATTGCACATTGACATTCTGTGAACTGAAACAACTATTGTAAACAAATACAATATAATTGTGATCCAATAGCTATGTGGAATTCCATACGACTGCTTCTGGAGTAAAAATGCATAAAGTTTAGCAGCAGGACTCTCTAATGTGAATTTGCAAAAAGGACTGATTATGTGGCATCAAGTTGATACCTACTCTTAGCAACCACATAAATTTTTCTTGATGATAATCTGTCCTTCAATATTGCAATATTGCATTAGCACTATAACTGAGACTATCCACCTTGCCACTGTTTACCTTCTTCTCTTTCCTTCCACTTTTTCCAGAATCATAGTCTTCTCCAAAGACTAAGCCTTTGCACAATGTGAATTTAAGCCAGATCATTTCTATCTTGACTGAGAACTTTGGATTGCTTTATTCAATGGTCCATTATTTGTTTTTTTTCCTGCCAACCGACAGTATTCTCAGAAGTACTTTCCAAATCAAAGTTCAAAGATGTCATTTTTCTTTCTGTCCTGCTTCTTGGAAATTAACCATCTAGTACATTCAGGATGAAATGAGTTCCAACTCATGGTAGTGTATAAACTGATAAATCCTGAGATTCAGTAGTGAGGGGATGTGAAGTTAAATTTGGGAAAAGGAAATGGGTTTTTACATACACTTTTTTTTTACTATTTCAACTTTGATTAACTCTCAAACACTTTGCAGCCTTGATGTTACTATCAAAATAAGAACACGACCATTTGAATCTTCACCAATAACTTACTTGGTGGTTTTGCAATTTCTCAACCTTTCCTAGCAAATTTATGCTTTGCACATTTAGCCCAGTTTGTGCTTTCAAGAAGCTAACAGAAGCAACTGTAATATTAGTTTTCTATTAAGAGGGGGAAAAAACCAGTAGTTGAATGAGAGGAAATCAGACATGGCTTTCAGCTGGTTTGGATCGGTTCACTCGAAAAGGTATGCATGCCCACCTGTCCCGGCTGTATGTTCTCTTATGTAGGCACGTTTTTGAGGTCAGGTGCAGGCACGGAAGGTGCACATGTGAACAAACACATGCATGGAAAGGCGGGAGCATGCAAGGACGTGAGCAGGCGCATGCAGGGCAAACTATTGATAAGAAAAATGTGAAACCCATTGCTGGAGGAAATGCTTGGCAAGTATGAGTAGGAATAGGAGTAAGAAGAGTATGAGTAAGAAAAAAAGAAGGACTTTTGTCTTGCAAAGATGAGCACATTATAAAGAATATTTGTAAAAGAAAAGAATAAAAACAAATGGACTCTGCCATCCAGAATTCTATTGGTTCACTCTGTCATATTTGCAAGAAAGGAGTAGCAACCATTCTGTTTTTGCCTATAGAAAGGAAGTAGTTATCTCATTTGCTCCTGGCATATGTATTAAAAATTAATTCGCATAAATATCTTTCACAGCTAAGAGAGTTAATTATATTGCATCCATTTAGTTTCCAAGCCATTAAATAAAGATTTTTTCCCCCATTGATTTACAGATTACAGGTTGGTGCCCTGTAACAGCAGCATTTCTTGTTTTCATTTTTCGGCTCCAAACATGGTTTCTTTTTCAAAATCACTACTGATCTTTGTAAAGCAAGCAAGAAAGGTAAAGGGTTTCAATCAACAAGTTTTCAATAGTTGACATTTTTTAAATACTTGTGGTAAATCCTACTTTAAAAAGCATCAGAAACCTAGATTTCTCAGAGTGCTGCAAAAATATAAGTGACCAATATATCTGCTGTTCAAATTACAAAGTGTTATGTGACCTATGTGTCTAAGATTTTGATATAGAATGCGTTGAATAATTGGATTCACTCCTTACAAAGACAATGAGATTTGATAGTAGTGGCCATTTTGCTCAATTGGAATAATTGGAGATCAAGATGAGATTTAAGATTGCTTGAAAGAGGGAGATACTTCTAATGTAATCTATTGGATCACTTTCATGGATTGCCCATGTAAGTATATAGGATGTATGGGGTGGAAGCTAACCACTAAATTGCAAGAACACAAGTGAGTTGTCAGATGAGAAAACCAAACTTATTGGTAGATTCATAGTGCAATGAGCAAGGACATACATTTAATTTCACAGCTACTAAGATTATTGGCTGAACAGGTACAAAGATAGCCAGGGAAATGATTAAAGCCTGGGAAATGGCCCCCTCATCAGTCAACAGAAGTGCGGATTGACCACCAGCTTATCAAGAACTTAGGACTCAAGGACTTGGCAACACAAGGAAACAACAGCCAATGACTTAAAGCCATCAACACCCCAATCAACCAATAAGAAGCTACACCCAACCAGGTACCACATAAATACTACACATAAAATAGCTCAAAGCCCACATTCCAGTAGACCAAAGTTTCCTGAGGATGGGCTCCAATATGAGTCCAAATGCTTAAAAGATATCTGGTTCCAGTGACTGATCCAGATTGGATCCTGCCATATATTTCATTTTAAAATATACTTACATGTGAAAATAAAAAAAACTGCTAGCTCAAACTATGGATCTTAATCCAAACCATGGATGGCTGTGGTAGTGCAATGGTTAGAATGCAGTACTGCAGGCTACTTCTGATGACTGCCAGCTGCCTGAAATTTGGCAGTTGAATCTCATCAGGTCAAGGTTGAGTCAGCCTTTCATCCTTTCAAGGTGAGTAAAATGAGGACCCAGATTGCTGGGGAAATATGCTGATTCTGTAAACCACTTAGAGATGGCTGTAAAGCACTGTGAAGAGGTATATAAGTCTAAGTGCTGTTGCTATCCTTCTAGATCAGTATTCATTGGATAGCAGTAACTCAGAAGTTTTTAGTCTTTTCCAATCCTATTTGAAAATCCTATCCCTTAGCTACTAAATTCTTCAGAGAGTAACATCAATCATATAATTAAATGCTAAAGCAGCTTTTGAAAACTATTGACATTTGTGGATATTCAAGTCAGTTTTGACTCCTGATGACTACAAGTCTTTGCAGATTTTTTGGCAAGAGTTCAGAAGAGTTTGACATTGCCTCCTTCTTAAAAATGAAAAGGTGTAACCGATTAAGTGTCATTTAGCTGGTTTAATGTCTAAGGCAGAACTAGAATTCACAGTCACCCATTCCCTAGCCTGGTGCCTTTATCATTACACCAAACTGACTCTCTACTTCCCTATGCATTAATTCAGATACTATATCTAACCAGAATCCTAGGAAAAGAGGAGAATAACTTAGTTTGAACTTTGCAAGATGACAGTCATTGTAAATAAACTGTCAAGTTTGGTAGAACTATTTCTGACACAATTTACATTATACCATTTGTAGGACTGAGTTTACTATAAAGGTGAAACGTTAAAAATAAGCAATTAATATACAGAACTTCCAAAACTCTGGATACATTTAAGCTATCTTATCAATAGGCATCTTCATCAGCTGATTGGAGGACATCTCTAGTTTGTTCTTATATATTAATAAACAGTGCTTCGTGGCAACAACAACCACCAGAAAGATATTGGTTTAGGATACGGAATTCATTCCAGAAGTTCATAGAATGTGCAGAATAGACTATGGAAGTCAACAAAAGAAATATCAATATGCCTAATGATAAAGGAAAGTTGTTGCTATTCCAAATACAAAGGAGAAAAGATAAAACTTTGCCCTTCATATCTTGTGTTTTATAAAGGTTTAGTACAAAGATTTGATTAGAAGGTGATGCAATAAAATCACAACTTTGAAATTATTGAAGCCAAGTTTGCCTTCAAATCAACCTGGCAATTCAATGGATTTTACTGCAGGTATACATACCACTTTTTCGCTGTCTGCTTAACTGATTTAATTCAGAATCAAGCTGATTTTTTCAAACTGAGCCGACTAATCAAATTAGTGATTAAGAATGGGTGATTTGTGCACTCCTGTCTTACCATCCAGTCTACTAGACTTCTGTGAATGTTTCTAAACATCCATTACCACTGTTGGATTTCCAGTTTCTGCATTCCGAGTTCCTATTGGCACCTCTACTCAAAACATCTTCAAGTTTTCCTGATGACTGTAGAGTTTTCCATGCAAATCACAACCTTCTTAAATTCTAGGTATGGCAAGATGCTTTTTCTTGCTTAGTCAATTTTGTTACCTTTCTCATTCTCTTCCCCCCAGAGAATTTAAGCTTCTGAAGTTTTCTCTACTATCCCGTATGCTAATATATTAGGAGATCATGCACTGTGATCTGCACTTCTTGCAATAAATAATAGAGCTTCAGCATGAATGGGAAAAGACTCAGATTCAGTTCAAAGGGAGCATATCTTGGGTTGATGAAAGGAAAGAAGAATCTCTAATTCTCCCATTAATAAAAAGCTTTAAATTCTACTAACATATGAAACCATAAATTGTGCCTTTCGTTCCAATACCCTTTTGAGGGAAAGAAAGTATGAATGAAAATCCTTATAGAAACTGTTCACTTAGAACTAAATCAATTTACTTCCAACAATCTCCTAGAGGCACTCATTCCTTATGAATGGCATCCAGCATGAAATATGTATTGCTGGCCTAAACTGATTTTCCTGGGCCTATATTTTATTTAAGAGACAGTCATGTTTGTGTGTGTGTGTGTGTGTGTGTGTGTGTGTGTGAGCATGTGCGCGCGCTCACAAATAGGTGCAGAGGGACAAAATCAGAAAGCAGTGATCAAAAATAAGTAACATGGAATTGGAGTTAGTAAGGCTTATCTGGTTGTCACTCTGTTTTAATTTTAATCAGTTGGAAGTTGTTGGCTTGGATTCTAATAGAAATATATCAGAATTGCTGAGCAGGATTCAGACCATGCCCAATAGTCAAACTACTGGTTTCTGGCTGGCTGGCTGAGTCATTGCTGCCTGAGTGTAAGGAAAGGCAGTGGGTGAAAACCTGCCAACATCCTTTCAGAAGAAACCAAGTAGACCTCTCCTCCCCCAAGGAAATGTCCATTCCATTACTCATTTCATAGGACTTGGGGAAACATTGAGAAACTGAATTATTCCAGTGGATGTTTTTTTAAGTTTATATTACATGCAGACTTGCTTTCTTGGTATTTGTGGTTTTTCTTATTTTATCTTAGTGTTGTGGTTTTGTGTGATTACTGGGATTATGAATTGGTTTTAACATTATTGTCTATGATTTAATTATTAATTATTGTTTTATATGTCCCGTAAGCCACCCAAAGTCACTTTGATTGTGATGGGTAGAAATTTAGTGAAATTGGCAAGATAGAGTATAGAGTATAGAGTAATTTATTTATATGCCGCCCTTTTCCCTGGGGGGACTCAGGGCGGCTTACAACTCGAAGGGGGGGGGGAACAAACAATTAACACATAAGACAGTACATCATTAAAAGCACAACATTCATACTATTCGGGTGGGTTACAGTCTTTAACCCCAGGCCTGATGACAAAGTGTCAAAATTCGAACCTTGTCTATGTATTCAAAACATCTGGGGGTTCCATCATGATGCTTGCCTGCAGTCACCACTGAAGTTGGTATAAGCAAGCTTATATTTATACTATGTGAACTTTCTCTTTTCTCTTTTTATCTCCCAAGCTCTGATCTACCAGGTCTCTAGTACAGGTGTATCCAATATCTACTGCCTGAAGACTAAACTGTGAGGCTTTGAACATGTGAATACAGCTGGTGTTATATCTAGGATGTTCCCCTTCTTCCTCTAATGGATAATGCTTCGCATCAGACTGTCAATAACTACAATTCAAGGTAAGGAAAATCACATTTTCAGTTCTAACAAGGATAAAAGTAAATCTTCAGAGCTTGAACCAAGATGAAAAATATTGAATGTTGGCTTGTCATAAAGTGTTTTCCAAGCATCATGTGTTTGGATGAGTAATTAAATATAGAAAGCTCCCAGCTTTGAGGAAAAACTGACTGGGATTGATTCCCAAGGCTAGATTACTCTACTTTGTCTACTTCCAAATAAATGTGTACCACATATTTCCACACACAACCTACAGAATAATAGAGTTGAACTTGGTGGTCTTCTAATCCATTCCCCTGGTCAAGCAGGAGAGACTATATCAGTGGTGGGTTTCAAATTTTTTAGAACCTCTTCTGTAGATGTGGCCTGCTTTGTGGGAGTGGCTTGCCGGCCATGTGACCAGGTGGGAGTGGCTTGCCAGTCATGTGACTGGGTGGGAGTGGCTTGCCAGCCATGTGACCAGGTGGGAGTGGCTTGCCAGCCATGTGACTGGGTAGGCGTGGCCAACTTGTAAAATGTGGTGAAACTCACTTAACAATGCTCTTGCTTAGCAACCAAAATGTTGGCTCAGAAACTCTGGCATTTGAAGCACAAAAGTCTTAAAGCTGTCAAGTTACAAGTCCCTTGCACCATTAATCCTTTAGGAAAAAAACCTCCAGGGGTGTTCAAACTTGACAGCTTTAAGACTTGTGGACTTCAACTCCCATAATTGCTCCTCCAGTCATGTTGCCTCAGAAACTCTGGCATTGAAGCACACAAGTCTTAAAGCTGTCAAGTTACAAGACCTTTGCACCCTAACCCTTTAGAAAAAAAACCCAGGGATATTCAAACTTGACAGCTTTAAGACTTGTGGACTTCAACTCCCAGAATTCCTCCTCTCGCTCTTCATCTTGATGATGTGCAAATGGACTGGGAGAGGGAGCTGGAACCAGTTCGAAACGGCACTGTAGATTTTTGGAACCTCTTCTATAGAAGAGGTTAGAACTGCTCTGTATTATTTCAGATAAGTGGCTGTTCAGTCGCTTCTTAAAATACCCCAGTGATGTCCCCCCACCAACTTCTGAAGGCAAGCCATTCCACTGGTTAATTGTTAGGAAGATTTTCCTCATTTCTAGGTTGATTCTGTCCTTGATTAGTTTCCATTGTTCCTTTGTTGCCCTGACTCTCTTATCTCTATGCCAAAGTGTAGAAACAATGATATTCCTAAAAGAGTGATAATGGTTGGAACTTTGGTTCAAAGTCTTTGTCTTCACAGATACTTAAACTTGGATGTTATTCTATCCCACCAACAATGCTAGAATGTGCTTCTGCTTTTTGTTTCAGTTCTGGGAAGTGCCTCATTCTTCTCAAATGAAGGTGACTTCTAAAGCAGGTGATAAAACTGTCCTTTTATGTATCTTTCAATGTACTCAGCCAACAGATTATTATCTGAAGTAGCAAAGGCCACTTCAGTCTACTTTTACAAAGCAATTTCATAGCAAATCAATATGTCAGCTATTTTCATTGAAGAGACACAGAATGGTGGAGCTATAATAGAGACCGCCATAGCAATCTCAGCAACAGACTAACCAGAAATATTCCAACTGGTATGTGGGCATTGCCTTGGTCAACTTCTGTTAAACACCGATATTCTCTCTAACATTCCACTCAACTATAATCCAACCCTCCAAGCAGTTTTCAAGGCTTTGAATTTTAGATCAGGGGTGTCAAACTCACATCGTCATAGTGGCGTCACATGACATATTGGGACTCTCCCCCCCCCTTCACTAAACCAGGTATGGGCATGGCCAGCATGTGACACATCTGGCCTGTGGGCCAGAAGTTTGACAGCTTTGTTTTAGATGGAGAGAAAACTGACTTACCCTGACATATTTTTCACTTATTATCAACAAAACAAAACAAAATCTACTTCTTAATGCCTTGTTCCCACTTCTAAGTGAGGAAATACTTAACAGTCATCAGCATTTGAAATATATCTCTAATAACACCATTTTTTGTCTCAAATTGTACAAATTGTGCAAAACAACCTAGGTGTAATGAGAAATTATATATTCACTGACCAAGGATTAAAAAAAAACCCTAGCAAACACCTATTTGCAAAAGAGTTAATTGGGGCTATTTGTGTTATTGGGAAGAATGATAAGTTTGGCATAACAAAGTTCCAAATAGCGCAGTCTTGGAGCATGTGGGAATTTCTAGCATGTATACACTATTGAAACAGTGACATCTATGCTGGCTTGGGCATGTCGTGAGAATGGCTGCTGGTCAGATTCCGAAAGATCTCCTGTATGGAGAATTAGTGAAGGGAAAGCACCCCAGAGGGAGACCACGGCTGCAATGTAAGGATACCTGCAAGAGGGATCTAAAGGCCTTGGGGATGGACATTGACAGCTGGGAAACCTTGACCTCTGATCGTTCAGCTTGGAGGCTAAAGACACAGCATGGCCTTCTCCAATTCGAAGAGACACTTGCTTGGCAGGCTGAGGCAAAGAGGCAGTCCTGGAACCAGCAAAATCCGGGGGGTGGGCAGGGGGCAGAATGTATCTGCCCTCAGTGTGGAAGGGATTGCCACTCTCGAATCGTCATTTTTAGCCACATCAGATGCTGGTTTAGGACCTCTTTCCAGAGGACAATACCATAGTCTTTTTTAAAAAGTTTTTTATTAGTTTTATTACAGAAAAAAAGACAAAAAGAAAAGAATTGTCTTTCATTACATCTTATAGAAACCGTATCCATTGGTCACAAGTACATTTCGTGTGTTCCTTCCACAATCACATATATTCCATTCAGTTTAAATTGTATATGTTAAAAATTTATATATTTTACTATCACCATACCACCATTTTCATTTAATTAAGATTTCAAAAACACAGCCACCTGCTGGCATTTTTTTTCTTCCCCCAGTCTCAATCAATCTGCCATATCTTTATATCTTTATAACATATTCTTAAAAAAAAAGTCAAATAATAGGACATCTAACATTTCCTTTCTCTAACAAATCTTTATTATTATTATAGTTAACTGGAGGTTATTTACTATTTTTCTCTCATCTTCTCTCCACAGGCACAAAAAAGCAACAATCTCTAAACAACAATCTATTAATATGTGTTAACAAAATGACCATTTAAAATCTAAAATGATCTAAATAAAAAGTTGACATTTCTAGTTGATAATCACCAAAGTATACATTAACATTCCCTTTTGTTTTTGTAGTTAGAAAACAGAAAAAAAACAATTGTTTGCCATTTCTAATCCAAATTAGAATTTCTAGTTGATAATCACCAAAGTATACATTAACATTCACTTTTATTATTGTCACATCACCTCTCATTGTAATCCAAATTATTTATAGTTTCATAACAGGATCTAAACACAAATTTATAAGATTTATAAGTCATTTCACCAAATCTCAGTTACAATTTGCGGCTTGGTTGTTTTTCCTAATTAAGGTTATCATTTAATTGTTAATATCATGATAAATTATATGTTAACAAATAAACATTCAATGATAGTCTATAAGAGTCTACAAAGTACTAAAATCCCTACTTATTAATCATCAAAAATTAGCTAATTTTTATCATCAATTGGCATTATCAACCAGTGTCTTTCCAGTAGCAAAATAGACCTTTCTCTCTCACCAGCAGTTGTGTCATTTCTCTTATTGGCATCTTTTCAGAGTTTAAAACTTCTCTCCGCACCCTGTAGCTTAAAGGATCTCTCATGTAGTTTCATTGTTCTTAAGTTGTTATTAACATAGGTTTAGTTTTGGTTATCAAACTTGTTTCTGGATATATTTGTCTTCTTAATTCCATCCTTTTCACTCTTTTTTCCCTCCTGCATCTTGAAGTTGAAAAAAAGGCTCCAAGTTGTCAAAAGCACTTTTCTAGCTTCCCTTCTTTTCATTTTCACTCGTATTTAGTCCATTAATGGATTCATCTGACATCTTATCTTTATTTTCTATGTTTCCATTCTCTTCTTTGATCTCTGGGGCTCCAACCCCCTCCTCTTTAACTGAAGCACCCCATAAACTGTCCCATTTCTTGTCAAATCTCTCAAGTCCTTCTGAAATATTTTGAAGTCCAGCCAGGATATTTTGGATTATAAGATTTTCTTCCTCTGAATATTGATCCATTTTTCAAAATGTAAAGGAATATAAAGAAAAAATAGGAGAAGGAATCTGCCACTCTAGCCTGTCAAAAATTTTAGGGGATGTGTCTGTGTTTATTTTAAATCTTAAACACAAGTTATTTCAAAGTTTTTAAAGTAGGAGGGATCTTGTCTCTTGCTTGTCTTTTCCTTCTCTTGCCAAAATATTTCCCAGAAGCACTAACAAAACAGGTTTCGTGCTTTTAAGTCTTTATCAGGTTTTATAAGCGAATTCCAAACCCTTCTATTGCAAGGTCAGTAAAACCAAATGAAGCAGAACAAAGGATACATTGTATCCAAAACAGAAACAAAGTTCAGACTTTGGCTTCCAGGTGGCAGATTCAATAATTAGTCAGTTGTTATTTTTTTATGCTTTCCCTTAGATATCTTTAATATAATTTTAACCAATAGAAGGAAAAATTTGTTGAAGTGAGAAAAAAAGTTTAATTTAGCCAACAGAAAAAATTAGGGTAGTAAAAAGAAAAAAATAGAGAAAAAAAAAGATCAGTCCATAGACTACAAGCGGGGAGACAGGAAATGTTGCAATTACTTCAATCCACAAAACATCGTTACAAACAAGAGCAGGAAATTTTCTAGTAGCAGTCCAATAAGTATCAAATTCGCCACTTTGTTCTTACTTTGAGGACTAGTTAATATTATTTTTTTAAGAAAAAAGTTACTTAAAACAGATCTTCTGAAAGTAAAAAAGAAAAGAAAAAAACCCCTCACCAGATGGAACGCTTTCACTTCATCTTTTCCTTTGGGAGCCGTCTCCGACTATGCCAGCTTGGGGGCTGCCTGTTTGTCTTCGGTTGGAAGCACTACCCTTGGGTCAAACAGGGACTTTGCGATGTCCCTGTGACCAGCAAGGCTTTGGCTTCCCTGTCACTGTCTCTTTGGGATGGTTTAGGTCCTACCGGACCGTCCAAGGACAAAAGTTTCATCGGCGGACTTGGACTGTTGGGTCCGCACGATGTGTCATCGTGACGTTGGCTCCAGTGCTCAATACCATAGTCTTTTGAGACTGAAGGATGCCAATGAATGAGATGCTGCAGATGAAGTGGGCAGAGCAGAGGAATCCTTTTGTGTTTTATTACAATCTACTTAGAGATCTCTGCAGGGTAGGGTCTGAAAAGCCCAGATGATGATCATGAGCAGATCATTTATATTCAATCACTCTTTTTTGTTCATTACACACGAAGAGACAGCTTTGGATGTGAGATCAAGGCCATCATCTTGACTTTTTTTTAACCCCCTGGCTAGGTTTCAATCAGATATTGTGGAAGACAAAGTATCTTTTCCAGTTTTGACTCAGGATTCAAATATATGATTATGTGACTTACATATATTTAAATATGTACTGGGTGAGATGAGATGTGGGACCTGTTGGGTTCCTTAACCATGAATCAAACTCATAGTTTAGCCTCACCTTGCATCTTCAAGTCTACAATGTTAGATATATATTTTTAGATAAGAAATGCCATGACATAGAGAATATTATGTCAAAAGTCTGATCCTGTGCTTTCAGAGATTGTTATTCAGATATATCTGAGCAAGAATTTTATTCACAAGTATTTTTATGTGGTAGCAGGTAATGAGCTCTGCTTTCTATTAGTTCATAGTGATATTATATAAACTGGTTACTGTGTACTCAGATGTACAATTTGCAGCATATCTCCATAATATAAAACTGTAAAGAATAACTATGAAAATAATCTAGAGGCTAACACTTCGTTGTGCAGCGAAGTGTCTAAGACAATAAACTACTCCATTAAGAGTAGTTCATTAAGTAGATTTCATAAGAACTAAAATAAAAAATAAGGTGAGGACTAGAAGTATAATCAAAGCAATATAGTTATTGCAATACAAAAGTTCCATGGACTGATGTATTTGGTCAATGGATTTAGTCTGTAGGGAGGGGGGGGGAGAAATCAATAAATTATAACACCAGACCATATTCTGTTTTGAATTATTAAAATATATTAGGATGTGCAGAATTTTTTTTTTCAATTTCACATTGCTATTCTGTTTTCTATGCTACTTTGCACTCTGCATAGGGCTGATGTAATATCTTACCTGTTAGCTAGTCACACCCGCTACTCATAGAGAACATTCTTGCTATGGGCTTTACATAGATTATTAATAAGTTTCTGAGTATAATTCAATGCTGGTGAAGTTCTATAATTCTTGGTACCTGAGTATATGTAAGAGTGCCTGCTCCAATAGACTCTATCCATCCAATGGACCAATATTTCCCAACCTTGGCCACTTCCAATAGTATGGACTACAACAACCAAAATTCTTACCAATGGCCATGCTGGTATTAGAATTCTGAGAGTTGAAGTCCACACACACAGAAATGGCTAAAGTAGGGGGAAATAGCAATAGTTGCATGTTGGGTAGGAATGCTGACAGTTCTTTCCTGAGTGATGTAATGAGAAGAAGCAACTGGTGTTTTTCAGGCAAGGCACCAACATCTGGATACTCTTGTTCCTACTGTTTAGGAAGAAGCTAAAAGTAGGCTGTTCAGAAGAGTCTTTGACAGTGATGATCCCTAAGTTTTGGAATGCCCTGAAACAATGTAATGAATGCTATAACTTATGAGTTACAGAAAATATGGTACTCTGTTTTATTGTTGTTCTTGTTCTTGCTTGATACTTCATTTTCCTTATAAAACATCAGGGGTCTTCAGTCTCTGGGAGAGACTGGAGAAGAGTTAAGGAGAAAAATGGTTATACAGAGCAAGACAACCATTTCAAATCACAAAAAAGAAAGTCAATAACCACCTACCAAGAAATCTGGCTAACTCCAGTAAATTGTCAGAACACTAGAAATGCACTGAATATACAGGGGAAAACTAAACTAGCTGAGCATTTTTTTCCCCTTCCAGAATGAATTCCTGAGAATTATAGACTGATCAAATTCTCAGCCTCTTTTTCTACTTGTCCTGAATTACAGATATTAATCAAAACTGCAAAAAGAAGGTTAATTATTAATTGGATTGACTTTGAATTGATTTTCAATTACAGGATATTATTTTTGTTGACATTTCAAAAAGGCTGCAGGAATCCCATTAAATCTTAAATGGTCATCATTAATTACCACTAATACACATGCACACAGAAGCAGTCTCTGTTGGTTGGCAACAGTGAATTCCATTATCTATTCCCATTAAATTTCATTCATTTCAGGCAGTTCCATTTCAGTCCCACTATAACAGCTACCCAGCATGTCAAGGCACTGAGGGTTTCAGTTTGACATGGGCACAACCTACCTGCCAACACAAGTTCTGGCATTATTTTTCAGTTTAAAAATATCAGTATATCTTCCGTACAGTTGAAGGAAGTAGCCAATTCATTTAAACAGTGGTTTTTAGAGACAAGTAATTTCCAGGCATATATTAAAGATCCTGACACTTCAGAATTCTGACACTTGGAAATGTAATGCATTCAAGAAATAAAAATAACTCCCATCTTGCATGTACCTTTCTAAAAATAAGCTTGCAGCAGCCTCTTCTCTCTCCTCCCCCCACAATGATTTATTCCATATTCAACTTCTTTCACATTTTTTCTACAATATGTGCATATATAAATTAAAAGATTACAAGTAGCACCCAGGAAATCCTGCTCCCTATTTCTAGGTAATAAACCCAAATAACTGCTATTGTAGAGTTTGTCATTTAATTTTATCATTAGAAATTAAAATAACAATCAATACAATATTGATGTATTGAAAAACAGAGGGAGGGGCAATAGACTGCCATCACTCAAATATTTGAGAATGCATAGGAAAACTCCTGTTGAATGTTTAACTAATAGTAGGTGGAAACAAGAAGTTTACAAAAAGTTCGGTCTCCTGGGACTTTCCCCCACTAACTTATTATCTGTGGGCTACAAACAAGCAAAGGTCATACTTTTTGCAATAGAACAGAAGAATTGTAGCTCTGGGTTAACCTGAGGGCTTATTGGTGCTTGCTGTTTTCTTGCAGGCATTTAATTACCCAGCTAGGTAACATTATCATGATGATCTTATCTAGCTGGGAAATGAAATGCTTGCAAGAAAACAACAACCAAGCTAATAGAACAGTAAGGACTTTAATGTTTCTTCAACATAGATCATCAAACAGATACTGGTAATACCACTCAGCTTCCCATGGCAGATAGCCTAAGATGCACTTTGGAATCAGCTCTGTATCTCAACTGCTTAACATCCCATATCAGATAAGGGTCTTCATCTTAGCTTGATGTAGTGCTTTCCTTTCAGCACTTCTGGCTGGAAATATACAATATTCATTATAAATATATCCCTAAAAATCAGGAAAGGTCAAACTATTGAACATGTTCTCATATATTGCCAATTTTTATACAGAACCTCAAAACATCCTAATTATACCACTCCTGACCAGCAATAGCAGTAGCACTTAGACTTATATATCGCTTTAAAGTGCTTTACAGCCTCTCTAAGTGGTTTACAGAATCAGCCTATTGCTCCCAACAATTTGGGTCCTCATTTTACCCACCTCAGAAGGATGAAAGGATGAATCAAGCTTGAACCTGGTGAGATTTGAACTGCCAAATTGCAGGCAGCCGGCAGTCAACAGAAGCAGCCTATAGTACTCTACCACTGTGGCAAAATAGGATTCACCAATCAACAGGAAAAACAAAGCCAATAAAATCCTGAGTTGTATAAACAGAAGCATAGAATCAAGATCATGTGAAATATTAGTGGTGCTTTATAAAACCCTAGTAAAATCACATCTGGAATACTGTAACCAATTTTGGTCACCATACTACAAAAAAAGATGTTGAGACTTTAGAAAAAGTTCAAAGAAGAGGAACTAAGATAATCAAAGGCTTGGAGACTAAACCATATGAAGAATGGCTGCAGGCTTTGAGTTTGGCTAATCTAAAGAAAAGAAGACTTAGGGGTGAGATGAGAGCATATTCCAATATTTGAGGAGCTGCCACAAAGAAGAGGAGGTCAAATTATTCTCCAAAGCACTAGAGGGCAGGAAGAGAAACAATAGTTGGAAATTAATCAAAGAGAGAAGCAATCTATAATTAAGGAGAAACTTCGTAAGGACAATTAACCAGTGAAACAACTTGCCTTCAGAAATCATGGGTGCTCCATCACTGGAGGTTTTTAAGAAGAGACTAGATAGTCACTTGTCTGAAATGGAATAGGTTTTCCTGCTTGAGAAGAGGACTGGACTAGACCCCGCAAGGTCCCTTCCAACTTTGTTCTCCTCTGCTCTGCTCTGCTCTGCTCTGCTCTGCTCTGCTCTGCTCTATTCTATTCTATTCTATTCTATTCTATTCTATTCTATTCCCAATTTTTGCATTCTGACATCAATCCTACATAACACACAAGGTTGCCAAGCTTTGTGTGGAGGTATGCCAAACAGGCAAAGAATAATTAAGAGCAGCTGAACCTGACTGAGTATGAACAGCCAGAAATAGCTGAGATTAACCATTGGCTATTTTTATGTTTTGATGTGTATGTGCCATGTCAGCTATTATTAGTTCTACCTTCAAATCCCTTTTGGATAATGTTGGATAAATACGGTTTTGTATTTCTATTTTATATTAGTGTTTTAAAGTCCATACTACTTAGATTGCTAATTTTAATCCCTTTCCTTTTTTTGTTGTATATGTCTAGCTTGAGCAAGCATTTTAGCCTATTTTTAATGCAATATTATTCTTTTAGCCAAAATTATTTTCTTACAGGTACCTTTCCTAATGATCCTGATAGTGTCAATTTATATATATATATATATATATATATATATATATATATATATATATATATAGTCACAACCCCCAGTATGCCCAAATATGGGAGGAAGCCTACTGCTTCCTTTCTCTGTCTATCGGCTCATCCCAAGAGACCATCCAGACAGAAAGCCATTATTTTTAATGTTGCCTTTCTGTTACATTTGTGTTGCATTTGTGCTGATAAATAAATAAAGGGAGACTAGTATAGATCTATTTCAAGCTATTTAGCTCTCATCAGCTAGCCATACCAGGTTCAAATCCCAGTAAGGGTATTGCTAGCTGATGAGAGCTAAATAGCTTGAAATAGATCTATACTAGTCTCCCTTTATTTATTTATCAGCACAAATGCTATATACATACATACATATATGTAGACTTGATTGTGTCAAGTCTACATACACACAAACACACAATCAAGTCTACAGCGCTTTTTAGTGATTACAATAAAGTTATTTTGGTTTAAGTAATAGCCTAACACAATGAGGCATTTTATCATATAATCATAGAATTTTACGAATGAAAGAAAATTTAGAGATCGTGTAGTCTAACCTGTGGCATGATGCAGGAATTTACTAATATAATATTTATAACAGATAGTCATTCACCTTAGGATGTCTACTGTTGATCTCACCCCATTCCTAAGAGATCTGTAAGGGGCATGTATAAGCACACCAATGTGCCTACTGTCCCTGTCCTAATGTTCCCTTTTATATGTATCCATTTCATGTATTCAAAATCATGTTTATACTTATATAAGTAGAGCCTTCTCAGTAGCAGCTCCGACCCTTTGGAACGATCTCCCCGTGGAGATTCGTACCCTCACCACCGTCCAGACCTTCCACACAGCCCTTAAATCTGGCTATCCCGTCAGGCCTGGGGATAAGATCCTAATCCGCCCCACCCGAATGCTGAATGAATGTTGTGTTTTACTGTTTTATTTTATTTTATTCACATATTTTATGTTTTGTCTTGCACTCCTTCCCACGAATTGTAAGCCGCCCTGAGTCCCCTCAGGGAAAAGGGCGGCCTATAAATGACAAATGAAACTAAAAAAAAAAAAACTAAAAAAAAACTAAATATGTTATCTAATACATGCTAGATGAAATAAATAAATAAATAAATAAATAAATAAAATAAAAGCTTTGAAACTTTTCATTCCCATAGTGCCTATCACATTCAAATCAAACACACATATTGGATGCCTATTTCTGAAGCTCCAAATAAACTACTTTTCAGAAACAGAGATTTTTTTTTCAATTTGCTTTCAAATATGTGGATTTTCTTCTCCCTTTTAATGGTCCACACAAATTAGTTTTGCTGCTATTAATATCTTGAAACATGATTTATCTTGCCAGCTGTAAATATACCCTTTTACAATGCTGGTGTCCCTTGAATTTTGAAAATGATCTCCTAATATATGGGAGCTAATTAACTGCTTCTTTGTAGAGATAATGGCATTTGCAATGAGAACACTGGTATTCTTTTTTTCCAATACTCCTCTAAATTGAAAAGCTCCAATAATTCACACTGTGATATGTTTTCCTATTATACCAAGAATTGCAATGGAGAATTCTTTTCAAAATTACCATTTTCATTTTTTACAAGTTAGTGATCAAACTGAGATGGATAGGATATGTCCAGTTCCATCTTGTGCAGAACAGACAATTACTGCCAAACAGATGGAAAAGATTTCTAAGATATATTTGTGCAATGAAAGATACCTGGGGTTTGATCTGGTAACCTGGATATAAAGATCCTGATCATAGGCAGGTCATGGGAGACCCTCTGGAGTCTATCATAATTACCTCTGTAGCCCTCCAATGAACAAAATAGAGATGTTAGAAAACAGGACCAAGACAATATCTGACACTACCATCACTTCAAAAAATAAACACTCCAATGTAAAATCAAACTGCATTTACTCCTTTCTGGAAACAAAATTTACCCTATTGACTGACCAACTGTGGAAATTTCAACTCCCAGCATCTTACTTCCTGACCAAATGAGAGAAACTCCACCAACACCTTCTAAAAGCAAATAAGTAAAACTTATGTCTCCTAAATTTTTAAACCCATGTTCTCAATTCTGCACAATGATTCAAAAAGTGTGTGATTAGAATATATGAATTTTCACATAAATAAAAATATATGGAAAAATCCACCTCCCTCCGACCGATCAGATCGCACAGACTGGGCCTCCTCCGAATCCCATCTGCCAGTCAATGTCGACTGGCGACTACACGGAGGAGAGCCTTTTCTGTTGCAGCTCCGACCCTGTGGAACGACCTCCCCGTCGAGATCCGTACCCTCACCACCATCCAGACCTTCCGCACAGCCCTTAAGACCTGGCTCTCCCATCAGGCCTGGGGATAGGTTCCCAATTTACCCGCCCGAGTGTTGACTGTTGAATGCAAGTTGTGTTTTATTATTTTATTCTGTTCACATATTGTTTGTCTTTTGGTATTGCACCCCCTTCCCTGCGATTGTAAGCCGCCCTGAGTCCCCTCAGGGAAAAGGGCGGCCTATAAATCCTAATAAAAAAAAAATGTCCACAAATGTCCATATTTTAAAATAAAAATAAATAATATTCTGAAGAATGGAGACTTCAGACCTTCTATTCTTTACATTCTGCTGTTTTTATAAAACATTCCATGTAATTGTTTTTGTTTCATAGTAACAAAATAAATAGAGTTAAATAGATGAATAGTTATAGATGTTCTCCACGTGGGAACCAGCCTGCTCAGTTTCTGAATAACAGAGGAGATTATTTTGCCTGTGGAAGAAGAGATCTTTGCATTTTGCGAAGAATATTAAAAATATTCAGTATTTTTATTCATTCCTTCTTAGATAAGAAATACCATAGTAATCAAAACCTGGGTACTGGGTCTAAGAGAGGGGTGGGATTCAGCCGTTTGAGACTGATTTGGTTAAACCGGTAGGTCCAATGATCAGCTGAAAGTGAATTGGTTTGCCTGTCCACCCCAGCGCTATACTGACCTGTATTTCCTTTGTTTGAAGCCCAGTTAATAGGCATGGCAGAGCAGATTGCCGAGCCTCAGCTGTTTTACTCACTTGGGCTGCAGTAGAAGGTAAGTTTTTGAGCTATTATGAAACCCACTGCGAACGCGGCAAAGCATGCTCTCAGCAAACTGGTTGTTACACCTGTTGAATCCCACCACTGGTCCAAGATCTTAGAAAAGCTCATCTAGGAAGATGGGGTGTGTCTGACTATGTCTTATTTAGTTCTGGCTATCAAAGACAGGAAGATTATTTAAACTTTTGTCTTAAATGGTTTGTTTGCCCTTGAAGAATTTCAGCTTTCAGATACTTTTACCCAGAAATCTATCCTTGTTAAGAAAAAGATGAATTTTGCCAAATTGAGTGGAATTTCTTGCATCCATCCACCCACCCACCCACCCACCCACCCACCCACCCACTCATCTATCTATCTATCTATCTATCTATCTATCTATCTATCTATCTATCTATCTATCTATCTATCTATCTATCTATCTACCTACCTACCTACCTACCTACTTACCTACCTAGCTATCCTATTCAGAATGTTGTATTATCAGATTAATCTGATAATCTCATTTCTTTTTTATTTCACTTCATCTTTTTAAAAAGTTTTTTTGTCTTATTTTTAAGATAAAGTTGGTTCCTCAAAGGACATTCATGCACATTAATTTATCTGAACAATTCATTATCCATATTATTTTTTAAAAGTTGATGCAAAGTTGTTTTCTCTCTCCTCCAAACGAGAAACATTTCAAGAAATGATTTTCAGTTAAAGTGCAGTTCCACTAATTAAAATTAATCACTCTTTACAAAGGTACTGAACAAATATCTAAAAGTGAAGGTGTCTTGAGGGAAATCTCCCTTTATCAAGAAGTTTACTTTTTAATATGCCAGCTTAGCTACTAATACTTTAACAGGGTAAAGTGATCCTGAATTACAGATATATAAACACATCTGAAACCTTTACTCAAGGATTCTAAAGGGAGTGGGAATGTGTAAAGATAGAAAGATATTTTTATCTGTAATTTCTACTTTTAGTTACCTATCTACAACTATAGAGACCCAGTTTAGTCTAGAGATAAGGCACCAGGAGTGTATGAGTGTTGGTCCTGCCTTAGGCATGAAAGCTGGTTGGATGACTTTGCACTAGTTATTCTTTTTCAGCCTAGGATATCAGACTCAATTGACAAACTGGTCAGTCATTTTCTATCCAACCAAACTGGTCAACACTTGGTTGATTTTTAAAAAAGATCCTGCACTTGCAAGAAAATGCTATGGTTCTAAACTCTAAAGACATTTTTCCCCACTGAAATGGAAGCATCTATGCATACATGCCTCAAACAATAAGGAATATTTTTTTATTGGAAAAGTGTGATTGGAAACAGAAAGTTTGTCTTCAGTGCATAAGCTCTCACTGTACATACAAATAACAAAGTAGTAAGTCATAGATCATAAATCATCAGATACAATCATAAATCATCAGATACAAACAACAAATATTAAATCATAAGATAACAATAAATGTATAAAGATAATGCTGTTGGAATTAGAATGATGGCATGAGGGAAAATCTATCTTTGTGTCTAATTGTTTTGGCAGTTTTAGTTTTAAAAGTTTTAAAATAATGCTTTTTCACACCAATCTTGAAGGGCTCAGTTATTAATATGTTGTGATTGGGGGTTATATGTGAATAAGAGAGACAGACAGACAGACAGACAGACAGACAGACAAAGACAGACAGACACACACACACACATACACAGAAACACACAGAAACACACACACAGAGGGAGGGAGGGAGGGAGGGAGGGAGGGAGGGAGAGAAGGAGGGAGGGGAGGAGGGAGGGAGATAACAGGGGAAGGGAGGAAGGAAATAAATGGTGGGTCATGTTCTCTTCCAAAAAATACTAGCTCAAGGCAACCAAGGTAAGAAATGTAGAAAGAGAAGAAAAATACTGCAAAGAATTGTCACAAAAACCCTGTCCTTGTGCACATGTTTTTTTAAAAAACAAGCTGAGCTTCAATTGGGCTGCCCTGTTTGCTTTCTTCAAGATTTTGCCCTCTTCTCTGTGGACTTTCAGGTTCTGAAAAAGTAGTTGAAAATGAAACAGGTTAATTATTGAGGGATTTCCACATACAAACTGATAAAGTCTTGTCTTATAACATACCAGATCGAAAAGAAGAAAATGTAGATAATTGATATGGGAATACAAGGAGATAGTAAGCCAGAAGACAAAGAATTGGAAAGATTGCAAAGCTTCAAGATCTGAAAGCTGAAATTGAAACATTATGGAATAAACTGGTCAGGGTGGTCCCAGAGGAAAAATATCGAACAGCAATTTTGCATATTGACAAAATTTCCACCTGTCAATTACGAAAGGCTTCACTGCTTGGATCTGCATATATACCACACCGATACATTACATCATCCTAGTTTATGAAATATTTGATGCATATGAAATCCAACACTAATTAAAGAATTGGTAGCTGTGATTGCAGATAACAATTAATTTCTTATTGTTTTCTATATTACCTCCTGCACATCCACAGTAAATCGCTTTAATATTTTCTTAAACATTTGATTTACTGCTATGTTTCCAGCCCTACTACTCGTGGGACTCTCACTCAGGAGGTTGTTATGAGGGATCACCTTTCCCAGGTAGATTTTGACCTTCCAACACAGCTAACTAGAGAGTGCCTTATCAGGTATGAACCCTTGGAAGGCACTGGAAGTATGGTGGGAGGAGTCCCAGTGAAGGATATTCTTTGTTGCAGCTTTCCTGCAGTTAACCTTCTACCTCTGGTAATAATGGTATTACTTCTCAGGGCCTTCAAGAGGCTGGTAAAAAAAACTGGTTTTCTGGAAGGTTTTTAGTCATTCTTGTATTCATTTTAATGAACATAAAATATTGTGGTCTAGTTTTGTTATTTTATATGCTAGTAATAACTGAAAACTGCCCAAAGTCCACTAGGAGTAAAGCAGTGGATATATTGCATGCTTCCTGAACAAACAACCAAATAAACAACTATATAACATTTATATAATAGGGTCACAGGATCAGTATAGATATCTGTTTCTTTCTCTTCAAGCCTCTAGCAATTTAGAGAGTAAAGATATATTGGCAGTGAACCAGGTCAGTGGTGGGTTGCAGGCAGTACACCCCAGTACGGGCATACTGGTGCCTACTGGGAGCACCAGACACCGTTCCGGTATGGTGCTCAGGAGGGCCCATCTGCCCGCTACCCTTACCTGTATTTGAGCTCTTCGGTGCTTCTGCTCAATTGCATAGAACAGATGGCACATTGCGATGCTCCGCCGAGCAGCTGGAGCATCGCGGAGATATTGTGGAGTATCACAGGAGGTAAGGACACATGCATGCACTGCACGCGTGCTGCACACATTCATGTGGTGGACGCCAGGCCCTGTTGCACCATACCGGTTGCAAAGGGATCCGAAACCCACCACTGAACCAGGGTCTTTTTGAGACTGGCAGGTCTGGGAGCAGAATCTTCATTTGCCATCTATAAACATGTATGCAGCACTCATGCACATACTTTCTCTCATCCGCACACACTTCTTACTACCTCCTATGTCATTGCAATTGTTTTTCTTTCCCTTACAGCCCCAATGCAGTCAATGTCCCAGGAAATCCAAAATATTAAAATATTTTTTTCTGTATTCTATTTTAATTTATTTAATTAGTTTTACAAATGTCACAAGCAACCAATCCACCGGTCATTTCAAATTTTGAAGCCTCCTGGGAGGATACTTCCCATCACTGCCCCTATCCTGCCAGGCTGTAAGAAGAACAAATGAAGGAAGCAATAGGCAATGTTTAGAGAAGCACAAGAACACCCTTTAGCTCTCTGTCATTTTCCTTCTAGGAGGAGAAAGCATGTCTTGGCTGGATTGCTTAGGCACTATCATGATGGAGTAAATCTATTTTCTCACTTCAATCCATAGCAAACTGAATGACTAGAAAGGCCAAGTTGTCCTTAAATGTAATTGTAAAAACAAAAGAGTCTAATGAAGGGGTGGATTTCTGCCAGTTTGGTGCGTGTGCAATTTGAGGACTACCTACAGCTGTTTGTTACAAACAAGACTTGTGGGGATATCTAGGAATTCAGTCTTAAACCCACTTCTAAAAACATGATTAGCTACTCAAACATATTAGGGTTCATTTGAATTAAGAGGTCAAAATAAAACAGTGCAAAATTGCTAAAAACCTGAATTATATCAACTGAAAATTTGCCCATGGTTTAAACAGAGCTGAAAAAAGAACTAATATTATAATAAGCTTCATTAATTAAAACGGTGGTTTGGAAGTTACACTAAGCCATTATTCTACTTTATTTTGCACTTTATCTCAGTAAAACCTCACACAGAAGGCAGGGTGACCTCTGTGTTCAGCATATTAGGAACACCGAAATCTCAACAATGATGGCTAGTTAATTATGGTGCCAGCCAGAAACGTATCTAACAATGACAGAATGCAAATTGTATGCTTCTCACATATAAAATAGAAAAAAATAGCTTTAAGGCAATCCAATGTTCTCCAGCTGAGAACTCGCCCAAACAATATTATTACAAAAGTTTATTTCTTAGGAATGGAAACTCAGAAATCCCCAGGAGCCTACAAAGTCATTTTAAATACTGTATAACCAATTCAGGAAATCCAAAACTATATATTAGTTGAGGTTAATATAATATGGAGAACCCTGTTGCAACTAATATGAGGTTCTATTATTGCTCTTCAAGATATCTGCAAATCATTTCCTTCCCATGGAATTCATTTAAAAATCGTGCTCTGTTCCATAGGAACACAACCAATTTCATTTTTCCCCTAAGTGTGGAAGGATCAACATATTTGTGCAAGTTGAAAACTATACTTTGGTTGCAAACAAGACAGAGAAGGAGAGAAGAATGAACAGTAGAGCCACCACAAATTAGATGGCCTTATCTCTGGGATGGTCAAAAGGGACTTGCTTCAAATAAAAAGACCGTACTTGCAGTGAAAGGAAAATTATAATATGGGTCTCTCTTACACTACATTCCCAGAGGTTGCTGCATTGGTACTCAACCTTGGTGACCTCCAGGGTTCACTCTGAAGGACAAGGGATCCATTCATTCTGTATGGTAGCCCTGTTGAATGTAGATTTCATGACCATCTCAAACTGTACTGACATGATGTGTAGTGGATGGGTGGCTTAGGAAAATGCTCAGAAGAGCTATTTATTTCAGCAGTGGCTATTCCCATAAGTCCACAGGAGAAAAGTGAGTAAAAAGGACAAGCTGTCAAGAGATATAGCTGAATTTAGGCTGATGTAAGCAGATGGGGGGGGGAGTGCAGCATGATAGGGTGTCCAGAAGATTAGGTAGTTTCTATATGAGAGTAAAGGGTTACTCAGTGGCTAAGACACTGAGCTTGTCAATTAGAATAGTCGGCAGTTCAGCGGTTTGAATCCCTAGCACCGCATAATGGAGTGAGCTCCCAGCTTCTGCCAACCTAGCAGTTTGAAAGCATGTAAAAATGCAAGTGGAAAAAATAGGAACCACCTTTAGTGGGAAGATATCAGCGCTTCGTGCGCCTTTGACGTTAAGTCATGTCGGCCACATGATCACAGAGACTTCTTCGGACAGCGCTGGCTCATCAGCTTTGAAAGAGAAATGAGCACCACCCCCTAGAGTCAGGAATGACTAGCATGCATGTATGGGAGCATCTTTACCTTTACCTATACAGAGTAAAGTTTCATTCTCTGAGCTTGTGGGTTGGTTTCCAAAAGTTTCATTACCAGGCTAGGTAACATCTTCAGCAGAGTTTAGGGGATGTCAGTGTCAGTGTTCTTCTGTCTATAAGGGCTTTGTGTGGTTAGTAGTGACTTGTGATGTGTCATGTGTGTTTAGAGAGGGTCTTATAATAAGGGTCAAGCGTGAGTCATCAGTGAGAGTCTTGTGATGGGTCTTGTGAGGTTTCTATATATTATTGCAGAACTGATACTTTTTTTTAAGGAAAGAGAGTCACACTCAATAGGGATGCTAGTGGCCATATTAAGAAAAGGACAAAAATGCTTGACATTATTAACATGTATTTTAATTAAAATTGAGATAACATAAAAGAATGCCTTGGAATGCCCCGGAATGCCCCAGATTATTTGAGAGTCACTTGATCTAGTGGTTAAGGCCCCTGACTAGGAAGCAAGTTACGATGGGTTGAAGTCCTGCCTTAGCCATGAAAGCCAATTTGCCTGTCATTCTAATCACTACCCTAACCCTAACCTAACCCACCTCACAGGATTGTTGTTGTGGGGAAAAATAGGAAGAGGAAGGAATATTAGATACTGTATGTTCACTATCTTAAACTGTTTATAAAACAAAATAAAGGTGGGATATAAATTAATTAAATAAAAATATATAAATAGGTTTCTTTTTTTTAATTGACGGTAACCATTTGATTTTGACAGCATTATGAAATGTTATATGTTATGAGGCAGGAAAAGACAAACCATGCAAATTCTGTGGGTGCTGCAGATTTGCTGAATTCTGCTAAACTTTGTTAAATGTCTTTTGTTGCTTTTAAAAACACAAGACCTGGTTCATATAATACTTGGCTCCCCTTTGCCACCAAAAGTTCATACTTTTTGTGTAAAAAGGGAAAGGAAAGGTTGGTTAATAAAAGTTTTCATATGACTTAGAAACTGTAAAGTTTTCAATCAACTTTCTTTTCAATAGAACCTCTTTCGTTCACATACCTATTTCCCAAAACAGTAAACCTCTGCATTAAATCCACCTTCCAGACAGCTCAACAGCTATTAATTCCTGCATCTGATAAATTATCCATACTGTTTCAGGTCTTATGCTTTTCATTTTAGTCCCTTATTGATCATCATTTTATTACTGTGCCTTTAATTTTTCTTGGATCATTAATATAGAGAGATTTTTGCCCCTTGCTGCAGTGTTTGGAAATCAAATCTTTCAAGAGTGGCTCTGTGTGAAATGAAAATAAGGATTGAGCTGTCCTTTCTATTCCTTGACTGAACTACACTTACTCTACTCTCATCAACATTTTTTAAAAAATAAATAAATATTAAATATATATCTTCTCCCCTTCTTGAATTCTATGAACCTGAAAAATTCTAGAACCTAAAATCAAGATATAAAGTATAATTTCTCTTTAGATTAATTCTAACGATATAACTGTTCTTGGGATCAATATGTACTGATGGGATGGAAGTCAGTTCTTGGATTACAATTTATTTATTTATTTATTTATTTATTTCCTTTATTTGTATGCCGCCCTTTTCCCTGGGGGGACTCAGGGCGGCTCACAATTCAAAAAGGGAGGGGGGGGAAAGACAAACAGTATTCCAATATGGGAGTCAATGAGAAAGATTCTGCTTGCTAAAGCATCTTTTCCTTATTATAATAGAAGTGTGATTTAGTCAGACTGTAAGTGATGAGACAGTTATATTATTACAGATGTCTATTTTATGAATATTTATTTTAAAACATATTGGAGTTATTACAACAAATTGAATAGGCATGGGGCCATCAAGGTTCTTCACTCTCATGAAGTTGCAGATTCTGAAACATTTAGTATATGAAAATAATTTAATAGAAGAAGAAGCAGAAGAGGCACAATTCACAGTTGCTCTTGCTTGCAGCTGATCATTCAACCCTGGGTAACACTTCTACTAATCACCTCCCTTTCAGGACTAGGACTGGCATGGAGCTCTATGGAGATCTCAAAAGTTTAATTGACCCCAATTCTCCTTCCATCATCATTGACCCCCTTTTCACTCTCAGCAATTTTTCAACCTATTGGAAAGGTCCATCATCAATTGGGTGTTAATATTAATCCCTTTGGAGATCCTGATCTGAATCAATTCTTTATTTCCAAGCAAAAACATATTCTTGAAGCTTCCGATAAACTGTTACTTGATATGTGCAAAGAGGCTTGGACTTTCCATGTTTACCTTACATAATAAGGTGCTTTACTATTGAGAACTGATCCAGTTCACTATTCATTAACTCCTTCTCAAAAGAAAAGGCCCTAATTCCTCAGAATTATTGTCTGCACATTCACACATTTCACCATCACAACATCATCAAATAAAATGAACACTGAAAATGCTGGTAGTTTAGGCTAGTAATAATTGATCTTTACCAGGAATGAGTTAAGAGCATAGGTTTCTCTGGTTGCATAGACTGAGAGAACTTTGAGGGCAAAAGTGTCTCAAAAACAATTTGTAGTCTGTCCTGGCAATTAAAACAAGGTGTGCAATCGAAATATTTATATTACAGTACTGTTTATCAGTATTATATTCCAATATTGGAACAACCTGAGTACAACAGAAGCAGATGATCTTATCCCATTCCAAGTCTGGCTCCATTTTGGGGAGAGGTGAAGAGAACTTATACATTTAGAATGAACCTTAGTATCACTGTTTGTTGCACTGCATTGTTCTCACATTAACCATTATGTGACAATTTTGTAAGCCTGATTAACTGACAATCAATCAATTTGAGTGGTTACAAACTTTTTTAGGTGCAGTGTGATCTATTGCAATATGGGAAACAAAATAATAACAGTAATCACTGTTAAGGATATTTCCTCCTTAAAGTCCAAACTCAATAGAGAAAATTTGATCAAAGCAATCAACACCTGAACAATACCAGTCATTAGATACACAGCTGGAATAGTGGACTCAAGCAGAACTAAAAGCCCTGGATGAGAAGACCAGAAAAATAATGAAAATGAATCATGATCATCATCCATTCAGAAATATTGGCAGACTCTACTTATCAAGGAAAATAGGTAGGCATGGAATGTTGCAATTTCACTAGACAGTTAAAGAATAAAAATTGGAAGGGCAGTAAAGAAGTACTAAAGCTGGTATACCATAAAGGCTTACTGAATGCTTGAGAGACCAAACTGGTCTACAACAAGATGAACAAAACAAAAGAGACATGGCAAGCATTATGTACATGCCCGGTACATTAAAAAAAAAGGTAAAATGGTTAACAACAAAACCTGGCAATCTCTTAAGAGCAGGGAAATCGAAGAAAGAGACCGAGGAGCTAATTCTGGATGTACAAGACAAGAACAAATCCATAGAAAGCCAGAATTGAAAAGACAACAACAGGCAGCACACGCTGCCTCTGCAAAGAAGCTGAAGAAACAGTGGATCACCTAATTAGCTGCTAATCACACAAACTGACTACAAACAATGGCATGACAAAGTAGCAATAATAATGCATTGGAATATATGCAAGTAATACCATTGCTTGCAAGCAACAATTGGAATCACAAAACAGAACTACCACCCCCACCACCCCCAAGGAAAAAAAAAACATTTAAAAAAGAAGCTAAAGTGATATTAGTACATTAGAATTCAGATAGAGAAACAGCTACCACATAACAATCCAGACTTAACTTTTGCCAATAATAAAGGAAAAAAAAAGTTTGGATAGTAGACGTTGCAGTACCTGGAGATAACAGAAGAAATAATGGAAGAGAAGAGAAGAGAAAGAACCTGGAGATAACCTGAAGACAAAGGAAGTCAAGAGAAAGAACTAAAGAAAATCACAAAATGCAAAGACTTCCAAATAGAAGAACAAAGGTGGCAAAAGAAAGCAAAGGTTGTATCAATAGTAATTGATGCCTTGGGTACAATACAATACATCCAATACAATGCAATACAATACAATACAGCTCGTGTGCCTGGAATCCACACTTGTATATCAGGCATTAATACAATTGAGCGAGAAGAGAACTCCACTCCTCTACTCGCAACAGAATATCTTATGCCACCAGGCTTGAAATTTTGGGCTTGGACAACCTAGAACTACGCTGCCTATCTTCTGACCTAAGTTTGGTACACAAAATTATCTGCTACAATATGCTACCTGTCAATGACTACTTCAGCTTCAACCACAATAACACATTAGCACACAATAGATACAAACTCAAGGTAAACCGCACCAAACTCGATTGCAGAAAATATGGCTTCAGCAACATAGTGGTTAATGCCTGGAATGCACTACCTGACTCTGTTGTCACATCTCCAAACACCCACAACTTTAACCTTAAACTGTCTAATGTTGACCTTACCTCATTCTTAAGAGATCAGGAGGGGCATGCATAAGTGCACCAGCATGCCTAATGTCCCTGTCCTACTGTTCCCATTTATTTGTACCCATTTCCTGTGTTCTTATTCATGTTTACTCTTATTCCTGTTATCTTGTACATGAGTGACAAACTAAATAAATACATAAAATAAATAAAATCCCAAAACATCTGGGCTAATCTGTAAACAGTATTGACACCATCACCATTAGACAATTGCAGCTTACATCCTGCAATAATACCTTTAAAATCACTAAACAATAACATCTGCCTGTCCCAGGTTCTTGGTGGGATAGGTAGATTAAAAATATCAAGTCCACTCTAAACATATTGCTGACTGTGTAACAACAACAACAACAACAACAACAACAACAACAACAATGGCAACAAAAGAAGGAGCAGGGGCACAAAAGATCAGCTCCTAATTGATAAAATGATATTAGAAAATTGTAAGAACAGAAAAACGAACTTGAATATGGTCTGGATTGATTACAAAAAGGCATTTGACTCACTGCCACATAGTTGGATCATAAAATGCTTAGAAACAACTAGCATTAGCAAAAATATTACATCCTTTACTGAAAAGGCGATGAAACAATGGAGAACTGAGTTGGCAGTAGGGAATGAGATCTACGGAATGGTTAATATCAAGCGAAGAATTTTCACTTTCACCTCTTCTCTTCATCATCACAATGATCCCACTATCAGTAATCTTTAAAAAAATGAAATTAGGCTACCAAACAGCCAAAGAAGCTGAAATTTTTTTGCATTTACTATATATGGATGATTTGAAACTCTATGAAAAGTCAGAAATAGAAATTCAATCATTGACAAATACAGTCCAAGTATTCAGCACCGATATTTCAATGCAGTTTGGCATGGAAAAATGTGCCACTGTATCCATAAAAAGAGGCAAAATCACTGCATGTGAGGGAATTAAAATGCCTAATGGCCAACTGATTAAATGCAATGAAAATGAAGCCTACAAATACTTAGGCATTTTGCAGTTGGATAACATCAAGCATGGAGAAGTAAAAACTATTGTCAGGCGAGAGTACACCAACAGAGTTAGGAAAATTTTGAAATCTAAATTGAATGGTGGAAATACAATCAAGGCCATAAATACCTGGGCAGTACCAGTTATAAGATACACAGCTGGTATAGTTAACTGGACACAAGCTGATTTGGACATTTTGGACCAAAAAACCAGGAAACTAATGACAATGCACTACAGTTTACATCCACTTGGTGATACTGATAGACTGTACCTGCCCAGAAAATCAGGTGGCAGAGGATTAATACAAGTGAAGCAAACAGTTGAAGAAGAAAAACATGCACTGGCTGATTATTTAAAAGAAAGTCAAGAACATCTATTAATTGAAGTAAAGAACAAAAATCTACTGAAGGCCCAACAGACGAAACAAGAATACAGAAAAGATGTGATAAAATCAAGAATGGAGAGTTGGCAGAACAAAGCACTGCATGGCCAATTTCTGGAAAAAATAAAAGATAAAGTGGACAGTGAACAAACTTGGTTATGGTTAACAACAGGTACATTAAAGAAAGAAACAGAGTCACTAATCCTGGCTGCGCAAGAACAAGCTATCCGCACAAATGCCATTAAGGCCAAAATCAAAAAATCCTCTGATGATGCCAAATGCAGACTTTGCAAAGAAGCTGATGAAACTGTTGATCACATACTCAGCTGCTGTAAAAAAATTGCGCAGACTGATTATAAATTGCGGCACAATTCAGTAGCACAAATGATCCATTGGAATTTGTGCAAAAATTATAATATTAAAACAGCAACTAACTGGTGGGAACATCAGCCTGAAAAAGTCACCGAAAATCAGATGTTCAAGATCTTGTGGGATTTTTGCATACAAACAGACAAAATACTGGTGCATAATACACCAGACATCACACTGGTTGAGAAAAATAAGGTCACAATCATAGACATCGCAATACCAGGTGATAGCAGGGTCGCTGAGAAGGAACATGAAAAAATTGCAAAATACCAGGACTTAAAAATTGAAATTCAACGACTATGGCACAAACCAGCAGTGGTAATTCCAGTGGTAATTGGCACACTGGGTGCTATTCCAAAAGCACTGGAATTACATTTAAAACAGTTAAAAATTGACAAAATCACTATCAGTCAAATGCAAAAAGCCGCACTGCTTGGATCTGCACGCATATTACGAAAATACGTTACAACGTCCTAGGCCCCTTGGTGGGCCCGACTAGTAACCAATGCGAAATCCGGCGAAACAACTGGCCGCTGTGATACAATTGTATAATAATAATAATAATAATAATCCTAAGGGATATGCTGAACAGGTACAACCATATCAGACAGGTCTTAGGTGAAGGGCCAGACAAAATTTGCTCCACAACCCATACAAATATGGTGGATATGGAAAAAAAATGAAATTTATGCCGGCTGAACCGTCACCCGGATTAACAAGGGTTCCATTGGATGCTATGGCTCATTGACATTCTGCACAAAATGAACTACAGGGCTCAGGTCCCTCTGCTAGGCAACCAGGGCATGGAGCTGACAAACTACTGGAAGAAAAAGTGAAAAAGCAAAAAAATCTGGACTAGGGAAGAAAACATCTCTATTATGAAAGCTTAATATCAGTCTGAGCCAGCAAAACGTCGATTTCAAAAATGAATGTATCAGATTTGCATGGTGAACCACATGGACTGTGATATCAGTGAACAAAGGCTAATGGACCAATGATGTGTAATTCTAAGCCACAAATTTTCACTACGGCAGAATTAATAGGAATCGAAGAGAAAGTAACTAATGGTCTGAGTATACCAACAAAGAAGAGTAACATCAAGAATGATTTGCGGACTCAAAAGCAAACTGAGTAATATCAAGAACAATTTGCAGACTCAAAAGCAAACTGAGGAAGAAAGGGAGGAAGAGAATGCTGAAATGGATGAAGATAAAGAAGCACTGAAGAACAAACACCAACAGATATTGCTCAAATAGCTGAGAAAATAAAGCATCAAATGGAAGATGCTGAAAAAACACGTTTGCCAAAGCTGAACCAAGTGAACCGGAAAGAATTGAGAAAGGTACTAAAAAAGGTCAATGAGGCTGTGCAAACCATTCAAACCACTACATTAGCTGAAACAAACCAGCTGATGTGTGCAGCAGCCTTCATAACCACCAAAGAATTGTATTTGAAAATACAAAAGAACCAAAGAGGCAAGAAGAGGAAGCCTAAATGGAACATTTGGTTGGAACTGAAGATCAAAAAATTTCATGGAGACTTGAACAACTTGAAGAACCTAAGGCAAGGTCAGCTAAAGAACAAGCAGGACAAAAGCAGCCAGGAAGCAAGATACGATTTGGAGAATAAAGAGATTGCAATAGTAATTGAAGAGCTGAAGCAGAGGGTTGTTGCCATTGCTGAAAAGATTAAAAGATATGAAAACCGAGTAACTCAATTCAAGTAAAACTCACAGTTTAGAGCAAATCAGCACTAGTTTTATAAGAGCTTAGAAAGTGGAGATGGAGTAACAACAAATGAAAAGCCTGATAAAGAGAAAGCTCTGAAATTCTGGAAGAATTTGTGGGAAAACAACAAGAAGCACAACAGAAATGCAAAATGGATCAAATAGATTGAGGATTCTGTTAAAGTGCATAAAATGGAAGATGTGAAAATAACAAAAGAAATGGTGCAAAGACAGTCAAGAAAAGTGAAGAACTGGAGTACACCTGGAACAGATGATTTACATGGTTTCTGGTTAAAGGAACTTACAAATGTGCACAAATATTGGCAGCCCAAATGAACCAGATCTTAAAAACACCCAAAAATGATGAATGGATGACAACTGGAAGGACATTTTTGATCCAAAAAAATAAAGGAAAAGGAAAGGATCCTGGAAACTATAGGCCAATCACCTGTTTGCCAGCAACATACAAGCTCCTTACTGGAATCATTGCAAATCAAATTTATGGATACTTGGAAAGAAATAACTTGCTTCCTGTAAAACAAAAAGGATGCTGCAAAAAATTCAAGAGAAACAAAGGACCAACTGCTGATTGACAAACTAATCCTAAAGAATTCAAAGAAAAGATGAACCAACCTGTTCATGGCTTGGCTAGACTATAAGAAAGCATTTGATTCAGTTCCCCATAGCTGGATCAAGAAATGCCTGAAAATCTTTGGCATCAGCAGCAACGTACAAAAATTCATGAAAACTTCAATGAACCTCTGGAAAACGAAGCTTATAGCTAATGAAGAAGTACTGGGTGAAGTTGAAATCAAACAAGGCATTTTCCAGGGCGATTCCCTTTCACCCCTACTTTTTATACTCTCAATGCTACCACTGACAGTCATTTTGAAGAAGATGAACTATGGATTCGAACTTGCAAAGAAAGGACTGAAAATTTTGTACTTGGTGTACATGGATGATTTGAAGCTGTTTGGTAAAATAAAAGCTGAACTGAATTTATTAATTGAAAGCACAAAAGAATTTAGCCAAGACATTGGTATGCAGTTTGGAATTGACAAATGTGCAACAATGGCAACCAAAGCAGGCAAGGTCATAGAAGATGATGGAATAGAACTTGAGATTGAAGAAATGATAAAGGCAATAAAACCAGAAGAAGGCTACAAGTACTTGGGGATTTTAGAGGCCTCTGACTTAATGCATAATAAAGTCAAGGAATTAACTTCAGCCAAGTACATTCGATGAATTCGCAAGATATTAAAGTCCAAATAGAGTGGAGGAAACATCATAAAAGCCATAAATACCTGGGCTATACCTGTGATCTGATACTCTGCAGGAATAATTGACTGGGCCCAGATGGAGTTGGACAATTTGGACAGAAAAACAAGGAAGCTTATGACAACGAATCATGCTTTGCACCCTAAAAGTGATGTTGACCGATTATGTCTACCAAGAGCAGAGGGTGGTCAAGGACTCCTACAAGTAAAACAGACTGTGGAAGAAGAAAAACACAGCTTGAATGATTATATCCAGAAAAGTGAAGAACCAATGATTGAGGAAATAAATAAAGGAGGCCTTTTAAAGACAACTAAGTCAAAAGCTGAATATAAGAAAGAAGTAATTGAAAAGCGAGCTGAAAATTGGAAAAACAAAGCTATGCATAGTCAATACTTGAAAAGTATTGAAGGCAAAGCTGACCAAAAGCTAACTTGGAACTGGTTAAGATCAGGAGCACTGAAAAAAGAAACAGAAGGCTTTATTTTGGCAGCTCAAGAACAAGCCTTAGCCACAAACTACATGAAGGCAAAAATTCAACATGTTACCACCAACAGCAAATATCACCTTTGTAATGAGAAAGATGAGACAATCGACCCCTTGATCAGTGAGTGCAGCAAAATTTCACAAACTGACTACCTACAACGCCATGACCACATTGCTAAGATAATTCACTGGAAATTGTGCCAAAAGTTTGGATTTGAGTACAGCAGAAACCACTGGGACCATCAGGTTGAGAAGGTTTTAGAGAATGAGAAAGTCAAGATCAGAATTCAGACTGACAGGCACTTGGCCCACAACACACCTGACATAACAATAGTTGAAAAGAAAAAAGTATGGTTCATTGACATTGCAATACCTGGAGATGCACGAATTGAAGATAAACAGCAAGAAAAAAACCACAAAGTACCAGGACTTGCAAATTGAAGTTGAGCAACTGTGGAAAAAGAAATTGTTTGTTGTCCCAATTGTAATTGGAGCCCTTGGAGCAATACCTAAAGGGCTACCTCGCTATTTGGAAATTTTAAATTTATCAGACTTGAAATTCTGATTCTACAAAAAAACCACCCTACTTGGAACAGCTTATATCCTCCGACGTTACCTTAACAGTTCCTAGGTTCTTGGTTAGGACTCGAGCTGTTGAGCTACCAACCAGCCCCAACGGCTGTGAATCGCACCAAAGATTAACCATGCAACAACAACAACAACAACAACAACAACAATAACAGTAACAACACCAACAACACCAACAACCAATCAGTTGCATAAGCTTTATTTGGAACTACTTCCATCCAGTGACAATATATGTAACACCGTCAAACATCCAGATCTGTCTAACCCAGATCCTTGGTAAGGACTTGACTGTATGATGATTAATAGCAATAACTACTACTACTACTACTACTACTACTACTACTACTACTACTACTACTACTACTACTACAACAACAACAACAACAACAACAATAAAGTGTCATGAGACTTCAGCAACCTTCTCCTTGAATTTATTTATCTACTAATAAGCCCCAATTGACATAGATGGAATGTTTTTGTAAGTTACTTGGTATATACATCATGAAGATCCAATTCTAACTTGGCATTTCCACAGTGTTCAATGCATGTGGGTGAACCAGCTTCCTGGCTAGGAATCTGCTTAACAGGTAAAATACTTGATGCTGTTTTTCTGTGACATACGCAAATTCATATACTGTATGCTCACTTGCTGGCTCCAATTTTTCCCCAATAAGATAATGTTGATGGCTTTAACTATCTTTAGCTTTAACTGCTCTAAGCTTGGCAATGCACTGGCAATATCAGAAGAGTTCTGAAGACCTTCCAGGAGCCAGGCCAAATCTTTGAGCAGCTGGTGCTGTTGTATAGTTTTGAGAAGCAGAGCTGGGGGTTTTATGCAAAGCATAATTCAAAGGCCTAGTTTTTGCAGCTTTTATGGGATCAACGGAGTAACAGACCACATAACATTGACTTGAGAACTGGAGGAAAAAAGGAAAAATCCTTCCTGCTCAGGGGATGTGTTCATTTCTAAGCAAATTTGAATTTAATGTTGGCCTTCATTGGCAGGTGAAGTGTTGTACAGCACAGATATGATGCTTCCACCCTGTTGAGAGGATAAATGATGTTCTTGTTATTCCATATGGGCCCCCCTGTTGGATCATAATAATACAATCTTGAAAAAAAGAGTTCTTTATTATAGTTACTGAATGAATGTCTTTTATTATTATAAGCAGTTTATTATAAAACTAGAAGAGAATGAAATCTGAAATCAACCCAGCTGGAATATTGGAGCCCTCAGCACGATAGTCAATAGCCGCCTATTTGGGGAAATTATTTCCAGAAGGTATGACAAGAGACTTTTAAGCCTCCCTTCTTCACTGAATTTAGTCTATTACTCATTATTTTCCCTCTAATGTCTATTTTGAGGGGGGGGGGTTACTCTCATATACTTTGTAGTCCTCAAAATCATTCATGCAGTCCTCATAAATGAGACCATTGTTGTATTTAGTGTGCTTGATATATTACTTTTCATTTCCCCAAAAGCAATTCTCAAGGAGTTTTTGATTGTGTTCCAATTATTCTGATCAAAGGCAATAATAGTGGCCTGACAGATTATTTCTGAGCCACTAGCACATTTCTTAATGAAGCCAAATGAACCGTCAAATTATAGAAAATGTGGCGTTACCTGCATTGGTGTCTCTCTTTACTAACTATACAAGATATCAGGGGAAAATGTCTATAAAATTACCTTTTTTCATTGGTTTTGGTTATTCTTGTGGAATAAGGCTAGCAAAAACAATAGTGAAGGGTACCAAGAGATGGCTTCTTTTGTTTGATCTACAGATTTGGGTTTTTGTATCACCAAAGACAAAAAGTTTCCTCTTCTTGTTTCCCCATACCGTCGAGCATGGCTCACTTATTTCCTATGTTAGCACAGATCCTGTCTTTGGATATGTCTGACTTAGTTATACTCTTTGTAAATTGGACATCTATAGAAAAGAAGTTAAATGTTTAGAAATCCTCTAAAAGGAGGCAGTACATCAACATAAGAAGAACATCAAAAGTAGAACTGAGTAGTAAACTCATAAGAGGTGACTCTGCTTGAGCTGGAAAAAAACAATGTTATTTATTTTTTGTAAGAGTATATCATATCCTATAGTTATCTGCAGAATCCAGTCACAAGATGGAAATCCTGAATAATTAATATGATGAAACTTAGTTTCCTGGTCAGCTTTCTAGAAACAGATTGTGTTTCTAGATTATGAAAGTATAGATGATGAAATTAAAAAAACAACTACTATGGCTAGATTTATTTAATTTATTTTTTTGATGTAGTTTAGGGAAAGGTGTTTTAATCTTTTGATATTTATTCAGAGGTGAACCTCATTATACTCAATGAGATTTTTTTTCCTGAGTTTATATGCATAGATTGTACTGTTCAGCAATGTTCTCTGCACCACTGCCAAGATAAACACTGAAATAAGTTATATGGGGATGGGTTGCTTTTATTCATATATTTTTTTTAATTTTTTAACCAAATGGTTCTTCCTCTAAAATACAATTGCACTAAGTAAAAAGTAAAGTAATAAAAGAAAGGAAGCCACAAGGATATATGAATGTGGAGGGAGGAAAATGAGGGTAGAAAAGAGGAAAAATTATTTTCTTCCAAGACATAGGGAGAAGATGGTTCCTCTGAACAGGCAGGAAGTGGGAAGAAAAGTGATTAAGATAAAAACAACATTCATAGAAAAGTCATTCCGAATATTCAGTTTCTTTAGTAAATTAGCAGTGGTAAGTATATCTCCTGTTCCTATAAATTTTTATAACCTTGGTTCATGCAGCAAGTCTATAATACTGACACAGTGGTGGGTTTCCATTTTTTTCTACTACTGCTTTGCTTGTGTGCAGGTATGTGCTCATGCACACAATCCTTCTGTGCATGTGCAGAAGCTTATACACGTGCGCAGAAGTGTCTGGGTGGGTGGGCTGTTGCTGCCACCAGCAGTTTGCCTGATCCGGGATGAACCAGGAGCAACCCACCTCTGTAGTGGCAGCATGTTGGGTAAACCCATTAACCCATACAGTGTTGTGGCAGAAGAGAAGCATTTTTCAATTAAAACTCTATCAAACATCTCCCTAAACATTCACTCATGTTTTGTGAATTCCCAAGGCCAGTAAACTGAAGAATGGTATTCAAATCCTGACTTCAAGGAAGCAAAACATACAGTGGATAAAACAGAAAGTTCCCATGAACACACCCATGTGGAGTGCATAACAATAATTTATAATTAACATTATTGAAATATGGGCACCATCTCCAGAATATGACTTTGGGCAGATCACTATACCTTAAAACAATAAAAATAGCAATAATTATTAATAATAAAAAAAGCAAGGGTCACCAAGGACAAATCCAAACAAAATAATTAACAGAAATCCTATGATCCTATGACTCTAATTCTCAATGAGCCATCTAATCTCCTGATCCCGGGCCCTGGAATGCATCCACATTTTCAACACATCTCCAAAGACCAGTAGAGTCAGGGTCAATCAGATTTTGAGAATATATGCTGTTCCAAAGGGCAGGTACTATACAATAGAAGAGTTGGAATGGACCTTGGAGGTCTTCTAGTCCAACCCCCTGCCTAGGCAGGAAACTATACCATTTCAGACAAATGGCTACCCAACCTCTACTTAAAGACTTCCAGTGTTGGGGCATTCACAACTTCTGGAGGCAAGCTGTTCCACTGATTAATTGTTCTAACTGTCAGAACAATTCTCCTCAGTTCTAAGTTGCTTCTCTCCTTGATTAGTTTCCACCCATTGCTTTTTGTTCTACCCTCAGGTGCTTTGGAGAATAGTTTGACTCTCTCTTCTTTGTGGCAACCTCGATATATTGGAACACTGCTGTCATGTCTCCCCTACTCCTCCCCTAGGTATTAACACTCCATGTGATCTTGATTCTATCCGTCTGTTTATGTAACCTAGAACTGTGTTGGCTTTTTTGACAGTTGCTGCACACTGCTGGCTCATATTTAAATGGTTGTCCACTAGGACTCCAAGATCCCTTTCACATTTACTAGTATTGAGCAAGGTCCCACCTATACTGTACCTGTGCATTTCGTTTTTCTTGACTAAATGTAGAACCTTACTCTTTTCACCATTGAATTTCATTTTATTAGATAGTGCCCAATGTTCAAGTTTGTCAAGATCCTTCTGTATCTTAAGCCGATCTTTTGGAGTGTTGGCTATTCCTGCCAGCTTGGTGTCATCTGCAAATTTGATGAGTTCCCCATTTATTCCCTCATCCAAATCATTGCTGAAGATGTTGAAGAGTACTGGGCCTAAAACAGAGCCTTGGGGTACTCCACTGCATACTTCCCTCCATGTAGATGCAGTTCCATTGAGGACTACACGTTGAGTGTGGTTGGTCAGCCACTTACGAATCCATCTGGTGGTGATGCTGTGTAATTCACATTTTCTATTTTATCTAGTAGTAGGTTATGGTCTACTTTATTAAATGCCTTACTGAAGTCCAAGTAAATTATATTGACGGCATTCCTCTGGTCCACTAATATGACAGAAATGGCATATTTCTGGATGGCCTTCCCCATAGGATGGCATTCTTTACTTGTAGAGACCAAGACCATTTGTGTCTTGTTAGACCTAGTAGATCAGGTAGCAAAGAAATATTGGAATAGGATTCACATCTTAATACAGAAGATTCTCAACATGAATATAAAGATAAAATCAGAAACTTCTTTTAGATTTATTGGAAAAAGACTTTGTTGAGATAGATGATATAGATAGATAGATAGATAGATAGATAGATAGATAGATAGATAGATAGATAGATAGATAGATGATAGATAGATAGATAGATAGATAGATAGATAGATAGATAGATAGAAAGAAAGAAAGAAAGAAAGAAAAAAATAGATTTACATTTATATTTATATTTTTTGGATTGCACAATATTACTTTTTGACGAAAATTGAAAGACACTTTGATTCTCACAATGGATGAATGGTTGCAAAAGTTGATGGAGTTAGCAGAGGTGGCTAAATTGACTGCTTTGATTAAAGCAGAAACAATACCAAGAAATGACATAGCCGCCCATGCTGTCACTGCATTTCACTCTAACTACCATTTCTGGGTGGTTTTCAAGGATAGAATAAATGACCTGGCAATGGTCTACCAAACCAATGGTCATGTAAAAGAAATCTGCGTCTGGAAAAGAACTGTAATCTGAGAAAGCGCCTCAGACAAAGCCCTCCCTACTTCTCACAAAGATAAAGAGAGGGAGGGAGGAGCACATTAAGATTTGCAAGATTCTGTAACTATAATCTTATAATAAAAGTAACATTAGATTTAGATTTAGATTTAGATTTAGATTTAGATTTAGATTTAGATTTAGATTTAGATTTAGATTTAGATTTAGATTTAGATTTAGATTTAGATTTAGATTATTTTATTTGTATGCTGCCCTTCTCCGGGAGGGACTCAGGGCGGCGAACAACTCAAAAGGCGAAAAGGGGAACATAGAACACAATACAAGTAGTTAAAATAGCCAAGAATCACACAACCACACAGGTCGAGAGGGGAGGGGAACTCATCAACCCCAGGCCTGCCGGCAAAGCCAGATTTTGACAGCTTTTCGGAAGGCCTGGAGAGAGGTGAGGGTCCGAATCTCTGCAGGGAGTTCGTTCCAGAGGGCTGGAGCTGCCAAAGAGAAGGCCCTCCCCCGGGTAGTAGCCAGGTGGCATTGGCTGGTAGACGGAACCCGGAGGAGGCCAACCCTGTGAGATCTAATGGGTCTTTGGGAGGTAATTGGCAGCAGGCGGTCTGTCAAGTACCCAGGTCCAATACCATGAAGGGCTTTATAAGTTACGACTAGCACTTTGAAGCGTATCCGGAGACTGATCGGTAGCCAGTGCAGCTCGCGGAGGATAGGTGTAACGTGGGTGTACCGAGGTGCACCCACAATCGCTCGCGCAGCTGCGTTCTGGACGAGTTGAAGTCTCCGAATACTCTTCAAGGGCTGCCCCATGTAGAGCGCATTGCATGACTTTTGATTTTGATCACAAATGGTACTTCCTGATTCAGAAAAGAATGCTGTGGGGTTTGGTTTTGTTTTTTGCATAAAATGAATGTGTACAAGAGCTCTCTGACCACATCTGCCATCTGTTCCTTGAATAAAAGCTATGAGTCCAAAAAGACACCTAAATACAACCCTCTCAGAAAGTACAAATAAAAAGTCGTCAGATGTGAGGCACGGTAAAGTCAAAGCCATTTGATCTTGCAAGGTTGAAATGTAACTTGTTCTTCCTTACCTAGAACCTCAAAGCATCCAAGCACTAAGAAAGACCCTCAACCATATCATTGGGGTAGAGTTGTATAGTTGAGTATCATCAGAGGACTGGTGACACCTAACCCCTTGCTGACAAATGACCTCACTCAAAGGTTTTATGTATATATTAAACCAAAGCATGGAGGAAAGAAATGAATGGTTAAGGCACAAGGAGACCATGAGTTCAAATCCTGCCTTATCAATGAAAGTTGGTTGGGTGATCTTGGACCAGTCACTCTCTCTCAGCCTAACCCAGCTGACAGGATTGATGTTGTGAGGAAAATAGGAGGAGGAAGGTGCATTAGGTATGCTTGCCACCTTGAGTTGTTTTATAAAATAATAAATATCTTAAATCAATCAATCATAAATTCAGATCAGAATAGTGCCCCACCTTCTTTTTTCTCCAGAGGAATGTACACTGAAAATCATAATTGATCAGAAAGCAGTATTTGTTATTCATGTGGGTTGCCATAAATTATCTGATTTATTCATCATCATCATCACCACCACCATCATCTGTAACAATAAACAAAACTGGGTCAGTTCACAGGAAAATTTCTCTTGCTCAAGATCACATAATGTGGAGCCTCCCCCCACCCCTTGAATTCTGGCACTTCATTCTTCTCATTTCTAAGCAACAAATCAGATGCCTCCCACACAACACACATATTTTCACCCAACTTCAAGGCAGAGCTAGCCTCATATCATGGATGCCAAGTATCATGTTGCTATTTCCACAGTGTCATTTTAACTAGCAGAAATGGGCTGCCTGTAAGAATGTATTTTTATCATGACCTACCTAAGAGACACTATTTCACTCCCTATTTTGTTCCCTTTCATATGACCATCAAACCTTAACAAAAAATGCAAAGCAGGGTGATCTCCAATACTCAGATAATACATCACACCAATTATAGCAACAAAACATAATACCAAAATATATAAAGGGGGAGGAAAATCAGTGATATTTGTCTGAAAGCTCATCATCTACAGTTACAAAACTATAATTTGTCTGCTTCCACTTTGGCCACAATTTTGCTGGATGCCATAACCTTGTATTTTTCAGCGAATGAAACATGGGCTGATATTGCTTAAAATGCCACTAGGCAAGGAAACGTGCAACTCTTTTTCATCAATACGGATGTCTTCTACATTAAATCCTGGGGAAAATAAGCCTTTCATTAATCAGCTTCTATTTCCAGAATCAGTGACAGCAACAATTCTACATTCATTTTTGCTCTCAACAGAGTCGATACACACATACTCATAACTATAACTACAGTATGGATAAGAAAGGAAAGTCATGCATCCCTTCAGTTTAGAATCTGCACTTTGACACCCTTCTTAAAAATATTATCCTGCCAAGATTTAAGAATTAACAGAAAATGTGTTAATTTCTCTGCCAACTCCCTACCAAGTCAAATAAGATAAAATTCAAGGGCAGCCTTGTTATTTCATCATCCAGGCAAGCTAGTGAAATATAAAAATAACAACTTTAATAACTAGCACTTTGATGACCTGTGAGGGAACCCAAAACCGGCTGCCTGAAGTCACCACTTTACTTCAAATACAAAGCCTGGCTATTAATTCTCATTACCTTTCTGAGATCCTTTTGTATTTTTATTGCAATTCTTCATACACCTAACTTTGCATGCAATACCTGAAATGCTATGGCGAATGCAATGAATTTAATCTTGCAGGTACCAGAACGTACATAAGGTAAAGGTAAAGGTTCTCCTCACACATATGAACTAGTCATTCCTGCATTCCCAACACTAGGGGGCGGTGCTCATCTCTGTTTCAAAGCCGAAGAGCCAGCGCTATTCAAAGATGACTCCATTGTCACGTGGCTGGCATGACTAAAGGCTGAAGGCTCACGGAACACTGTTATCTTCCCACCAAAGGTGGTTCCTAGTTTTCTACTTGCATTTTTACATGCTTTCAAACTGCTAGGTTGGCAGAAGCTGGGACAATAATGGGAGCTCACTCTGTTATGCAGAGCTAGAGATTCAAACCGCCCAACTGCTGATCTTTCTGATCATCAAGCTCAGCGTCTCAGCCACTGAGCCACTATGTTCCTTTTAGAACACACATACACAACTCCAAATATGCAAGGCCAGTCAAAAGGCTGTACACCTAGCAGGTGTTACTTAAGTATGACCATCCCTTCCTTTTCCTTGCTCCTTTCTTAGACTCCTGATTACTCAACACACACTACAGTAATTTAGAAGGAAAAAATGGTTCTAGACACATGGTAATCTTTCTGGCAAAAGTGTATTTGTGTTTTTTGTTTATCAGTGAATTCACATCTAGTACTTGGTTGACTTATAATTCTCCTACAACCACTGCTAACTCAGCCAGAAGCAGTCACTCCTACTACACCCTTCGCCAGCAGTAGCTATTCAAAATATGACCTTTTAACTCAATGCTAATCTGATTGTAGAATTCCTCAGAATATATAATTTGTCTCATCAGTCTTCCCTCTCCCATGCTTCTTCTTCCTGTTGAACTCCACTGTGACAGCCATCTGTCTCCTCTCCTCACCCAGTGACTTTGAAGCACTACAAATAATTATTTAATGAAATAATATAATCTCCTGGGAATTCATCTCCATCCCAATCAGATCGTATTCATTAATTAACATTTATATTTAAACAACCTGGAAAAGAGAAATGTTCTACTTTGTCTAAAGAACAGCCGTAAATAAATGATATATTTTCCAAATGTAATGCAGTTCAACTCACCGCATATTCAGAATAATTTTAATGCAAATCTGACTTCAGACATTTTGGTTGCCTAAGGCAGAAGCTGATGCTCTCATTTCATTATAATCATCAACCCAGAAACTCTAAGAAGAATCTCACGCTGTGCATCCCAAATCTGCACTAGAACCCAGACAGACATTGGTTGGTACCCAGGCGCTAAATTGAGAGAGAAGTTGAGTCTCCCAGTCTGTTTAAAAGACTCCCTGTGCCTTTAAAAAAACTTTATTATTCAAACACATCCCAATTCTACATTCAGCTTGCTCTGAAATACCCTCTATAATCTTCTAGGAAGTGGAGCAGAACCGACAGGATCTATTCTGCTTGCTAGTAAAGAAATGAATGACAACCTCATAATATTGAACTGTTGGTGCTGGGGGGGGGGGTATCCTTCCTATTCTCCCAAAGAGTTAGAAGGAAGAGAAGAGGGCTTCCTTATCTTGCAAAGATACCAACATTTTTCACACATACAATTTATCCCAGTTTTGCTACGTGTAAAAGCTAAGCTTTCTTTTGATCAACCCAGAACATTTAGAGCCTTTTACCCACATGCAGTGAATGTATGTGTAGTGTGAACTGTGACTTCATTGTATTTGCTTGCTTCATAATGGGGGCAATACTTTGTAAATGGCAAACTCTGTCTCACATGACATAACAACAATATATAACCACAGAGGAATTGCAGATAAAATATTCTTCCACTGCAGTCAAGCAATCGCTGAATATAACCTCAATTGTCAAGAGATTCTATACACAAGACAGCTACAGAGATAACCTCAAACTAGGAGGAAGTGGAATGATGCTACACAGTTTTTCTGCTGCTGGAAATACGACATAAGGGGATAAAAATCAATATAGGATTTACAACAGAAGAACCTAGTTCAATGGCTAGGACTCAAAAAAGAAAAGAAAAGAAAAGAAAAGAAAAAGTACACATTTGCACAATCTTTGCACATATATGGAGGAAGATATACGTTTCAAAATCTTTAATGCAAAAGAGGAATAACATGTCATCTCCCTTCATATTTGAGGTAAGCTGAATGCCTGCTTAAGTCTTCTGCCCATGTGCTAGCTGCTGATGGACACTTTTGAGGCTCTACAGGGTTCTTCATCTTTAAAGTGCCTGAGGATTGGACAGAACCAATCAATCAATCTGGAATGAAATAGATTGTTCTCTTGAGGCAATGGTCAGCAAGCATAAAATCACATACTTGGGCACGTGATGCCAGCAGATGATGACCTAGAAAGCTGATTATGCTTGACAGGATTGAGGAAAGTTAGAAGGGAAAGTAATGGACAAGGAAGATGGATGAGATTAAGAAGATTACATGAATGTCCTTGAGAGTTACAGGTTATTACCAAATGGCAAGCATTTGTCTATATAGTCTCAAGAAATTTGACCTGTTTCAGTGGCTCATAATTAACGAACTAGGGATGGAGAAGCTATTCAAATAAGGCTTATTTGTCTTTAGGAAAATAAGTCACATGAAGACCTTTTTCTTGTTATGTGAGAAAGGAAGCTAATGACAGAAATATATTGGGATGCACTGTTTTTTTAACTATAATGACATTTTAAAACCCTACAAATGAGTGGATATCTTCTTACAATAAACATGGAAGTTTAATTAGGTTATTTACTTAGGAACAAGTAAAGTATAGTTGCCTGCATTAAAGAATAAAAATATACAGTAGAATTCTACCATATAATATCATACTAGCTTTGTCTTGCATTGCATTGCATTATAGGACTAGTATGGTATTCCTTATGGTATAGGAGAGATCATTGGAAAGGGATAACTGTATTAACTCAGACCATTACTTACCTCCATCATGCAAATAATTGCTTTTCCATTACTTATAATAACAGGGGAATTGTGACTTTGAACAAAGATTCTAGTTGGGACTGAAAATCTTCTTCCCCTTTAAGATAGTTGGGGCAGAGAAGAATGTAATTATCCTATTTCACGTTCCCAATGAGTCATGGAATCATAAAGCTGTGTGGCCATTTAAATCATAGTCCCATTCCTGTTTGGTGCAAGAATCCAAATTAAAGTATCCTAGATAGATAGTCAATGCAGTACCACAATTTGCTAAAAAGCCTTTTCTAATGTTCTGTCAGAATATGCTTTCCTATAACTTAAAACTCCCTCCCTCCCTCCCTCTCTCTCTCTCTCTCTCCTTCAAAAGGATTGTCACCTTATGTTTTCACTTTCAAATACAAGACCTAGCATCCTACCATGCAACATTAGATCAGCTTTATAATATCAAGCCACCATAGAGTCACAGAGAATAAGACATTTGACCTTGATCAATTCTATAATATACTCAAGGAGAATTTTGAATACATCATCTCCATCCACCAAAGTATCTTTTTAATAGTGCAGACTAGAGGAAGGATTACCTGGTATACCGCTTTCAATCCCCATGCTCCCACCATTCTGTACATAAATGTTTTAAAGCTGGAATGACCAAAGGCCACTTCCTATCACACTGTCTATGCCAATTACTGCAGTAGAATTTCAAGTGCCTCTGGAAATCTCTATGTCTTTTTGATATATAGCTATACATTTATAAATAATTTAAATTCTTGCCTGTTCCTTATGTCTGACTCTTTCCCTGATTTTGCCTGCCTTTTATCCTGTTTTATCAAGTTAATTCTTTTGCTGCTTGCACATGTTTAATAAATAAACATCAAACCAGCTGTATTGAGTATGCTTGTGGTTGAACATAGGGACTGACTACACATATATTCTTGGTGCAAACTAAACTGGATATTACCTATACTAATTGATTGCTGACATGTCTACAAAATTAAACCTATATACTTAGACATCACTAGATGGATCAAAATTTCATTGGTCTAAGGATGTGAAAGAGATCAGTTATAATTGTGGCCAACAGCTGATTGGAATAGATTAAAAATTGCTCATGTAGAAGTTGCAAGTTTAATTAAAGCATAAGAGCAAGCCAATTGATTTCCATGATATTATCTTCAGTACACACCATGATCAAGAGGAATATCAGGAATAATTTTGAAGTCTTGAACCATATTAGATTAAGAATTAGGAATCAGAGGAACTAAGGAATGAAATCAAAGTAGTTTGCAAAACTAAATGTGAAAAAAGAAGACTGCCAAAGATCAAGATATAGAAGAAAGCAAACTGGGTGAAAGAATAAACAATGTAGATTACTAAAAAGGGAAAGAAAGTCAAAGAAAAGAAAAATAAAGCATTCAGGAATAATTTAACAAAGAAAGAATTTCAGTGAACTCTTAGAAAAGACAAGAAGCAGTATTATAATGACATCTGTAAAGAAATAGACGATGGAAACAAACATGGAAAAATAAGGAATTTTTTTGAAAACATTTCCGAACCCAGCAGGTGGTTGCAATTTTGAATTGATGTGCTAAAGACGACTAATTGACAGATAGCAACTGATTGAAAAATCAAAGAAAGAGTGAAAAAGTGTACTGACATTTTTAATACAAAATTTGTGATGCCAACATCTAAGCTTCTTTAGAAAAGGAATGCACCAGAAAAACTGGAGAATGATACAATGGCCAGCAAATGGGATGTGGTTAGACTACACATCAACACAAACAAAGTAAATTTAACAGAGTATGAAAACTATTGTAGAATATACTTAATTTCAAATGTTGGCAAAATAATGGTTAATATCATCCAAAACAGATTGGAACCTGCATGTAACCGGAGGTGTCAGATGTACAAGCTGGCTTTTGAAAAGGCCAAGGAACCAGAGATATTACTGCTGATACATACTGGATAATTGAGAAAACCAAAGAATGCCAAAAAGAAGTCAATGTGCGCTTCATTGATTTGTAAAAGGCTGTCAGTTATGTTAATCTGTTATGTTAATATATAGCATGTTGTGCTCTCTATATATAGAAAAATAGAAATCCCAGAACCTCTTTGGTCCTTTTGCAAAAGCTACACATATGTCAGGAAGCCAAAGTCTATATGGAACATGGCAAATAAGACTGGCTCCAGATTGGCAATGGAGTGAGACAAGGCTCTATACTCTCCCTTTACTTGTTTAATCTATATGCTGAATATATACTGAGAGAAACTGGATTGGTGTCAATCCTGAAGCTGGAAGGTGAATATGATTTTAAAGAAGGAAGAAAAACATCAATAAGCTGCATTATGCTAATTACTTTACTCCAATAGCTGAAAATGCAAATAATCTGTAAGCCCTTGTAATGAAAGTCAAGAACAGTGAAAAAACAGAACCAAAATTAAAGAATGCCAAATTAATGAAAATAGATGCAGCAACAAACCTTAGAATTGCTAATATTGAAGAGCTGGGTAATTTTTGTCCTCTATGATCAACTATCAACAGGAAATGAATCAGGAGTCAAAATATATTATTCACTAGCACCTGGGTTGAGTAGTAATGAAGGCTTTGGAAAAGTTATGCCAAGTTGTGTCTATACCTACAAAGACCAGAATCATGTGGTTTCTCTGTGACACTGAGTAGAAAGTGAAGTTGAACTTTGAAGAAACAAGTTAGAAAATGGATGGAGTTATGACTATGCTTGTTCGGGGATTCTGGGACTTGAGGTTCACAGGTCCTAAAGTTGCCATAGTTGTTCACTCTTGGGATAGAAAGAATATTGGTATTTTTGAACATTGATATTGAAGGAGATTGCTGAGAATACTATGGACAGCCAAAGCAAGAAACAAATGGATCATCAAACAAATCAACCAAAGTTCTAACAGCAAGATGTGCAACAATTAAAGATTACAATTATGTGCAACAAACTAATGCAACAAAACATGTCAGACCTGGAGAAATGAAAGAACTTACAACTATCCTTGATAGGGAGAATAGCCTCCATAAAAATGAATATACTACCCACCAAAGTTCTCATCTCAGACACAAATTATGAGCCTCATGTAATCATATAGAATGCAAACAAATTCATAAATATATTCAGAAAGCACGAACTGGGTATGTCTGCATGAAAATAGAACCACCACCCCTAAAATTGCCCTATCCCTGCATTTTTTTCTATCTCTCTAACACAGGCCCATAATCTTCAGCCCTTAGAGAAATCTGCAGTTCTGTTGCTCTATATTTCCTCTGAGAAATCCAACTAATTTTTTGCACTTCAGTAAATTTTGCCTGGCTGTCAACACCTTCTGAAATTCAGTTGCAGCCAAGATTGTCAGTTAAGTTGGCTTTTTTTTTTTAAAAAAAAAAAAACACATTAAAAATGGCCTTTGGGGAAAATATCAAATAGAGAAATTAGGGTCTTCTAAAATGATTGTTCTTTAAGAATGAGCAATACTGAAAATATTTTGATAAATAGATACAATTTATGGTAATGCTTTTGAAAATGTGACCAACCATGATGATACATATAGTTTGATTGTGAATACTGTTTTCTGGTCACTGATCTTGGCTTTTCTATTATGTGCTTCTCTAGAGATGATAAAAAGAGAAATCTGCAGTTAAAAATGTCCAAAATAGCAAAATCTTTAAAGTTGATTTTTTACATAATTGGATGAAGTAAACCAGAATCTAAACAATGTATGTGTTTATAGAGGCCAATGTCTTGTGATGACAGATTCACTTCAGATTTTGAAAACATGTGATAAGTGCTCACAAAATAGTTACTACAAGGAGTTTTGCATTTATAAAGAAATTGTCCATGAGTGTAAAAAGTTACAAATCATTTAGTAAAAAGAAAAAATGATTCCTAGCTTTCCCATTCTTGCATTCTCTCACCCCAATAGATCTTTATTTATTTTTATTTTTTTCCAGGGAAGGTGGTCCCGTTTCCAAACAAAAAGAACATACCATTTTTATTTTCCTAGAAATCTGACAGATTTATGAGAGACTCAAAGGCATTCTGATAAATAAAGAAGGTGCTAAAAATTGACATTTTGATTTACAACATACCACTTTCGTGTTTAATATTTAAACCAAGATACGGAATGCAAAGAGTACAGCAGATAGCATGAGAGAGGTATAGGGAGGTAAATGCCGAGGTCCCCGTAGGTAGCACCTTGTCTATTCCTGGTTTAATCTCCTGGAAATAGGATGTGTATCATCCTGCTACATGGATATTAAAATCCAAACTAGACTTCACCAAGAAAGCAAAGCACAGCTATTTTAATTATTTACAATATTGTAGTCAAGTTTCACAAGAGGATTATGGGAAATTAACAGCATATCAGGCAGAAGGTCCACGCTAGCCATTGCAAGGCAGGAAAAAGGTATTGTCTTGCCTGGCCTGAACAAAACAAAATAAATTATTATTGTTAATTTTAATCATTTTTTTTAAAAAATGTTATTGTTAATCTTAATTGGGTTTGGTTTTTTGGATATTCTATCTAATTTTTTTTAACTTTTGTAATATGTGTTTTTTTAATGTTGTACGCCACCCTGAGTCCTTGGGAGAAGGGCGGCATATAAATCCAATAAACCAAACCAACCATTTCTTCCATATTTTAAGGAAGAATTCCTAGTTTAGGATTTTAAAATTCATTCCAGATTAATAAGAAATGCAGTTGTTTTCTTTCTTTTTGCTTTGAGGCAGAGTGCGAAAAGAAGCTTTAATCTGTTGTCTCAATAAATTACTTGAAGTTTTATTATTATACAGCTCTACTCTGCTTTTTTAAAGCTGCATTTCATTCCCCCTTCCCCCCATTTTCCTCATATAATGTTCAAATTAGGTTCCTAGAAAATGCTATTGAAATCAATTAGTCAATCATCACAATTAATTTAAATATTTTTAATTTTAGCAACAATCAGTCACATTACATTTAGAAAGGCAAAATGTATTTTTATAAATGCATTATATATTACGATAAAAGTATTAATCATGCTCAGATACATGTAAATAAACCAATTTACTGAAGTCTTGCAAAGTGTTGCTCTTCAGGTGACAAATCTAGGAAGCCTATTTTCCCATCTGCTAATCCTCCATGCATCCATAATCCATTTCATTTTTTATCATTTATCAGTATTCAGATACTGAATACTGTAGAAGGAAGCCCCCCAAACCATGTGAGAAGAGAGCACAATCAAACATATCCTAGAAAACAGAAAAAGTCACAGCAGAGCAATGTTGATAGAAAGAATACTTTTTCCCCTTTAATGAACCTGCGTTTTCCAGCATTAAAGTTGTTTCTGTCAAATCTTTCTTTTTATTAGCCTATCAGTCTCTGGATGGCTTGGTGTCCTCATTTAGAAACCTTAAGATTGTTGAATATATGCTTTAGCCTCGTGAGTGCTGATTTAGGACTTCACTTCTGAACAGGACAGTTATATTGTTGTCAACTAGGCATGAAACATCAAGCTTTATTAATTGGGCATGGCATGCATAGCATATAAGCCAAATGTCCTTGTTTTGAATAAGATAAATTGGATTATATATTTCAACGGTTCCCAGTTTATTCCTAGAGTATATATTAAGATTCCCTTCTTACCCTTATGGGAACTATTTGTGTTCCTTAATCTTGGGTCCTCTACCAGAGGCCTGGGAGTTTGAGGGTTCTGCTTTGGATATTAACTGTTCCTGGCATTGCACTCTTCTACACAGAGAGCTCTGGTGTTGTTCCTGGCATCTGTTGGAGCCACTCTTGCGGTTTAGGAGTCACAGCCCTATCATCACTAGGACCACTTTGGACTTCCTTTCTTTGTCTCATCTTGTTCCTCCTTCAGATACTTCTCTAGCTTCTCATAGTCCTTCCTCCTGATGTTGATGTCACTTGGAATCACTACATCAATCACCACTATTGGCTTTTGATCCTAGTCTGACTGTAGTACTCACCTGTCTCTCTGGACCTGGAAGTCTCACAGGCTCTTAGCTCCCCCCCACCATGATCTTCTATGTAATCTCCCATAGGACTTAGGATAATCTAGCTCAGGGGTCCACAGCTGCCGGGCTTTGGCCCACTACCAGACAGTGGCCTAAACTGCGCAAACAGTAGGACCTTGTGCTTGTGCATGATACTCCACTCCTATGAGAAAAGGGCACTCACATGTGACAATCCATTTGTGTGAGTGGAAGGCACGTGCATGTGCTGCTCACACCAATGGAGCTGTGCACGTATGTGCAACTGCCACTCACATGCCCACCCACCCCCCTGCACTGGGCCAGGGGACAGCTAGACTGCTGGTCTAGCTATGGGAGCTAGACTCTGTGTGTGTGTGTGTGTGTGTGTGTGTGTGTGTGTGTGTAGGGAGGGAGGGAGGGAGGGAGGGAGGGAGGGAGGGAGAGAGATATTGATTTGGCTACCAAGCACAAGGGTAATGTGAAAGCCAGCAAGGATCCAAAGTTAAGCCATTCCAAAGTATATTAACTGTTTACATTTACTTACTGTTCAGTTACTTAAATATCACATGAAGATTATGATGGTGATGATTCCATGTTCAAGTCAGTTGGACTTCCCTCCTGGGATTATTCTGGCAAATCCATGCAGTTTCTTGGCTATGTTTTTGGAGGAGGATTGCCATTGCCTCTTTCCTACAGCTGACAGATAAGGACTGGTTTTCTCACCAAACTGGCTTCAGACCTAAAGCAGGACTAGAACTCACATTCTAGTTTCCCATTTTCTAGTCTAATTTCTTTACCATGTCAACTGGCTCTGTTTACTAGAATACTACTTGCTTATTTACGTACTTACTTATTTGACAAACAAACAAAAACTGGCATCCCTAGCCATTCTCCTCTGATGCAACCAACATCACCATCTTCAGGTTCCAACCTTATCCTACCCCACACTTAGGAGACAAGATTGTTATTTATGACTTTCCAAAATACTAAGAAGGTGAAGGCTTTCTGGATCTCAGTGGAAATTATGCTCCACAAGGCAGAGGCTGTTATAGAAAAAGGCTTCCAAGGTCCCACTAGGCCCTAGGGGTTCCCAACTGGGGGTTCAAGATGATATTCCAGGGGGTGCAAAAACTTGAGTTTAGAAGTTTAAAAATTATAGTGTATATGCATAATTATATTAAAAGTCAATATATATTATTTACTTTTGTAAGAGGTGTGAGAATATATTGGAAGCATTCTAGGGTTGCGGGGTATAGAAAAGGTTAGGAACCCCTCCACTAGGGCATCACCATGTAGAGCAAGTTTCAATAATACACTGGGAAGTGACCAGGGCACAAGTAACCATGAGCAGGGTGAGAATTAATACCTCTTTGCTTAACAGCAGTTAAATGTTAAGTGGCACCATGATGAAAATGTCTTAGAAACCACCTAAGAATGATGCAGCTAAAATGAATCAAATCTTCTGTATATCTTGATTTTTAAGGATTCCTTCTAAAGGTAAGGTGCTGTCAGTTTCTCCTGTACACTGACTCTCTAACTGGGAAATGGATAAAAGTCCTTTTAGATTCCCTCATGTGCAGTATAATTACTTCCATATTGTACTTCCAATTTAACATCTCATTATTTTGAAAAGGAATTTTGCTGTTGATGCAATATTGAGCGATTGATGTACTTAGTTAATAAGATGCTAATCATTGTACTTTGGTTACTATAGGGTTTTTTAGATGTAAAATAAGTATGTTAACATTTTTACTTAAGACAAAATATCAGGATGCAGTTGCATTATCAGGATGCAGTTGCATTGCGATCTATTTGAGTTTGGGCCTTATGTGTGGCTTAGCTGTTTAGTCAAGATAAATAAAGAAAAAAACCTAGCGTATAGTACTTAGCTAAAACATTACATGCCAGCTGCTGTCAACCTGATTTCCTTCAGGCCAGCCAAGCTAAATAGGCAGTGGTTCCTCTTGGGCAGAATGTATTCAGCAAAATGAGAAGCTACCAACTGCAGCACAATCAGCTTGTCAGCTGGTGAAGTGAAGAAATGCATGTGATGATCAGCTAAAAAAAAAAGGAGTCTCCCACAGGAAAACCATTCAATCTTGAGTTTAAACTTAGTAACTACATTGTAAATGCGAGGAGGCCACTATAAACCTCCTGCCGAGTTAACCAAAAGAAACCATAGAAAGGCTTCTGAGCCTAACAGAGTGATTCTTGTCAGACATATTTTGTGTCGTAGTGATATAATCTCTTTCTATCCAGCAATTCGTGACAATGTGTATCCACAGATATGGCTATTCATTTAAGCAAAAATTCAGTAAAATAACTAAATAAATTCAATAAAATTCTATAACAATAGAAGCACTCTATGTGCTTCATGATCAACTGTGAAAGATAGGAGCTTTTACATCTCTGAACAATCTGATAATTGAAAAGTGAAAAAAAAATTCTGACAATAAATATTCACTTCAGACTGTAGGTAAAGGTAAAGGTTCCCCTCACACATATGTGCTAGCCATTCCCAAACTCTAGGGAATGGTACTCATCTCCGTTTCAAAGCTGAAGAACCAGTGCTGTCCAAAGATCCCTCCGTGGTCATGTGGCCAACATAACTAAATGCTGAAGGTGCACAGAATGCTGTTACCTTCCCACAAAGGTGGTCCCTATTTTTCTACTTGCATTTTTACATGCTTTAGAACTGCTAGGTTGGCAGAAGCTGGGCCAGGTAATGGGAGCTCACTCCGTTATGCAGCGCTAGGGATTTTGACCACTGGACTGGTGACCTTTCTGATTGACAAGCTCACTGTCTTAGCCAATGAGCCACTGTGTCCCCATCAGATTCTAGGAAGTGTTATCAGTAGAAATGCAAAATGCCTTATAGCTAGTTTTATTGGGCTGGCTGCCAGAGAAGATAGAGCAAGGATTGGGAACTATGGCCATTTTATGACTTGTGGACTTCAACTCCAAAAATTCCTGAGCCAGCATTCTCAGGAATTCTGGCAATTGAAATCCACAAATCATAAAAGGGCCATCATTCCCCACCCTTGAAAAAGAGGAAGAAATAAGGAAGTAGCAAGTGGAACACATAACTCCACAATTTGTAGAGAAGCACATTCATTGTCTTCAGGCTGAGTGTTCTACTTAATCCTCTACATTCCTATTATGGTCACATCATCATGCAGAATATCTGCAAAGTTTTCTTTGCAGATAAAATACATAAAATTAAATTAAATGGTTTACAATATTTTTGGTAAACTTTCTCTTGTCTTGTTGTTAGTTGCAAAGTTGGGGCCAACCCATCGCAACCCATAGACAAAGTTCCTTCAGGCCTTCCTGTCCTCTACCATCCTCTGGAGTCCGTTTAAATTCATGCCTACTGCTTCGGTGACTCCATCCAGCCACCTCATTCTCTGTGATTCCTTTCTTCATTTGCCCTCAATCTTTCTCAGCATTAGGCTCTTCTCCAGTGAGTCCTTCCTTCTTATTAGGTGGACAAAATATTTGAGTTTCTTCTTCAGATCTGGCCTTCTAAAGAGCAATCAGGATTGATCTCCTCTAGGACTGACAGTTTTGATCACCTTGCAGTCCAAGGGACTCGCAGGAGTCTTCTCCAGCACGATAATTCAAAGGCCTCAATTCTTTGGCACTCAGCCTTTCTTATTAAAGATTAAAGTTTAATAATATTTGTATGCCGCCCAATCCCGTAGGACTCCGGGCAGCTAACAATACAAATAAATCAAAAAGAAGAGAAGGAAAGAAAAGATAGATTTAAAAAACACACCATGCACTCCGTTCCAAGTGGGGCTGGACCATATTTTGGTGTCAACAGCCCCAGGCCTGCCAGAACAGCCAGGTTTTAGTGGCTTTATGGAAGGCCGAGAGAGTGGGAAGAGTCCAACTTTCACAGCCATACATTGTAACTGGGAAAACCATAACCTGACTATATGCACTTTTGTTGGCAGGGTGATGTCTCTGCTTTTTAGTATGCTGTCTAGTATGTTGTCTCTTATATGCCACCCCAAAAATTTTATTTATTAATGGACTGAAAGTAAACTAAAATAAACAATCTGTGACAGGCATTCTATTAATTCTATGCCGCCCAGATTTATAATGGAGTTGGGCTGATTATAAATATAATGAAATAACACATTTAATAAATTAATACTTTTCACACAGTGCTTACGGCCTGATAAAATGTCAAAAGGACATTCTCAAAAATAAATAAGGCAACATGTAAGTCAGCACCTCAGTATTTAATGTTATGTATATAATTAAAACATGAAAAAATGTTCTAGAAAGTTTCTAAAAGAAATGCCTACTTGCCCCATTGGCACAACTGGCCAGCAATTGTTTCTGGAGAACAGAAGTCAATCACCTATTGTGCCATTGGAGTACTGTTTTCTATTTCATGTCACCTCAAGTGGTCCAGTTCATTTCAGACAGCATATTTCAATTTGTTGTAGAGGAGTGGTGCAGTGGCCTAGAGGTGGAGCTTTCGCCTCACAATCAGGAGGCTGTGAGTTCATTCCTAGGTAGAGGCAGATATTTCTCTCTCTGGGCACAATGAGAGTATATCTGTTGAACAAAACTCCACATTGGTGACTGGAAAGGCATCCAGCCATTAAACACTCTGCTAGCTCCATTCAGTTGCCCAGACTCCACCCCACAAGGGATTAGGGGTTGTTAAATAATGATGATTTCAATTTGTTGCAGACCAACTCTGAGACTTTTGGACTATTTCAATTGACTCTACTAATGTCTTGGCTTTGCAGTTTTTCAGTCTGTATGGTGGGCCAGCTATTGGGTAGCTGTAGATTCTCAATATCTCTATTGGAGAGGTGAGTCTGTTTGGCTCTGTCTCTCCTTTTAGCTCACCTGCAGTTGGTCTGTTGAAGGCCAAGCCTGATCCTCCTTCACCAGCAGTTCATGTTAAGCTCATTCCTTCAGTTACATTTTTTTCTTGTTTGCCCTCCCACATAAGATGAATCTTCCTCTACTGCTTACCAACATTTAGATGCTATGAGCATTTTCCTTTTATAATTGGAGCCAGGTATGGTTCAGTGCTCTTCAAGCTACCTTAAAGTCCTGGGGGTATGGGGAAGGAAAAGAAGAAAGGAAGAGTTCAGGCTGGCCAACGCAAGGGTTGTATTTCTAAGTAATTAGTAATTGCTTTTCTGAAATAGAAAGTGGGAGGACACTGCATTAAGGGAGTTGACCAATGAGAAAATATGGTAGCCTGACATTCAAATTAACTTCCTTAAAAGCTTTTGCCGTAATATCTCAGTCTAGATATGATGTATTTAAGGGCAGCTTAGTTTAAAGCTGGTATATGTACAGGAAAGGAGCAACTTAAATTTGTGCATGTGCCCTTAGTGCAGCTTTATATGGGTTGCGTAGATTAATCAGTATTCTGTGGTGTCAGTTTCTTCTCTCTCCAACTGGCTGTCTTTCAGAATGTTATAGTCGTGTTGCACCTCCACTTTGCTCAACCTATATATAAATACATTGAAATGTTATATAATGGCATAAATCCCCAGAAACCTCTTCCCACGGGTACTAAATTTGGAATCATTAAAGCCTGCCTTTTGGAGATGTGGAATGCAGATAACAAAATAGGGACTGCAGAGGAACAGGTAGAGAAATCTGTACAGAAAACAAGACAGATCACTCGTTAATTTTAAAAAATGGAGAAAATATTATGGCAGTCAGGTTTTCCCCTCGAAAAGAAATGAAATTAAAAATTGCCAAGATGGGCAGGAACCAATTTTGCAGAAACCGTTTGCATGAAAGTATATTTGGGGCTGTGAGACTGACCATCACTAAAGAGATTGTTGGGAATTAATATTTATCTGAAAATGTTTAAAATTCTGTACCAGTGTTGTACATGCTTGCAAATTCAACATTAGCTAACTTAATTTGCATACCTAGCCTTTGACAGTTGCTATGATGAAAAGGGCTACTTTTGCTTTCCAAACAATTTCCCTCTTTTTCTAAATTAACTCCAAGGAGTCACTTATATGCTTTGCAATACGTCTAACCACTGAAAAATCCAATGAATTCATACCACACAGTAGTTACAGAATGTTTAGATCCTCAGAAATCATTAGACTTTTAGACAGAGGTTGGGGGAGATCTAAAATAGACAGCTATTATTTCTAGACCTGCCAGAATTTGCATAGAATCTAGCAGAATTTGCCAAAAATTTTCAAAGCAAGAAGCAGCAAAAACCTCTGATATGAATCAATATTTCTCAAAAAATATTTATTTTAGAAATTTAATAATGCAAATATTATCTTTTTCCAGTGGACCATACTTTGTTCATTAATTTGGAAATGCTTAGACGGTTTGCCAATTCAAACGAAGTTAGGTTTCTTATCTGCATAATCTACCTTAATGAAATCAGGTTTTTTTTTCATTCATCAAGCTTGCTACAACTTGTGAAATATAGCCTTAAACATGTTAAACCTTTTATAATCTTGTCTTTCTCCTGCATAAGGCTAAGATACATAAGCATTTTCATCAATACTAGTAATTCCCTAGTTTATTAAAGTAATGGACTGTTGGCCCTTGGATTGATCCCATGGATTATCCAAATCTTTCAAATAACTAACTCAAGTGGTGAGTGCTACCAATACTGAAGTGGCCAAGATATCTACTTAGAAACCAAAGGAAGTGTCTGAATGCAAAAAAAAATAAAGAAGGCTCAATACTCTCAAACAGACATGGAATGTTAAGGTCATTTAACAAAAGAATGAACTTCTTTAAAGTTTCCTGGATAAAAAACAAGACTAGAATCCTGAAAGTACACATGATTTAAAATACTCAGAATTTTAGTATATCCCACATCTATCTTCTAACAGTAAAGTGGCTCATCCTGTGCTAATAAGTACACAATGGGATCATTCACATATACAGCGCAAGAGAAGGGTACATTCACAGAAAAAATGTATATGTATAAATGTGTCTATAATGCATAGATAGATGATATTGAGATACTGGTCTTGATTATATATATATATATGTGTGTGTGTGTGTGTGTGTGTGTGTGTGTGTGTACACATACAAACACACACACACACACACACACACACATACTGGTCTTGTTGCATTCGGGTCTTTTCCTATGTAAGATTGAAATTGTCTTGGCAACATTTTGGCGAGGTCTCACTCACCATCTTCAGGCTGGGTTTTGGGCTTAAAGTGTGGTCGGAGCTGCCGTCTATCTATAAATCATGATTAGTAGATTGGTGCTGATTGGTGCTGGCTGTGTGTCCATTGTTGTTTCGCATTGTAATGGCATGGGTGGTGGGTGGGACTAGTTTGTTGACTAGGGTTGGTTTCCAGATGTCTGGTAGGCGGGAGGTATCGTCACGTTTATTCATGTTGTGAGGGTGTTTCTCTATTTCGATGGCTTCCATAATTATTCGTGTGTGCGTGTGTGTGTATACATACACACACACACATATATTGGTATATAGGTACCAATACCAATATTAAATATATACCTTTCTCCCTGGCTCAGCTGATAACGGAGGACAGCCTATGGCTTAGTGGTTAATACATCTGCCTAATATGCAATACAGCCCAGGTTCGAATCCCAGTAAGGGTATGATGAGAGCTAAATAGCTTGAAATAGATCTATACTAGTCTCCCTTTATTTATTTATCAGCACCAACACAACACAACACAACACACACACACACACACACACACAGACAGACAGACAGACAGACGACAGACAGATAGATAGATATATTCATTCATTCGTAGATTTGCAGGTATGCAGGTCTTGGCGTATTTGGGTCTTTTCCCATGTAAGATTGAGAGTATCTTGGTGATGTTTTGACGAAATGAAACGAGTGGGTGAGTAGGCCCTTGTCGAAACATGATCAAGATACTCTCAATCTTACAAAGGAAAAGCCCCGAATATGCCAAGGCCTATAGATAGATAGATAGATAGATAGATAGATAGATAGATAGATAGATAGATAGATAGATAGATAGATAGACAGACAGACAGACAGACAGACAGACAGACAGACAGACAGACAGACAGACAGACAGACAGACAGACAGAAGAGAGGGGGTGCTTAGTAAGATCACATTTAGAATTCTGCATCCAGTTTTGGTTACCATATTATAAAATAAGATGTTGAGACTCTGGAAAGAATTCAGGAAAGAGCAACAAAGATGATTAGGGGGGTGGAAATTAAAACATATAAAGAATGGTTAAAGGAATTGGGTTTGTCTAGTCTAATGAAAAGGGGTGACATCATAGCAATGTTCCAATATCTCAGGGACTGCCACAGGCATCAACTGATTTTCCAAAGCACTAGAAGATAAGACAAAAAAAACCAATGGATGGAAACTAATCAAGAAGAGAAGCAACCTAAAACTAAGGAGAGATTTCCTAACAGTGAAAACAATTAATCAATGGAACCGCTTATCTTCATAAATTGTGGGTGCTTAAGAAGAAACTGGACAGCCATTTGTCTGGAATGATATAGGGCAGAGATGGCTAACACTTTTTGTCACTGCGTGCTGACCTGCATGCCAGAAATGGCACACAAAACCATCCTGTGAGCAACGTGCGGTCTTGCTGGACTTCATGCGCGTGAGAGCACCAAAACCTGGAAGAACAGCATTCCGTCACGCAAGCGTACAATAGAAACCCGAAAGTTCAGGTGCCAACGCACACATGCATGCTGGAATTCTGCTCTTCCAGATTCCAGCACTCCCACCCATGCGAAGGAACATGGAAGATGAGCCAGTGAGGCTGCGTGTCCCACGCAGAATGGCTGTACATGCCGTTTCTGGCATGCGTGCCATAGGTTCGCCCACCACTGCATAAATAGATAGATAGACACACACAGAGAGAGAGAGAGAGAGAGACAGACAGACAGACAGACAGACAGACAGACAGACAGAGTAACTCTCCAACAAAACATCATTTTCAGAAAAGCATTTTATTCTTAAACTGCCATCAAACCAGGAGAGCAGGACATAGGTAGCAGTTGCCTAATTGGAATTGTAATTAAACTGAATGAAATAGATTGCTTGGGACAAAAAGGGGGATGGAATTGATGCTGCCTCTTTCTAACTAAATTTAAACCTTGGTTTGATTGCTTGTTTTAAAAGTGATCTCTTTAAATCAAATGGCAGGCAAAAGCAATCTCTTAAGGGCTAGGAGTTACAAATGTATAACTTACTCAAAAGGAAGATTATTTAGAACTTAAGGCAACCATCCCCCAAGGAGCGGATTAAATGAAAAAGGCTCTTTTACAATGCTCTCAATGACCTTCCATTTAAATGGGGAAGATGCCTCTTCTTGAGGTAAATGCTCTATCTGTAAGAGTAAAAAAAAATGCTGCATTTGGGTATTATTAGAAGTTTTGAAAGAAAAAGAAATCAAAGGATTCATGAGCTTGGTTACTTTTGCATAATTCATGAAGTTTGGGTTTCATTTTCAAGGTAGCCTTTCTCATTGTACATATATTTGACATCAATATTTACCCTGCATTGAAAACAATGTAGAAAACCCTGTATCAGAGAAGTAAGTTGCTGAGGTGGAATCAGTGTGCTTGCAGCCTTCTTGCTTAAGTTTTGTACTTTTTTGCATGTTAATTAAAATACAGAGGCAGATTGTAGAATGTGTTGCTGACATCTGTAGTTTAAGTGAACCAGCTCTGAACGTAGCATTGAACTTGCTTACTAAGTTTATTATGTTCACTTCCACAGACACTGCAAAAATAATGTCTATATCACGACACAACACACCAGTGGAGATTCTGGAGATTAATCCAGAAATCGTCGGAAACTCTCTCCCCCCCACACACACACACTTTTTAAAGCATCTTTTTCCTGCCTATTCTACCAAACAGGCAGGAAAAAAAATGCTTTAAAACGTGAAAAAAAAGTTGACCACGCCCACCCAGTCACATGACTCCCCCACCAAGCCAAGCCCACAGAATAGGTGGGGGGAAAAGTTAGATTTCACCACTGCTGTATACACTGCAAAAATGATAATTTTGCCTGCTTGAATTATGTTTACTTATTCTAAAATATTTACTCCCACCTCACTCACTCATGAGTCTGGTAGCTGTTATATTGAAACCTGAAATCCCCAGTCAAAGCAATTAGAAAATGGCAACTTATTTTTAAACTTAACTTGAGATTTTAACAGACAAACCTTAATTGTTCTGCAAACCAGATATGCAAGGTTTTTTTTAGTTCATTTTGAAATATTATTCCATAAAATTTTCCAGCACATGGTCCACAGGTCCTTAAAAAATGTATAAATCATTGCTTTTCTCTTCTTCTCCAATATAGAACTTGCTACATTATCTGTTCAAAGAGGAAACCCCACATCTTTTTTTTTAAAAAAAATATTTTTTATTCAATAGCAGAGTTGGAAGGGACCTTGGAGGTCATCTAGTCCAACCCCCTGCCTAGGCAGGCAACGATATACCATTTCAGACAAATGGCTATCCAACATCTTCTTAAAGACTTCCAGTGTTGGGGCATTCACAACTTCTGGAGGCAAATTGTTCCACTGATTAATTATTCTAACTTTCAGGAAATTTCTCCTCAGTTCTAAGTTGCTTCTCTCCTTGATTAGTTTCCACCCATTGCTTCTTATTCTACCCTCATGTGCCTTGGAGAATAGTTTGACTCTCTCTTCTTTGTGGCAACCCCTGAGATATTGGAACACTGCTATCATGTCTCCCCTACTCCTTCTTTTCATTAAACTAGACATACCCAGTTCCTGCAACCGTTCTTCATATATTTTAGTCTCCAGTCCCCTAATCATCTTTGTTGCTCTTCTCTGCATTCTTTCTAAAGGCTCCACATCTTTTTTACATCATGGTGACTAAAACTGAATGCAGTATTCCAAGTGTGGCCTTACCAAGGCATTATAAAGTGGTATTAACACTTCACGTGATCTTGATTCTATCCCTCTGTTTATGTAGCCTAGAACTGTGTTGGCTTTTTTGTCAGCTGCTGCATACTGCTGACTCATATTTAAATGGTTGTCCACTAGGATTCCAAGATCCCTCTCACAGTTACTACTATTGAGCAAGGTACCACCTATACTGTACCTGTGCATTTCAGGTTTTTTGCCTAAATGTAGAGCCTTACTCTTTTTACCACTGAATTTCATTTTATTAGATAGTGCCCAATGTTCAAGTTTGTCAAGATCCTTTTGTATCTTAAACCTATCTTCTGGAGTGTTGGCTATTCCTGCTAGCTTGGTGTCATCTGCAAATTTGATAAGTGCCCCATTTATTCCCTCATCCAAATCATTGATGAAGATGTTGAAGAGTATTGGGCCTAAAACAGAGCCTTGGGGTACTCCACTGCATACTTCTCTCCATGTAGATGCAGCTCTGTTGAGGACTACATGTTGAGTGCGGTTGGTCAGCCAGTTATGAATCCATCTGGTGATGATGCTGTCTAACCCACATTCTTCTACTTTATCTAGTAGTAGTCCAAGTACACTATATCGACGGCATTCCTCTGGTCCACTAATTTTGTCACATTGTCAAAGAATGCAATAAAATTAGTCTGGGATGATCTGTTTTTGACAAACCCATGTTGGCTTTTCGCTATTACTTTGTTTGCTTCTAGTTGTTCACTAATTCGTTGCTTGATTATCTTTTCCAGATTCTTTCCTGGTATTGAGGTCAGGCTGATAGGTCTGTGGTTTCCTGGATTTTTTTTATTTTTATTTTTGAAGATGGGAACCACATCAGCTCTTTTCCAGTCCTCTGGTAGTTTCCCAGTGCTCCAGGATCTCTGAAAGATATAGTTTAGTGGTTCTGAGATCTCGTCTGCCAGTTCCTTCAGAACCCTGGGGTGTAATCCATCCAGTCCTGGTGATTTGAACTCATCTAGGGAAGACAGGTGCTCACTTACCATTTTCTTCCCTATCTCAACTTGTGTTCCTAATCTGATTTTTGTGGTGCTGTTTTTGATAGGTTGGACTGTTTTATCCCTTTGTGTAAAGACTGATGCAAAAAATGACTTAAATAGTTCTACTTTCTCCCTGTTGCTTGTCACCTTCTTGCCACTTTCTCCCAACAATGGACCAATTGTTTCCTTAACTTTTTTCTTGTTTTTAACATGTTGGAAGAAGCTTTCTTCGTTATTTTTTACTTTTGTGGCAAGCCTTTCTTCATTATGAGCCTCAGCTTTCCTCACTTCATCTTTACAGGCTTGGGCCATTTGCTGATATTCTGCCTTAGTTATGTCCCTCTCTGTCCACTTTTTATACTTATCTATACTTGTCTTTCATTTTTTTGTCAGAGAGTTCTTTATGTAGCCATGCTGGTTTCTTTTGGGAGCTGTTATTTTTCCTCTTCATTGGTATTGTGCTAGACTGGGCTTTTGTAATCTCATTTTTCAAAATTTCCCAAGCTTCTTGAGTTGTTTTTGTTGAGAATTCTCATCCATGGAATTCTTCCCAAGCTCTCTCTAAGTTTATTGAAATTAACTCTCTTAGACTCTAGTTTGACTTTGTTCTTTATTCTACCTTTGTAACTTTAAAAAGGCATTTCCAATCTTTTCAGCGTTCCAATACTGGTATCCATTCTATTTACAAATGTTTTCATTTTATAGTCTTTCATACAGTACATATTATACATTACACACACACAATACCTATAACTTCTAGCGTTATTTGCTATGTTTACGGGTATATACAGTTTTTCACTTTACTATTGTTCCTCGGTATTCTTTATGTATTAATTTTGCATCTAATTTCTAACCAATTGTACCACATGTTTAAGTCTTTACACCTGTGTAAAAACCCATCTTCATTTTGTGCAAATGTAAAGTAGCAAAACAAAAAAGGCCAATGCCACAGAGATGCAAAGATGCAAAAAATCTAGTTAGTGACCATATGCAAAACCTTTCAAAACCTTATTATTTAAAGAGTGTTCCTTCTTCTTTTAAATTAAAAATCACTTTGTTTTTGTTTTGTACATAATGACATAGTTGAGAAATGTTCCCAGAAATACAATAAATATTCAAATTATGTGTAACCTAATCCAATCTAGGGAAAGAAGATAAAAATATTTTGTACCTGCAAGTATTTTGTTGAATATTTGCAGAGAGTTTATATGTCCGGATAGCAATACTTACATCTTATTATATGTAATTTCAACATAGAACAATCTAATTACTGTACAAATCCTCAAAACTGGACAATCATTCATGAAAATATCTGGAATTCTTAAGTAAACACATAGATGTTTTTCCATGAAAAATATGGGGGGGGGGGACAGAATTGTGTTCTAATAAAAAAACAATGAAGACTGTATGTTGCATGTTTTCTTCCATTGATAACTTTATGTTGCGTCATATGATCTTTCCCAATGAATTACATTCTGGATTTATGAAAGAAAACAATGAAATGAAATGAGTTGAGTTCACTATCTTTATTTAACTATCAGTGAACACAGAACTAAAAACAATATCAAGAAAACTCTCATCCATTGAATAATCGACTTTTTGTGATATGAGTTAAAGAAAGGACTGATTCAGAAGATCTTTCCAGTTTGATGTTTGTTGTTAGACTTGTTTATGAAAGCTGCAGATCTTATATTTATTATACCATCTTCAACAAGAATAGCAGCTGATGAAATATTTAAGTTTACTGATGATTTTATGAATCAAAATGACATTCACTAGGGGAAAAAATGCAGATCACCTATATTCGTGATAGACTTTGGTCAATGTCTGGATCCACAGTGAATTTGTCCATGGTTTCAAGCTGTACAGTTTGTGTACTGTCAATGTGTAGTACTGCCAGGCTATGGGCAGTTCCCCCCACATTTGAATTCTACTCTTCAAGAATGCATAATAGCAATAGCAACAGCACTCAGACTTATATATTTAGATTTTTTTTAGATTTTATTTAGCATTTATAGGCCGCCCTTTTCCCTGAGGGGACTCAGGGCGGCTTACAATAGTAAGGGAAGGGGAGTGAAAGACAAAATACAGAAAAAAAAATGTGAAATAACTAAAAGGTACTAAAACACAACATTCACTCAGCATTCGGGAGGGGCAAGAAAATTTATCCCCAGGCCTGACGGGCTAGCCAGATCTTGAGGGCTGTGCGGAAGGCCTGGACTGTGGTCAGGGTACGAATCTCCATGGGGAGATTGTTCCATAGCGTCGGAGCAGCAACTGAGAAGGCTCTCCTCCGGGTGGTCGCCAGTCGGCACTGACTGGCGGATGGAATACGGAGGAGGCCCGCTCTATGCGATCTGATGGGACGCAGGGAGGTTATTGGCAGGAGGCGGTCTCTCAGATAGTCAGATCCACTACCATGGAGCGCTTTATGGGTGGTAAGTAAGACCTTGAATTGCACCCGGAGATCTACAGGCAGCCAGCGCAGCTCGCGGAGGATAGGTGTTATGTGGGCGAACCACAATCACTCGCGCGGCCGCGTTCTGTACTAGCTGAAGTCTCCGGGTGCTCTTCAAGGGCAGCCCCATGTAGAGCACATTGCAGTATTCCAGCTTAGAATCCCCTCACAATGTTTTTACAGCCCTGTCTAAGTGGTTTACAGAGTCAGCCTATTGCCCCCAGCAATCTGGGTCTTCATTTTACTGACCTCGGAAGAATGGCTGAGTCAACCTTGAGCTTGGTAAGATTCAATCTGTCATAATGCAGGCAGCCAGCACTCAGCAGAAGTAGCCTGCAGTACTGCACTCTAACCACTGCACCACTGCAGCTCTGTGTCTAAAGTTTATAGAGTCCATAAAATTTATTTTCTTTAAATTCAAGCATTGTACAGTTAATTAGAACATAAGGTTCTGTTATTTAAAAAGGAGCACCAGATAGCTGTTTAAATGAATTATTTCAATATTAGTCTCTAAAATGAAAAATCAATTCTATTTCTTTTTGCCATGACATCACTCAAAGTATTAGACTGAAAATAATTTCTCATCTTTAGTTATTATCAAATGTAAAATATATGAATGGATTGAATATTGACCTTGATCTCCAGATACAACTTTTTTGGCTCATGAAATAATTTTCCATGGGATTTGTATCATCACCTCATTATTTTTATAAATAATTATTTTACAGCTATAAAATACAGACATAATGAATGAGTTAAACTTGCACATCAAATAAAAAGTAAAACATTCAGTTTTTTAATATTATAAAAATGCTTTTTGAGATTTCAAAAAGAGATTTAAAGAACTGATTTCTAACTATATGAAGTTAGAAAAACACTGCTCTAGAATATACATATTCATTTTAAAGAATACATAGTGGCTTTTCACATAATACCTGTTCCTCTTACTGAAGGAAGCAAGTGGAAAATTGATTTGTAAATGTAGTAATACTCAAAAGACTAAGATTGATTACTGTACCTGAGGCAAAACAATGTGCTTTCTACAAAATTGCTGGAAACCCCTTACAAGTCTCAATCCAGGAAGGTTGAGAATTCCTTCCTTAAGCTGCATTGACCACTTGAAATGTCCATATATTTGAATTGTCTGCAGTAGAGGGAAAAAATCTTTTCATCTGCCTTTATTTGAGGAGCCAAGGAAATTAGTGTGTTCCTCTACCAACAGATCACTGACTAATTCAGTGAATCAGACATTGAATGAAATCTAAAGAGACACTCAGGATTGTAGCACAAGTAATTAAGCAGGTAAGGACTGTATTAAATTTCAGTGATGAATAAGGGAAAGGGTCTTCTGATTCTGGTTCATATGTATGTGTGTGTGTGTGTGTGTGTGTGTTTTGCAGAATGATGAAAATAAGGTTTCAACCTATGAAGGCTGGAACCAAAAATATTCCAAAAATGGAATCCAATTCTCTGTAAATCCCCTAAATCTAATGGTTTACTCTCATGGTTATGAGTAGAAATATAATCCTATATATACTTATCTTAATACAGGTAGTTCTCGATTTACAATCACAATCAGCCCAACATTTTTGTTGTTAAGTGAGACATTTGTTAAATGAGTTTTCTCCATTCTTGCCACAGTTGTTAAGTGAATCACTGTAGTTGATATGTTAGTAACATGATTGTTAAGTGAATCTGGCTTCTCCATTGTTTTTACTTGTCAAAAGTTTGCAAAAGATGATCACATGTCCTTGGGACACAGCAACAGTCATAAGTATGAATCAGTTGCCAAGCATCTGAATTTTGATCACATGATCATGGGGATGCTACAAAGGTCATAAATGTAAAAAATGGTCGTAAATCACTCTTTTCAGTGTCATTGTAACTTTGAACGGTCACTAAATGAACTTTGTAAGTTGAGGACTACCTGCATATGCTGCAATAAATCAAACAAAGTTTAATATTAAGCTGATCTGCCCAGAATTGGGTTACTTTAACCTGCAGCAAAATGAGATGGGATTCAAGTAAACATATTCTACTGAAATAGAATGGAGCACAATTTCTTTAAAATAAAAACACCATCCATGAAAAGCAAGGCAACAACTCTGTCCCAAAGGGATCTTTTCCTCAGACACTGCTCTTGATATATTTGTATAACATCTGTTAGAAAGCTCAAGACTATTAAATCATTGAATATCCTAAATAACTCAGAATATCATTTGCATTATTGCAAAACTTTCTTTGAAGTTCTGGAGTTATTTTCCCCAAAACTCCTTTCTAATATCAATTTATAAAGCACACGCTCTAAAGGAAAATAAATTAGGTGCTTTTTTATTTGATTTTTTGAAAAATAATTTGTTTTCAGGTTTTCTTTCAAAAACAAAAGACTTGATTCTTGTGAAATTGGTAACCATATAAGTGTGTGGGTGTGGGTGTGTGAGAGAGGGAGGAAGGTAGCGAGAGAGAATAGGCAGACAGATAGACAAAAGTTCTAGGGATCTCTTTAGGGATGGAATGTAAGGTTTTTGCATTTATTTAATTGATCTGGGAGGGGTGTCCCATCTTTCTCTGTAAAGCGTCTTACATTGTAAATGTAAATCCATACATTTATGCTTCTCCAATATCCTGATAGGCAAGGTCTGAGGTTCTTGATTGACCACTGCTATCCTAACTATCTATGGACATTCTCAATCATGTAGGTCATGGTTGTCCCAATGGTACTTTTTGAAAAAAGCAACTGGACTTTCTTGTTTGTTTTTTCTTTGAAAACATTTTGTTTCTCATCCAAGACAGAACAGAACAGAACAGAACAGAACAATAGGGTTGGAAGGTTCTCCCTCCTGGAGAAGGGCGGCATACAAATAAACAAAATACAAATACATTGGAGATCTTCTAGTCTTACCTCCCTGCTCAATCAGAAGTCCCTACATCATTTCAAATAAATGGCTCTCCAGCTTCCACAACTTCTGAGGACAGTTGAGCTGAACTGAAGAACTGAAGAAGCTTCTTCGATGAAAAGCAAAATGTTTAAACACACATACACAAACATGAAAGCCCAGTTGCCTTTTGGAAAAAGGGACCACTCCTATTGCAGCTCTTCATTAGATTAGTGCAACAAGTGAAAATGTGAATTAACATCTAACAATATCTGTAAAGCTACTCCTGCTGTAGGATTCACTAAAAAGAATTTTGTAGGAAGATAGTCTATGACTGTGATGGCGAACCTATGGCACACGTGCCACAGGTGGCATCAAGAGCCCTCTCTGAAGGCATGTGAGCCTTTGCCCCAGCTCAGCTCCACTGTGCATGTGCCCGTGCCTCCCACTGGCCAGCTGGTTTTTGGGTCTCTGCTGCACATGTGGGGGGATGGGGCGCATTGGGAGATGTATGTGCATGCACAGGAGGGGGGCTTGTGCATGCATGTGAAGTGGCAGAGGGAGCATAGGGAGGTCACACACATGTGTGGGGGAGGGGCACACATGTGGGCCGCATGCACATGTGCAGGGATGAGGCATGTGGGGGTTGCACACACATGTGGGGGGCAGGGGAAGCATGGGGGTCACACACACGTGGATGAGATGCACATGAGGGAGGCATGCGCACATGCAAGGCAGGTCATGAGGGGGGTCATGCACACATTGCTTTATCAGTGCTCATACGCATACTTTCTGCACATGAAGACAAAAAGGTTGGTCATCACTGGTCTATGAAATCCATGCAGCAGCTTTGAAGAGGCATTTTTATGAGATTTGGAGAGAGAAAGAGTTATTTCTCTGTCCTGCCACTGTGCCCAATGTTTAAATTTCCAGGAGCTTGCTAGTTGACTTTTCTAGCCCAGCCTATATTGTAGATTTATTTATTGTTGTTAGGATAAACTAAATGAAATGTACCATCTTCTGCTCTAAGTATAATAGATAATACAGATGTATAACAGATAACAGAGACAGATGGAGGGTATATTTCTCTCTCTCTCTCTCTCTCTCTCTCTCTCTCTCTCTCTCTCTCTCTCTCTCTCTCTCTCTCTCGTCCCTAACTTCAGTCAGATAATTAACATAACATTTTATAGTTAGTTCAGGATTAGAATTAGAAGGAGATCGATATAAAGTAAGTTCAGATGATGGCTAGGAAAGGACTAGTTAGAAAAGCAAGAGTTGTGGAACATTTAACATCAAGGTATCAACGTAGAATTGCATGAGATCCATAGTTATTGTTCTACAGAACCAAGAAAAAAAAAATGATCAATCATATAACATGACATAATTAACTTTTTCATGAGTAGATACAGATGGTCAAGTAACTTGGCCAATGAATTAAGAGCACAACTCCCGAAAGACTCCTATTGTACTCCTTCTACTAGAAAGTCTATCTCCCAGAAAAATGAAAAACAGCGCCAATCCAAGACATTCATCAATTCTAGATCCAGAAGTTCAAATAGCTTCTCTGTCTAGTAACAATTTCATTTGTGGATGAGAGCTCAGTACTAAAATAAATGGAATGGGATAAAAGTTATAAGTGTGTGTCAAATAGCTCATGCTCAAAAAGATAGCTGAGCAAAGTTGCATGTTTATCTTTAAAAATAAAAAAATAAAGCCAGGCTGAGCTGTGCTATGAAATTTGTCAACCTCTGTGAAAAAACAGCCACCCAGATCCCATTCTTTTAGAGTACGTGCCAATTGGGGGTTAAAAAGAAGTCAAAGAAGTCCATTTGAGAACTGAACTTAGCTTTTGGTATCAGAAAAAGTCAGATCAACAGCCTTAGAAGAACCGGTGGCGCAGTGGTTAAATGCAGCACTGCAGGCTACTTCAGCTGATTGCAGTTCTGCAGTTCGGCTGTTCAAATCTCTCCGGCTCAGGGTTGACTCAGCCTTCCATCCTTCCGAGGTGGGTAGAATGAGAACCCGGATTGTTGTTGGGGGCAATATGCTGATTCTGTAAACCACTTAGAGAGGGCTGGAAGCCCTATGAAGCAGTATATAAGTCTAACTGCTATTGCTAAGTCTCCATGCACACCTTTTTATAGTTACAAATCTGCCTGATTGCCAATGTGTAGAAGAAACAATCTCTCTTTTACTAACTCCTCAGCTGCATAGACTCTCTTCCTCTCATGTTAATCACCCAAACGCTAAACAACTTGGGCCTAAATGGAAGAAAGAAATACCATACCGTTGAAGATTTGCTACTGCATTTGTATTTAAAGGTTTGCTTAAGATATATGATAAAGGAATTTGTAAAGAAAATCAGAATGCCACTGTGAATGATTTTTGGAGATTCAGTATTTGTATGTCATTCTCTTCCCTCCATTTTGGCAAAGAGATTAAATCTTCCTAACATTTCTACAGGGAAAAAAAAACACCTCATCAGCAGCTTGGCAGATTGTTGCTTCTAAGTGTCTTTATTATTTCAGTCAAAGGAATGCCATCAGAAATAACCACTCTGCTTTATTTGTGTATAAAATATCAATTCCACTTTTCTTCACTGGTAAACTTGTGATTGCACATGATAGAAAAGCAACTATTTACAGAACAGCAGAAACAAGAAAACATTGGAACAGAAAATTATGAAACTGATTATTTAGAATCCAATCAAAGTATAGGATACACATATGTCAATAAATAAATAAACACTGAGGAATTCAAATTTTTGTCTGATTTTTTTAATGTTTGTAACAGGCCCAAGAATGATTTATCTTATCTCTGCATCACTGTAGAAAACATAGATGGCCTAATATAGCTGGAAGTGTTGAGACTGAGATGAAAAAGCAACCAATCAACCAAATAAATAAAAGCATCTTGCTGCTTGAAACAAAAATGTGTTCAGACATTTACCAGACTGGCAATTGAATCTTACTTGAACATGTGCAAATACTGTCATTTTCTTCAGTTCAGAGTGATACCAATTTAATTTAAGAAAGATGGGACAAGGCAGACCATAAGGCACATATGTGCCTTTATACAGAAAATAAGAACGGGAAGCAATTAAGTCAGAATGCTTGAGTGAGGGCTATGCAGTCTTGTCCTCCTGCAAAGGTATTTGTCTGCCTCTGTTTAATGGTTGGCCTCAGGAGCCATTTACATATCCCTAAGATAGTAAAGTGTGACTCCTAGGGCAATGATGGTGAACATATGGCATGCATGTGACACGTGGAGCCATTTGTTGGCTCCGATGACTTTGGCCATCTTTTGAGACCATTTTTTGCCCTCCAGAGATTTCCCTGAAGGGTCTGGAGGGCAAAAAACGAGCAAACAGGAAGTGACTTCCGGTTTGGCCATAAGACCATTTTTTGCCTCCGGAGCCTTCAGAGAAGCCTCCAGAGGGCAAAAAACGGCCCTATGAGCAAACCAGAAGTCCATTCCTGAATTTCCAGTTTGCCCAAAGGGCCGGTTTTTCACATTCCAGGGGCTTCAAGGAGGCTTCCTGAAGCATCCAGAGGCCCGGGGGGGGCTATTTTCGTCCTCCTCAGGCTCCTAGTAAGCCTCTGGAGCCTGGGGAGGGCGAAAAAAGAGTGGCAAAAGCGGGGGGAAGCACTGGTCATGTGTGCATGCACCCAGAGGGCAGAAGCATGCCACTCATGACCCCCCTGCGGTCCCCCTGCTTTTGGCACATGAGCCAAAGAAGGTTTGCACCACTGCCCTAGGAATTCTGGGTATTGAATCCAGATATCTTAAGGTTGGGAAACACTGGTCTAGTGGAATGGAACCTCAATGTAAGTTATTTTTTTTTAAAAAAATGATTTGGGGATATCTTGGTTCCTGAATTCTGATTGATCGAATGAAGGGAAGTCAAAACAACTGAATGTATGTGCTTGAATCTCAGAATAACAGATCTTACAGGAAAGCCTTAGACCTTCAACCATTCCATGCAAATAACTGAACAAATCTACTAAGTTTGTTGTTTTTCTTGTTTGCTTACAAAATATATAAGCCATTCCACCCATGACAAGTACATATTATACTTATAGTAGAAGTGGCACTCAGCAAGTTCTGACCAATTCTGGAGAACCGGTAGCGGAAATTTTGAGTAGTTTGGAGAACTGGTAAATACCACCTCTGACTGGCCTCACCCCCATATATTTGCTGCCTCCAAGTCCCAGCTGATTGGGAGAGAATGGGGATTTTGCAGTAACCTTCCCCTGGAGTGGGGCGGAAATGGAGATTTTACAGTATCCTTCCCCTGCCATGCCCACCAAGCTATGCCCATCAAGCCATGTCATGCCCACTAAGTCACACCCATAGAACTGGTAGTAAAAAATTTTGAATCCCACCAGATTTATACATATTATACATACTACCAAAACTGTTTCAAAAAGTCAGGAAAAGGTAACAGCAATCATTCAGAAAACTCATCAGAACAGGGACCCAGGCCCAGTGCCCACTCTAACATAGGGTCTGGAGATAGAGTCAGATTTTAAGGACTAGGGTCCTTAAACTAGGCTCAAGGTAAGCAGTTTTTCTATTAAGTAAACTCATTGAAAAGCATCTGTACAAATCGGAGCACTGCATTTCCACGTTTTCCAAAGCATGGTGCTTTCTAAACATTCGGCCAGATGTGGCAAGACAGCTTTGTCTCCATCCTGCCATACTTGAAAGGGTGAAGCCATTGAGATAATGGGATCATAAATTTCATGTTCATTTTTCACCCTGGAAAGCTTCCATATACCATCCAAATGCCTTCTGTATACAAAACAGAGATGAATGCACACCAGCCAACCCTAATGATCTGGTTTGCAAGCTAATGTAATATATATCTCCATTGTCATTGAACATGGAGTCCCAGACTCCATAACACAGTATGAGAAAACAAATCTTGACACCAAATATGCCGTGGTAACATAATTGAGCTGCACTTCTTAGCATCCATTCTCAGGAGAAAACTTAATCTGTGTCAGTATGACTTTTAGTCAGTAAATTCCCCCAGGATCAAGCTTTTCAAAAGAGTCACAATGTTCAGACCTGGTTTACTATTAAATATAACAGCTGATTTTTCAAAGCTTTCTAAATGAATTATATTAGATTGTGTTAGGAAGCTATTTGCCTGATTGAGGCAGCTGGAGATAGGTATGCATGAATAAATGCCCATCCCTAGCATTAAGTTAGCCTCCATCTTGCTTTAGGCAAGAATAAGACTGAGCTAACAGGCTGACTTGTGGATTAACAATTTAATTATTTCCTTGTCCATCACACCAAGATCAACTGTTTCCATGGGGCTTCCTCCCAAATGAATACATAGTCCTAGACTTACAACCATAACTGAGTCCAGAATTGTTACTGTAAGACATTGCAGTTATAAATAGAGGTATCATGTAACTGAACCCAATTTTTTATATTTTTCGTGGTAGTCATTAAGCAAATACTTTAGTTGTTAAGTAAATGCCACATTAATGAAATGAAACGATTTATTCCAATGGGAGTCTTTTGCCATAAACCAGAAGTAAACATTGGAAACCAGCAAAAAGCATCATGAATCATGGTCGTGTGACTGCTGGACACTGTAAATTGCCAAAAAGGTGAGCTGATAGCCAAGCACTGAAAATGCAGTCACATGACCATGGGTTTCTGTGAATGTGCAACCATCATAACTTTACGTGGTTTAGAAATACCTGTGAAGAGATCCATCATACCTTTGAACAATTCTTAAGCAACTTGTCATAAGTCAATATAGAGTCAGATATATGCATACAAATTATTATTACACAAGGCAGAATTGTCCCAAATGTGCTTTTTTTGAGAGGCAATAGATTTTCTGGTAGACTTTCTGGACCAGAAAGTCCAGTTGCCTCTTGAAAAAAGCACCTTTGGGACAACCATGACCTAGATGACTGAGAATCTTCATAGACACAAGGCAGAATAGATAACTTAATGTCCTTGTCATGTTTTCAGTTCAGTTAAAGTCCCATTAACCTAGCCAATGTATCAAAATCAAAACTAAATTCCCCAGCACCTCAACCATGGGTGTTGCCTACTCAGAGTATGCAATTTTATTGTTGGTTGAAAATCAGTTTTGCCTTTTTCCTGTATCCTTTACGTAGATCTGAGAGATTTGCTTAAACTGCATACAAGCATATCAAATAAATCTTATTCTTCTGATAAACGTGCAAGATATGTCCTGTTAAAAATGGGGAACTTATTTGAATACTATTTGCAAGTACTAGAATTTATATAGAAATAAATTAATCACTTGACAAGCTGAAAGAAATTGTAACTTAAATATCCACAGTTCAGAAGCTGTTGATAATCAGCAGAGCCTCTACTGACTTTTCATACTGGACTTTACCTTTAAGCATATTCAGATAAGACTGTCTTCTGTGAAGTAGACCATATGACATTTAAACCAATTTAATTTCATTAGACTGGCTCAAATCACTGAACATGTCCTTGTCTAATCCGTATGCATGCGCACCCACCTCCCATTAATGAAGCAAGGCAGAATGCATTGTATTCTGTCCATCTTTCCTTTCTACTCTTTTCCTGCTCAGTCTCTTTCTCTCACACATGTTAAAAATATCAGACCTGGATAGATCATGCATGGATTCTTCTCATTCAATCCCCTAGCCAATATCATTAAATGGGAAGGGTCATACTTTTGGAAGAGGATCATTTTTATCTACGAGGTAGTCAAAATATAGGCATGAGAGACAAGAGCATTTTCTGTGCTGCAATTCAACCCCATGGGATTAAGGCAAGGATAGGAAGTATTTTTTCCAGCTGAGAAAAGGTTTTTAAAAACTGAGTGAAAGCAGGACAAATAAATAAGGTCAAGGAGAAAACCTCCCCTGGAGTTAAATGTTAGTTAATTAAAATCTCATTAATTCAATAATGTTAATGTTTAAATATGATATTCAGGGTTCTGGAGGTCAAGTTCAAAACCTGTAAGGGTTTCAGTATTCAGTAATCCTCATTTAAAGGAAGATTTCATCAAACATATAGATTTTCAAATCAAGTTGTCTCGGCTGCTAGGAAAGCTGCATAATGATAGAGAGATGCATGCAGTGAAAAAAATATATCAACTTGCTAGTATCAAATAGTATTTTAAAAAAACCAATTATAGAGCTCTCTAACTGGTGTGGGAAGAAATATCCATCAGGTTCAGTTCCAAGCTGGGAGAAAGACACTGGAAACGAGGCTGATTAGAAAGATGGTTTAATGATGAAGCAGAACCACATTGGTTATGGGCAAGTGACAAAATGGAGTTGATAGTGGGTTTTTTTGTAGTTTGCTTGGGCTTTGCACTTGAGCTTCCTGTTCCTGACCAAGAACGTATATTCTATTGGCTGTTGTCAGACTCCCATGAGGCCATGTAGGGGTCATAGCTGGCTCTATAGGCAAAGTACAAATCCTAGGTGTTTGTCTGAGCTAAGCTTGGTCTCTTCTGAGGGTATTGCAATGAAGGGGCTTGTGTTCTGAAAGGGTGTTGGGTAATTCCTATTGTGGCTTAATGGCTTTCAACCTGTTTTGGCTCTTGGGTGATGGTATTTGCTTATGAATAGAGCTATCTGGATACTCGTCTTCTTTCAATCAGCTCTTTATCGCTTAAGTGCTGACATCTGCTGTGGGCTATTAAGGAAAGTAGAGGTTGCTTACTGCCTCTAAAAATATATTTTTCCATTTCTCCCTTTGGGAAATATAGCCTGCATTTTTTAATATTCCACAAAAGATTTCATTCTTCTAGGAGTGGGGCATGTGGTTCCCCTCAACAATAAAATACTAACATCTGCAGAAAAAAAGGAAACATTCAAGCGGGATTCTCTCTTAAAATGCATACAATGCATATGCTCAGAGGAGCAAAGAGAGGCCTCTCTTTTTATTTTGATTGCCAAAGTAACTTTGCCTTTGCTTCTTTTAACTTTTGTATCAGCTATATGAATCTTTTCTCCAGTGATGGTGGGGGAAGAGACAGAACAGGCCTAGACATTTGTTTCTGATCTCCATCCCAGCCTTGTTTTGACAACTACACAAGGCAATGCAGCCTCACTTGTCATCAGCAGCCAATCTTTCCCTTTCTAGCTGAATATTTGTGGTATTAGTTTAATAATCCTCCTCTGCCACCTGAAATACATATACCAAGTCCTCTCTGTCTTTTAAGAATTCTTTACAAGGAGTCCAAGATGAATCACGTGAGATAAGTTTGAATCCTTCAATCAGGCCTGCTTATCCTTGCTTGCTAAATGTTTGAGCATTTATGACAAATCAGGCCCAATTCATTTTTCCTGGATTCAGTAAATGCCGATTTGAATTACTGTTCCATTTGCTGAAAGCAGAGATGCCACAAAAGGCTATCTTAAAACAAGAGACATTTTGTCTGTGCACGGAGCAGTTAGAAGTCATGATTTGATAGCAGAGTCATTTCAATAGCAAACAGACTTACTTGAAAAGCAAATGTGCTGCATCATTTTGATTGACAGTAAGCTTAACCCTTTTAATCTTCTTTATGGACGATTGTCCTCCTGGCACTTGAGCTAGTAAAACACTTTATGTTTTCTTAATCACTCAACTGGAATATTTTATCATAAACAACTTCTCTCTCCTCTTCAAATAAAGTTCCCACTACAAATTAAAAATATAGTTAAAAGCACTTCCACTTGGATTATATTCATGGCAAATTCAGAGCAGGTATATTGACTTAGCAAATAGTAGCAAAGAAATCTGTATCCTGTTCGTGAAATACACCATTTTATTTTGCATCTTGATTGGAATTTGACAGGAGAAAATGTATTTCCTACCCTTGGACAGTTATATACATGAATACAGTGAAATATGAATTCAAATTTCAGTTCAAAATCTTGCTTTTAACGAATCGCAATGACTTATTAGGATAGGATGGAAATATTCCATGCAAATTAATAAGCAGAGCCAACAGCATCAGACCAAAGACCTAATTACAAGGTCTTTGGTCTGATGCTATTCAGGCAAATAGCTTCATAACAGTCTAGTATAATTGAATTAATTAATTACAATAATTAAATCAATTTAAGCCCTTGATTTACAACCATTTTTAGTGACCATTCAAAATTGCAACAGCACTGAAAAGGTGTCTTATGGCTGGTCCTCACACTTATGGCCCCTGTAGCATTCCCATAGTCATGTGATCAAAATTTCGGCATTTAGAAACCAGTGTGTATTTATGAGGGTTGAAGAGTCTTGTGTGTGGTTGCCATTTACCATCTATCCTGTCAGTTTTCAACAAGCAAAATTGATGCTGGAAGCCCACTTGGTGTGACTCACTTAACATCTGCAATTATTTACTTAACAACCATGGCAGAAAAGGTCATAACATTGGGCATGACTCATTTAACAATCACCTTGCTTAGCATTGGAAATACTGATCCCAATTGTGATCATTAAGAACTACCTGTAGTTCTTTGACTACAGGTACAAGCATTGTTCCTAATGGGTCCAACAAGGCACTGGCAAGAAATCCACAACCTGCATAGGAGTGTTATAATGTGCTTCTTCTTATGTTTTTCACAATGGCTATAATGATGCTTAGTTTCATCTTCCATGTTTGTGGACATCATTACTTCTGTTCCATGTGTCCTTATTTACAGTCACCATACTAAGAATTTTGTGTAATTGGTCCTGAACTGTCTATTGTTTCATATCATTCGTTAAACCTGAATGATCTACCATAAACAGCTTATCTGGGATATCTTCCAATTTGGAGATACTCTTTTTGCACACAATTCCATTTTGTAACCCGGCAAATATGGCCATCTCCAGATTGGTCATAATCAGTTTATAAAACAGTGGTCCAGACCAGATATTCAGCATTGTCACCATTTACATCCACCAATATAATAATTTTTCATTTATTGGTACTGTCTGTTTTCTCAATTCATGATCCAATAAGATAACCTAAATATTGTCAGCTAAGTTCGAGCTACATAATCCATTGCTAGGTAATATCATTTTTTGGACCAACAAAATAATACAAAATGGTATGAAAGCTTTTGAATGTTCCAAAGCTCTTCATACAGGGAATAGAGAAGAAAGTTTAAAATTATGAGTTCTGTGATGATGCTGTCCTGATCTATTCTATGTTTTTTTCCCCCTAGGCTTCTGTAACTGTGGTTTGAGCAACCTCTCTACACCCAGTAGTCTGCAGAAAATTGATCATCGTGATTTCCCTTCAATTTCTTTTTAATCCTTCATTTAAAAAATAATGTATTGGGGAAAAATTCCCTTTTTTTTCTCAGTACACTGAATTGGCTCAGTAAAATGCTACCTGTAGATGACTAGACAAAGGAAAGACAACTATCCAGGGAGAAAGTTCTTTAGGCACACCAGAACTTTCATTAGTTCTGCACTTAAAGGAAGTATTCAAAGCAAGGGCATTATAATGCACAGTAAGTACTCTAGCAATGTAGTATGTACAGCAAGGATCACAAAAATAATATAGTTGTAAAGAGTGAGTTGAGCAGTCAAGGGGAAGATTTATTTAGGAAGTAAGGATGCTAGAACTATGCCAACATAGAGAAGAAGGGGCTTGCCTGAGAAAGGAGAAAGAAATTCCTCTACTGAGAACAATGCTTTGTCCATTTCTATGAGAGGAATGCAGAAATGCTAGGAGTATCTGACAGATTATAGTACTAGCAATAGCACTTAGACTTATATACCACTTCATAATGCTTTAGAACACCCTCTAAGTCACAGAAGGCAAGCCTTTTCAGCACCAAGTGCCAAAAAGGTCACACAGAAATGTTACGCATGCACTCATCAAGGCTGCGCTCCGGAAAAGCCAAACGTCCAGGTTCTACTGTGCATGCGCACCCAACGATCAGCTTGCTGGCGTGCATGCATAGGATGGTTTATGGCACTGTCACTCATGCGAAGGGATCGTGCTCTGGTAAAGCCAAACTTCTGGGTGCAGAAGTGCACCCAACAATCAGCTGGCTGGTGAATATGCACATGCCCATTTTCGGCACTGCTTCATGTGCAAAGCACAGCTGACCATCGTGCATGCATGCATGCCAAAAACCTGGAAGACAAAAAGGGAAGGATGTGCATCCGGTTGACATGGCTTTGTGTGCCACTTTGGGCACGCTTGCCACTTTGGCCATGTGTGCCATAGGTTTGCCATCATGGCTCTAAGCAGTTTAAAGAGTCAGCATATTGCCCCGAATAATCTGGGTGTTCATTTTACTGACCTTGGAAGGATGGAAGGCTGAGTCAATCTTGAACCCTATCAGTTTTACTGTTTTACTTGCCACTCCTTTCTCTATTGGTTCAATAGAGCATTCTTTTTAAACTTTCAAGATCTCTTTTTAATACAGTCTCCCCATTAATTTATAATTTATTCATTTTCTAGGCATTCTTCTATACTATAGCACAAAGAGGAACTTTAGGTGTGAACATATATTTGGAAAAAAAACTTTGTACAATTTTATTTAATCCCCCCCCCCCCCAGATCACTTTTGGGAAAAGAAAATCACTACATCATTTTGCAAAAGCATTTTTGAAAACCTTTCCAGGTTGGATGGAAGGATGTTCTAAGAAACCCAGAATAACCCTGCATATCCAATACTAATTATATGATTGTCTAACTCTTATGATAAATATTGTACAAAAATAATAGCTCCATTCTTAAAGTAAAGGTAAAAGTAAAGGTTCCCTTCTCACATATGTGCTAGTTTTCCCAACTCTAGGGGGCGGTGCTCATCTCCATTTCAAAGCCAAAGCACTGTCTGAAGATGTTTCCGTGGTCATGGCATGACTAAATGCTGAAGGTCATGGAACACTGTTTTCACTATTTTTCTACTTGAATTTTGACATCCTTTCGAACTGCTAGTTTCTTAAAGTAAACTTTTCTAAATCCATTGGAATGCCTGAGTTTTCAACATGACTGAATATGAATACATCCATTTCAACTTTCTATATAATAGAATTCTATACAATACCTTGCCCAAAATAGGACTCAAAATTATTATCATTACATAATTAGCAGTAAGGAAAGTGATCTTCAAAGAACAATTCTTGAACTGCACTTTATGCCAGAGCTCCTTCTATTGTGAAATTTAGCATCATTAATCAAAGTGTCATACCAAATTAGTGGAATGACAGCAAAGTATTTCCATCGTACTTTGTTTTAACCTGACTGAGAACTGGAGTTCACCTATTCTACAAGTTTAGAGAGTTCACATCAGCTTGAATGTCACTCTGTGCAATGTGTATCTGTACGGACAAAGTGCTCAGCTACAGAATGTGTATTAAGTCTGTTGTTTAGTATTTCAACCAAACGTAGGTTTTCCAGTGCCATCCTACTTATATCTGTTTAGAAATGACTATCACTGAATTCAGTAAGGCTAGCTTTCAATAATTGCCCAAGTATACAGACTGAATCTTCTTAAAACATGGTTCACATTGCTTTCAATGGAATTCAATTTCAAGCTTGCGTGCTCAGGATTTGCATTGGGGTGTGTTGAAATCATTTAACTTTTCATTCCATTCACTTACACATACTCATAAAGTATGAAGATCGGAACAAAATCAGCCTGAAACTAAATATATTAATATTTATTCTGCTTTTATATTGTGTACATGATAAAAATGTAATGTTCCCCTGGAGTTCTTAGCAGGGTGCTTCCTTCTCTTCCCCAATCTTTTTGGAAAGTTCAAATCTGAAATTCATTTGAATGTATTTTTATACCTTTAGACCAGCTGATACAAGCATTTAAGTAGCCACTAATAAATTGTAAGACATCAGGGTATACACATGCTGACTTTTGTAGAATTTGCATTAGCACTGATTTATAAATTCAATAGTGAGGTTCATTGGAATGCAGCAAGTCAAGGGACCTTTGTTAAACTAGGACATTTGGGTGATGGCTGGTTGAGCAAGTATGCATTGAGCAAAGTCTTTTCTATTTTAATGCCAGGAAATTAAAAATATTTTAATGATTTCCACTTGCAAACATCTATCAAAGCTTTGGAAAAAGGTCAATACTTAAAAGATGATATTTCAGTGCGCCAGTGCCATTTGCCTTGTCACTTTGTAATTACAAGGAAAGATTCTCCATATCACAAAAGCAAAATAATCACAGGGCTTTTAATATCACCACTATAATTGTCAATAAATTTTATGTTCAGGGGAAATTATCATGATATTTAAATGGTATAATAACAACAGTGTCCAGAGAAAATTACCTAGACTGCTTGCATCAGCAGAGTTTTTGGATAATAAGTAACATTTCTTAAATATATCTCTACAGTACTAATACTCACCTGGATTTCATTGCCAAGTAATGATCCAGTATGAACTGGTTCACACCCCACCCATCCCATCCCATTCCACTAAACTGAAGCATTGGCTATTAGATCAGCACTTTGTATGCTGGCAGTTCTTCTTCAGACAGACTTCAAACTTTTCCGTTCCCATTAGAGATCCCAGGGAGAGAAGTGAGATATTCTGCATTCAAATTAAGGGTCCTTGTTTGTGTAAACAATATATATATTGTTTACTAGTATTAGTATTACTAGTACTAGTATTACTAGTTTACTAGTACTAGTATTAATAGCAATTATTTGAAGGAAATAAATTAGTTTGCTATCATTAAAAGCACTCTCATTTATCTTTGTTTGCCTAAGTATTTGAGTGTGACTTAGCTGCATAAATAGAAAACTATCCTATTCCCATATATATATATTGTTTGTTACAATAGATAGTTTTCTATTTATGCAGCTAAGTCACACTCAAATACTTAGGCAAACAAAGATAAATGAGAGTGCTTTTAATGATAGCAAACTAATTTATTTCCTTCAAATAATTACTATTGATACGAAGAACAATCTTGATGCGTACATTGCAGTCAAAAAGTTGGACATTGTATAAACATTTTAGAGTACCGTTCCTCTTTGTTGCATTTCACAAAATGCACAACTGTAGCCAGATGTCTTTTATATGCTTGAAGCCTTTTCTGATACAGTGCCAACAATATGCCCATTGAAATTGTAATGTTTTTGGAAAGCTACACAAGTGTTTTGCTATTATAGCTCTACAGAATTTAGTACAAAGCTTGGGGAAAAGGTATATGGTAAAAGATTAGATATATTTTATTACATGGGCTGCCTAGATAAATGGAAAGGAAGGTAATCTCTAAGACAATTAAATGGGTCAATAGAAATCAGGAAAAAATAGAGGAGGATAATTGCTAAATTCATTGTCTAGCTTTTTAAAAAGCTTTAGATAGAATAGTTTGATTAAGTTCAGCCAACTGAGGAAATACTTTTTCTTGAAGTTCACAAACAGTGTTTCCCTACTGTTAGGCCAATGCTAAATATTCAGTGTTCTTTTAGTATGGTCTCCACGGTATTATTTAATTTTAAAAAGATCCCATGTCTATAATACATGCATAGTATAAGGAATACATAATAGAAAATATTCACAAAACTGAAAATTTGTTTTGACTCAACCAATAAAGAAATGTGAAGGTCATGCTGCCATTGCATAAGAAAGAAGACAAGAATTCCCACCAGGTTTTCTGCATGGCAGGCATTCAATTGGTTGTTTTACCTACTATATCCTGTATTCAAGCTACAATAATCTCTTTCAGGATTAAGCAAATACTCTGCTTCCCTGAAAATAAGACCTCCTCGGATAATAAGCCCAATCAGGCTTTTAACACATGTGGTAAAATAAGCCCTCCCCCGAAAATAAGCCCTTTTCAAAAACATTGCAACATAGCAGCAGCCACGAGGTGACCACGCTCGCTGTCTCCTGCACCTCAAAAATAATAAGATCTCCACCAAACTAAGGCCAAGCACTTATTTTGGGGGTCAAAATGTCTTATTTTCAGGAAAACATGGTATGTCTTCTCTGTCTTGGTTCTTGCTTTCCATAATAGAATCTCTCCAGACATGTGAATGTCTCCCACCTTTACACTTTCTAGAAGTTTTCCAGAACTTTTCTTAAGGGCCTGGTTTACTTCCTAGGTCTGGAATTAAGGTGTTTAAGGAGTTCCTTGAACCCCCCCCCCCCCAAGAGTTATCTATCTATTTTAAGAACAGAGTGACCCAACTTCAGTAACTCACCACTCTCTCTGATATTTTAGTAAAAGATCTTTTCTTCCCACATTTCATTTTTTAAATCAATAGACAAATCATAAAATCCCATCATTCAGTCTTAATCAGCAAAAGTCTATTAGAAGCTACCAGAAACAATAACATATTCTAGGAGTGACCAGAAATAATAATATATTTTATTTGTAATAAAACAAAATAGTTTTTGTTGTTAAAATTGTTGCAATTCTCTTTGTTCATTTTGTATCTTTTAATATTTCAAGTTTTAAAAAAGTCAAATTCTTACATGAAATAGAGAAAAAAGAGTAAAAGACACATGTAGTGATGAATAAGGAGAAGTTTAGTCTGTAGGTTGTAAAGGTAATAGTAAAAATTTTAGAAGAAGAAAACTTGATCCATTCATTTCAAACGGTTTGCATAAATTCAATCCATGAAAATAATGTTTAAAATTAAGATAACACACTGACCAAAACAACCCAAAGTGTAATTCTGCCGCTTATTTCTTTTATTCTTAGATTTAAATTAGCTTTAAGTTTTTTTACAGGCAGGCTCTTTTAAAATGGGTAAAAATTCCTCACCAGCTATAAACTCTCTTCCATTTCCTTCCATTTTGGAGCCATCCCTACTTCATCACCCTAGAGGCTGAACTTTTAATGCCAGATGAGAGACCTTCTCCTGCATCAATCAGGGACTTTGTGATGTCTCTGTGATCAGCAGAACGTAGTCTTCCTGTTCATCATCTCTACAGGACGGTTTAGGTCTGTTTGGACCACCCAGAGAAAAAAGTATTGGCAGTGATCTCGGAGCATCAAGATCGGGTGACCATTTCGTAGCGACATAGGCTCCTCCTTCATTCAGTAAAATCTGTTTCTCTTTTGCATCTTCTATTAAATCCATGTCTATTGTAGCAGACAATATTAAGAGTAATTTCTGAGGCTTGTTCCATTGTATTGTTCCACTGCATGAATCAGTCTCTTCTATAATTATAAACTTTGTTCTCTTTAGTCAAACTTCCAAGTCCCCACTTATCAAGGTGTTTTTTTTCCTCCTGGAAGGATTTCTTATAAAATTCTTTTAAAATTTATATATAAAGAGTTTACATTAAGTATGTGTGTGTTTGTGTGTAAATAAAATTTTAAACAACCTGCAGAAAATAGTCTTTCAAGTCCATCTGGTTTTTAAATCTGTTTACAACTTTCCAAAATCTACATTCTAACATCTTTTTTTTCTTTTTCAAGTCCTTAAAGTTACATAAAAACTGTTTTCATCAAGAATAGAAGAAAACTCACAAGGGGTAATCAAACTTGCCCTTCTGAAGGTTCTTAATGCCCCCAAAGCCATTAACAAGCAATTTCCATAAGGTGATTAAAGAGAGGAAAGATCTGTTTGAAGGTGTCAAGATGACTTTTTCCTGGCTCCCACAGATCTACAACTCTCCAGAAATCACTGATTTATGGTGTCATCATGGAAAGCTTCTTTATGGAGCACTTGTGGGCAATCCTTGTTCCCTTCTTACACTGGAAAGGAAATCTGTAGGGCAGATTCATTCACTGGCTCCCCTTCCTGTTGTGACCATCAAGTCCACTTTCTGTGGAACCATCTTTGGTCTGACATTGCTTCCCCAGAAGTCCCCAAATGTATAGTAGAAAATCTTGAATATGATTGTTAAGAGTCCTGCTAAAGTGTTATTGAACTGCATTCTTAATGTAACTGAAAGGGAAAGACATTACTCTAAATGTATAACTGGAACCGTTATTTTTATACTAGCATGATACAGCAATTCATAACATCCTACTTGTTTAATAAACTATGTTTAAAATAAATTAATATACAGCACAATTGATTAACCAGTCTTTATTGAGAACCCTATTAAACTTGCTATAATTTTTAGGATTATGATTAACTACAATTAAGATAATAAAAGCAAGGATGAAACAAACCTCACAAGATCAAAAATCATATTCATCCACATTATATAAGTAGCAATATGGTTCAGCCGAACCTGTTCACATATTGAAACAGTGGCTCAGTTCACACACTGAACAAAGGTCAGCTTAATGTGTGTGAAGAGCTTACTGAATAAATCCAGCCTTGTTTGTTAATTGGCTATAATTATAGTTACAGATATAAAAGAAGTCAAGAGAAGTCAGAAAATTCAGCAAACAGCCATCTCTTCTGAAAGGAAAGAAAACAATGCATTTTGTTTGTGAGTTGTAGCAACTATAAAACTGACACTTAGAGCATCAAGGGATAAACTGTAATGCATACAGAAAGGAATATCAGACAAAAGATGATTGAAAGGTAACTTTATATTGCCTCATTTCCATTTATAAAGTTAGCAGTGTACCTGATGAGTAAAAACAGCTGTTCCTGGTGGATTACAAAACAAATCTTTTAAGCATCCATTAGCAACACAACCTATTGTCTCTTTCAAAACATCCCGTTTCTGCCGACAGTCCAGAAACCTTTGTTTCTTGCATCAAAATTCCAAAAATAGCTCTTTCTTTTACAAGTCTAGCATAATAATCTAAACCTGAATGTTTGTCTGTTCCGCTCATTCAAACATTTGAGGTTAACAAAGTATACCAAATTAGCATCTCAATACTCAGTTCATACATCATGTTTGCTCTCAAACTCTTTCTATGGAAGTAATTTGGTTTATGCAAATTCCATTAAACCATGAAACTCAGTTTACAAATTATAGAGGCTGGATTTGCACCTCATGCTTACATCAAAACCAAAATAAATAAAACAGTAGTTCCCAACCTTTTTTTGGTCATGCCCTACCTAAGCATCTCTAATGCCCCCCTCTCCTGTGACCTATAATTCTTACTTTACTCAAAAAGTGAACTCTACTCATGTGGAGGAAGGCCATTAACTTGGTTTAAACAAGGTTCAAATTGCCCACATTAAAAATAAAATTGCCCCCCTGTGGGCGTGGGAACCATTGAAATAAATACATACATACATAAATGCATACTCATCAATAACTTAGATGATTTACTGGCATCCATAACAAATCATGATTATGTCAAAAGGTCACACAGTGGCATCATCAAACAAAGGCTATGATTACATACATAATCATGATAGCTGATGCAAGAACGTAAATCAGTATCAACTTCCCTTGCCCCCATGTCTGGCAGTCTCTGGTTTCACCCTTATATACAAAATAAGTAGAATCTGAAACTGATTAGAACATCAGATTAGAGGTTAGAATCAAATTAGAATCTTTTAAAGTTCATACAGCATGTTCTTTTTCCACTCATCACCTCAGGCCAACAGGTGAGAATGAGACATTCATATAGAAGCAAATGACTATAGAATTAGGACAGGTGCAATATCACATTAGAATAAAAAAATTACTGAAGAGGAAGTAGTGCTTGGTGTAATTACCTGCTTTGTGAAATTGTTCTCAATAACTGGGGCTCTCAAACTTAGTTAAAAGAAAAATCCCATAATCTCTGATCTAGAAGCAAAGCTCTAATGATAGAAAATTGGCAATGCAATAGAATTCAGTCCTATTGTAATTTATTTATGCACATTTATAGATTAAAGTTTAAATTTTACAAAAAGAGATGTGAATATTTCGTGCAAATGCAAATGTCAAGATTGAACTGCTTTGTTTCTTTCCAACCTAATGCTTTTCAACTTGCCAATGAACTGGGGGGAGGGAACTGGAATGTGGAGAATATATGCAGAGATCGTGAGAGCTTGGAGCTGGCAAGGTCATCTTTGAAGGTGGTTAAGAAAGAGATGGACTGTTCTCATAACAAATGATCATCTTATAATTGGACAAAGTGATCGACCAGGCAAAAGGAGAAGGAGAATGGGTGTTGGCTTACCTGAGACGCCCTTTCTCAGGACAGGTGGAGACAGCCTCCATGCATGAGTAATACTCGTACACTATCCAATAGGACTGAGTCTGATATCTTTAAGACACATATTCTCCTGCATCCATACCCAGCTTTTTGACGAAGACGAATATGATAACAGACTGACGTGTGAAACAAAAAACCAAATAAAACAGTCTCTCTTAATACCACCGGACCGGGTAGATGAAAAAAGGTATCAGGGTGGGGCTGGAGGCTGTCTCCACCTGTCCTGTCTCAGGTAAGTCAACGCCCATTCTCCATGGTTGGTGGAAACAGCCTCCATGCATAGGGCATACCAAAGCTGTCCCCTTACTATGGGTGAGAAGAAGACGACTGGGCCGGACAATGCCGACTCTCCACAACTCGTTGTAGCATCCACTTACCAAAGGTAACCTCGGTCAATGCAAACTGGTCCATTTTGTAATGCCGAATAAAGGGAGAGAGTGTAGTCCATGTGGCAGCTCTGCACACCTCCTCCAGAGACATCTGGGTGGCCCAAGCCGCTGCGGTAGCTGCACTACATGTGGAATGGCCCATGATCTGTGCTTGAGGATCTTGTGATTGCATTGAATAAGCTTTTGAGATACATGCCCGGATCCAGCATCCCAGGGTTGTCAATGATGCTTAGCGTCCTAACGATTCTGGATGGAAAGAGGTAAACAACGTCTCCATACGTCAAAATGGGGAGTTTTATGGATATAGATACGTAGAGCTCTACGCACATCAAGAGTATGGCACTTGCGTTCTCTGGGATGAGATGGGTCCGGGCAGAAGTCAGGTAGAATGAGTTCCTGGGAGCGATGAAAAACCAAGTTTACATTTGGAATGAATGACAGATTGAGCCTCAGAACCACCCTATCCATATGAAAAAAACACAAGTCTTGTCTGATAGACAGAATGACCAGTTCTGACACCCTCCTAGCTGAAGTGATGGCTATCAGGAAGACCACCTTCAATGACATGTAATGGAGCGATGTCTCCCTCAGAGGTTTGAATGGCAGCTCTGTGAGTGCTTGGAGGATCATAGGGAGATCCCAGGTCGGGAATCAATGCACCACCGTAGGGCAAAGGTTGGTGTCTCCCCTTAGAAACCTTTTAATAAGGGGGGTCATGTGCCAATGACATGGGCGCCCCACAGTGTAGCACTGATGAAAGTGCCACTACATGCTGCCTGAGAGTGTTAGGTGCTAACCCTAAATCCAGACACCCCCCCCCCCTTGCAGGAATTCCAATACCTGTCGTGTAAGAGCCTGTGATATAGTAATGTTCCTGGAGCGTCACCAACTGCAGAAGCCTTTCAGGTGGCATCATATATGCGGTTGGTGGACTTCCACCTCAACGCTTGGATGGTCCCGATGACTGCTGGGGACAGGCCCCTCGATGTCATGGTTTGCCGCTCAGCCACCAGGTGGTCAATTTGATCCACTGAGGGTATGGATTGGTGAAGTAGCCCTGCGGTAGAGATGTGGCTTGAGCTGGGAGACACCCTGGGGGAGCCACAGAGAGAGCCTTGAGATCCACAAAACAGGGGAGATGCAGCCAAAAGGGAGCTAGGAGAATTAGCTCTGCCTCTTCCTCCAGCACCTTCTGAATGATCCGCTGGATGAGGGGGAGGGGAGAAAGGCATAAAGAAGGCCTTTGGGCCAGGGGCACCTGAGTGCATCCACGTCCTCTGCCCCTGGTGTCACATACCTTGTGAAAAAGCTTGGAACATTTCTGTTGTCTCTGCTGGTGAATAGGTCGGCTATGGGCTGGCCAAAGCATCTGACCAGCAACTGGAACAGGTGAAGATGGAGAGCCCATTCTGACTGGTCCAGGTGAATCCAACTGAGCCAATCAGCCATGGTGTTGGCTTTGCTGGAGATGCGCTTGGCCCAGAGAGATAGGAGATCGGTCTCTGCCCAGCGATCCAGGTGCATGGCCTCCTTCATCAGAAGTTTGGACTGTGTCCCGCCCTGTCAATTCCATGGGCCTTGGCAGTGATGTTGTCCATTAGGACTTGGACATGTCTATTGACCACCGCTACTTGTAGGTGGAGGAGACCCAATTGAATTGCTCAAAGTTCCAACCAGTTGATGGTGTTGTACTGCTCTGATTGAAGCCAAAGCCCCTGGGCCACTTTTGACATCAGGTGCATGCCCCACCCAGACAGGCTGTCATCAGTGGTGATCATCACTCATGCAGGTTCCTGGAATAATGATCCCTGTTGGAGAACCGGAGAATCCCATTATGCTAGGGATTTCAGGACCTCTGGAGGAATGTGAATCGACTTGGATGAACAACTATTGTCATCTTTTTGGTATGGCAGCAGGAGCCATTGGAGAGGACTGCTGTGGAGTCTGGCCCATGGTATTATGGAGAAACTGGGGATCTTTTGATAGGGGGGAAGAGTGGTCCATCCATGCTTCCATATCCACCATGCCAACCCACACCAGATTTTGAGGCTTGCCAAAGGAGGAGGGAGTTGGATGTGTGAAGCACTCTAGGGCCTGGTCTATGCTGGGGCCTGCTGGAGAAGCCTGGACTTGGATCCCTCCAGGGCCTTCAAACCTAGCAATCCTGTCTCTTCAAGGCCACCAGCTGGGAAGCAGGGAGGCTGTGCGGGGAGAGACTAAGGGGGTCCCCAGTCGCTCTGTGAGCTCAGCTAGGCTTTAAATTGGGAGCCTGGTTATGACTTCAAAATGGCGGCCGCCTCTTGGAGGATCCAAAATGGCAGCCACCTGCATCATGCCTCTGACAAGGCTCCTGTGGTCCTACTGCTTGGCTGGAATGATCATGGTTGTTCCCTGGCCCCTCTGCTGCCGCACAACTAAAACACTTATGGAGCTCCAGAGACTTGATCTGGCGTCCGCTGGTTGCTTTGGAGCTTCACTGCACTGTCCAGTGCCCCACGGGGCTCCCCACAGCTGTAGAAACCTCTGGAGATGAAAGTAGTCAAAAGAAAGAAATCTGGAAAGAAAATAATAATTTGAAGGTTGATTTGGAAAGGTTAGCCAATTAATCAAGAAAAAGTGGAGGAGAGACAGTTTCATACATCTGTCCTTGGAAATTTACTGAGTCACAAAGCTGGGTGTGGATGCAGGAGAAGGTGTGTCTTAAAGATATCAGACTCAGTCCTATTGGATAGTGTACGAGTATTACCCATGCATGGAGGCTGTCTCCACCAACTATGGAGGAAAGATTGTTTAACTAGACATTTGCACAGGAAACCAAAGCTGGTTTCATTTCTTTGGTACCAATATGTAAATCCAATAAAGTTTTACTTTTGGGAATTCAATTCTCCCAAGAACGTTTCCTTGTTTTGGATTAACTAATTGGACATTTAATGGCAAAAATGATGTCTCAGATATACAAACATTAAAGTTTTCATTTCACGATTACTTGGGATATTAATGTTTTTACCAAATTGTTTAAGGGAAGTGCTGATTTTGCCAAATAGTTTAATGGGAGTGCTGATTTACCACCAGCTTATCAAGTACTTTAGGAAGCAAGGCCATGGCAGCATAAGGAAACAACAGCCAACAATTTAATAGCCAGCCATCAACACCCAATCAATATCTAAAAAGCTACACACAACAGGCACCATATAAATACCATATACTGAGTAGCCCAAAGCATACACTCTGCTGGAGAGAAGTTCCCTGAGGATGGGTTCCAGCACAAGTCCAAAAGCTCAGAATACTAACCTCTGGTCCTGACCCAGATGCAACATTATCCTGGGACAGGTATGTTTGCCTTCATACAAGGCATATTTGTGAAATAAATTAATATGCAGCCATTGGGATATGAAGACTTTTCATTGAAACAATTGCTATGGATGTCCTTGGCTGCATTTGAAAGAACTTTTATTTTATTAATCCTTTACGGCAGTGATGGTGAACCTTTTAGGGTGAGTGTCAGCCTCCGTTTTGCTACTGTTTCGGCTGCCATTGAAACGGGGAGGGGAGGCATGGTATTTGGGAGGGGACTCATTGTTGTGCTGGAGGAAGATTCTAGATTTTGACCGGACCACCTTACTGCGCATGTGGAGGAGGAATGTTTCCCGCCAAGGCCAACGGACCAGCATTCCATCCTGGTGATGCCTTTCGAAGTTATCTCACACCTGACATTTGGGAGAATTATGATTGGACTGTGCACGGGATGCCAAGGGGAGGGAAATGAATTATACAATATATTATTCACTTTCGCGCCTAAATAACCAGCTTTGCTACGCGTCTATTCATTTATAATTATTAAAAGTACACTTGATTTCAACAAATGGAGTCTGGTGGTTTTCTTTCCTAATTTGTGAATGAAGAAGGGCTGACAAACTGTGTGCATGTGCATGCGCAAACTGAAAGGTGCGTGCACAGACATGTGTGAATGTGCACATGCAGAGGAGAGACCCAAAGAGCAGCAGACCAGTGGAAGGCAGGGCATCCCGGCAAGAGTTAGATCTTTTTTCCTTCATGAGCTTCTGTTTCGTCATTTGCAGGGAAACAGAAGCTCACAAAGAAACGCCACGGAGATCTGACCTGGGGCGACAGCGCCCATGCCAGCAGAGAGGCCTCTGCATGCCACTCCTGGCACACATGCCATAGGTTCGCCATCATGGCTTTAGGGTCTTGTGGAAATCTATCAAGTTCTTGTAGAATCCTAGAGTTCTGTGGAAGACAACCTTGATCTACGCTTCTAGAGATGTCAGAAAAGATGACACAATGAAAGACAAGTTCATGAAGATATATAGTCAGAAGCTGTTCTCCTTCCATCATTCATATGCCTCTGTGGTCTGCACAAAAATGCTTCAAGCCAGTTGAAATGTATTGTGCATCTCTTCTGTCCTTTCAGTGTAATTATTATTATTTTTTTGGAGAAAGAAAAAAAGAAGAATGGAAGGAAAACACAAAAGTGTTACAAGCATTAATCTGGCCCTCTTAAAAACAAAAACCCTCATCTCTCTTATGTGACAAAAGACTTGGGTGGAAACAACCATAACATATGCTCCTTTGTTTGCTTGCTTTAATTTCTTCCTTGGGTCAGTTTCTGCAAGATCTCTTCACAAAGAAATAAAGATCTCAAATCAGATATCTATGTTCAATTCACCAGTGTAATCTCATGAGAAGAGGGAGGAAAATGTAATATGGTTTGCAGTTCTATCTAATGATTCATTTAAAGAGTCTTTTTAGCTTGAAAACTATGGAGGGTGGGGGACAAAATCTGTCTCCTCTCTCTTGCTTCAAAGTGACAACTTTTCTAGCCATCACTTCACCTGGGGATCAAGATTGTTCTTGGTTTTAAGAACATAAATTTACTAGAGGCCTCAAAAGACTTTCACAAACAAATTGGTGGGATTGAAGCTAATATGTAGGCAGGACCAGCAGAAATATACTTCTCTCAAACATATTGTGCAGCTTTTCTTTCAGCATCAAGCAACAACAGAATGAGACTTTAGCACAGAGTTTTGGGTACCACATGACAACACACAATGCACCTTTCTGTTTGACATCCCTTTAAGTCTTAGAGCTTAAGTAACCAACGTTATACATTATTCATTTTCTAATTCAGCTAAATTATTCATCTCTGCTTGGGTCCTTCTTTGTGGTAGAACTTTAACTGAGTTCATAATGAGTATAAATGTGCAAAAAAAAAGACACTCAATTCCCCCTGGGGCTGATAACTAGGAAGGCATTTTGACCCTTGTCGGGGAGGGTTTTTTTTTGTCTATAGCGTACTTTTTTTTCATTTCTTCCCCTGCAATGCACTTTTGGATATCCAGGTCAATTAAAGAATAAATATAACTTATTAATCTTGTATGACAGATATTAAAAGCCGTGATTTCACTTCAGGGTTTGAGGGGGGGGGGGGGAATTACCTCAAGAAAATAGAAGTTAATTTTATCTTGCCATTTATCAACATAATTCATTTTTTCAGTAATTAGCAAGCTGGTGCCCTAGACAATATCCTGCCAGACACAAGGTCATACTTCAAAGTTGTGTTGTCCATGCTGTTTTACATAGGAAATATTGTTCTGTGATGCCCACCTTTGCAATTAGCAGTTTCATCATTAATCAGAACTTCTTATGCTCACCTTCTCCTGTGAACAAACCATCCCCTTCATAGTACTAGATCAAGGGACAACCAGTGCCACGATTATGGAAATTCCAGTGGGAATACATTCATTAATGATCACCTGCACAAGGCATATTTCAATGCAATCCAAGAATAACCAGATGAGGTTGCCATTTTTCCTTTAAAGACTGTCCAAATTCCTACATGGCCCAAAGATAGAGACATTTTTCCTGGCATAAAAAATATAATGGAGGTAGGGGAAGCAAGAGCAATTGCATGTGGATGTGGATGTAGCAGACTGCCACAAACATTACAAGAACAAGATTAAAATACAAATAAAGCAAAACTCAATACAAAGGGAAGTGGGTTTTTCTCCATGACTTCACCACAACTTGATCTTCAGTCCCTGTTGCCTACTGAGAGAGTCAGTGGTTCACATCGGTCCCACAGAGAGTGGGCCAGCTTTAAGCACAGATGGGGTGGGCGGTTTACAACCTCAGTATTACTTGCAGAGGCAAGACACATATGAAAATAGAAATATATGCTTTAAAGCTGTTTAATGCAGCTAAAGCCAAGAAAATAAATCCTCCAACAGTCTTTAACAATATCAAGACCATTAAAAATAAAACAGAATCACAGCTCTGCCCACTGAGTCTGTATCACCACTCCTCACAATGTAACCCTCGCAACATCACCAAAATGTTCTGTTAAAAAATTATCTATTGTCTTTATTCTTAATTTCCCTAAACTGAATCAGTCCTTGGGGATTACATAGGCAAGTACTTTTCTCTGGTGGACATGGTTTGTCATTTCTTCTGGGATATAAAATTTGAGATCCAAATTAATATAGCCATATTCCTATTCCAATATTAATTAGATTCAATGATTAGAGGTGGGGTGGGTTTTTTTTTTTTTTTAGATCAGCCAAGATAAATTAAGTGCTATGCTTTATTATGTACAAGAGGGCTCAGGGTAGATTGGATGGCAAGCAATAAATAATATTAAAAATAATTGATGGAAACCATGTCCGTATGATCATGTCCATCATCTTGATATTTTTACCTACCCTTATAAACACTGCTGCTAATACTTTTATGTGCAGAGAATATCTGTTTCTTTCTGAGTTTTGTTGCATCACAGAGCACATTGGCAGTACACATAAAATGATTTTTCCTATAGGCAGAGGAGACTCACATGTATGAAACCTGAAAAGTTGCTTCCAGTAAGTACTCTATTGAAGTTGATGAACTATCAGACTGATTTGATGGTGCTAACTTCTTGGGTTTCACTTAGAGTGACAGTAAAATCTAAAGATCCTCATAAGGAAAGACACAATATCTTTCTTTTTATGGGGCTCTCTAAAGGTTCATTATTTTTATAGCAATTTTAATATGCAAAATGTTTGAAGCCACATTTAATTAGGAAACATTGTAGATCGTGAAAAGACGAGTAGGTATGACCTTGTAAGAATTTAGGACAAGATCATTAAGTGTAGTTAAGAACTTAGGGCCACCTGGGTACAATTGAGATACACACGACTTTAAATTCCAGATTTCAAATGAGTGTGATTATTCCTGAGAACTCAAGGTGTTTTTTCATATCTGTAGAGCACAGATATGAAAAGAAATGTTTCTCAAATTTATTGTAAAGATTCCTTTACATCAGATAAGAATGACACCCTATTGCAACAGGCCCCAACTTTAGGGTCACCAGGACTGGCTACATGGAGAGAGGTTTTTCTACAGATTGGAGGAGGTGTGGTTTCGTGTGCTGCCTGCATCCCATGGATGCGGCTTCACTTGTTTGCACAGCCCAGTTTCTGGCATGCTGCAGACTGGTGCTGATCCATGTACTAGAGGTTGGGGACCTCTGCCCTATTGTAAAGGCCTTAATATTTGTATAAATTAAGAACTTACCACCATTTGCTTAGTAATAGTTTGAAGCTACAACAGCACTGAGGAAAGTGATTTACAATCAGTTCTTATATTTACATTTGTCACAGTCCAACCCACAGTCACATGATCAAAATTTAGACACTGGCAACCAGCATGCATTTATGATTCCAGGATCAAATGATTGCCATTTTCAACCTGCCCAGCTTTCTTCTGGCAACAAAATCGAAGGGGGAAGCCAGTTTCACTTAACTGCCTGATTCGCTTAACAGCTGAAGTGATTTGCTTAATGATGTTAAAAAAAAGGTAAGAATTGAGTTTGACTCACTTAACTGCCCTGTTTAACAAGAGAAAAATCTGGTCTCAGTTGTGGTTGTGTTAAGGACTTCCTATAAAGCAGACAGACTTAAGATACAGTTCATCACTCTTCAAGTATTTAATGCTCAGATATTCACAATCAACCCTGGACTTTCATAAAGCCCTGAGAGATACAACTTATGGCTCTATCCTTGTGTCTACTAAGCCATCCTTGGAGGTGCGTTCAATGTCCACAGAATGATGGGGTCTAAAACAAGTGTATTTCATAGATGCCAGTCAAGTATGTGCCTCCATAACTTTACAGTTACAGATCCTTCAAGGTATATTGCACATGATATATTTGCTAGTTCATCGTTACTGTACATTTTGTTTGTTCTGCTGATTTCATTCTAGCAGAACAATGCATTAAAGAGGCAAAAAGGTTTGCATTTCTTGAACTGGAAATACTCTTTGCACAGAAACATAATTTTTTCTGGCACTTGAGATATTCTTTCTTACTATGAACTAGAAATTACATTTGCCTCCTATTTTTGCCTGTGGGACTTCTATAAATTTATCAATTTGAATGCAGATAGAAAATCAACAGACATAGTGTTTCCCATAAGAGAGATCCAATGCTAAACACACGGAGTTGTGGAAATTATATAATTATATAATAGTCTAAAGATAAGGAAGGCTGTAAATGGTAACCCCATTACAATTAAGAGGCATGAATTAGATAGATAGATAGATAGATAGATGATAGATAGATAGATAGATAGATAGATAGATAGATAGATAGATAGATAGATAGATAGATAGATAGATAGATAGATAGATAGATAGGGGGACAGACCGCTTCTGCATGTTTCCAACAATACTAATCTGAGTATGGGTGGGTGGGTAGGTGGATGGAGGGGTGGGGGAGAGTGAGACAGAGAGAGAATGTGTATTTGTGTATGTGTATTTGTGTATGTATGTATGTATTCCTCTATTTTCCTTATAGTATTTATCTTGCGGTGTGTTGTATCAACATATCCGCTTCCTATCTGCTCACAGAACAAATAAATAGGAATAAAAATCATCACCAAGTACAACAAAACAGGGAATGGCTTTTATACTGTAGAGAATTTTGAAAATTAGAAACTCTGAAAATGCATACGTCCTAGTTTTTTAGCCCTGACAAATAATTCAAACTCCTCCAATTTGCCTATTCACATTGCAGGGAAACAGATGCTAATGAAGTCAAAAATACTTTTCACAGCCTTTTTCACTTACTAAATTAGTATCACAGACTTTACTTGCCTCATTGAATTTCCTGGAACTCCAGGCATCCTTTGAAAAAATGCCAAAAGGAATGGAAAAATGGAAGGTCCCTCCCCACCCCCATTTTGGGATAATTCATTCAGCAGCATATTCACCAGTTAATATAAACGTTGTCATCAGGCAAGTGCTACCTTTATAGCAATAGTAGCAATAGCACTTAGACTTACACAATGCTTCACAGAGCTTTACAGCCCTCTCTAAGCGGTTTACAGAGTCAGCATATTTTCCCCAACAATCTGAGTCCTGTGATTTTACTGGTCTCAGAAGGATGGAAGGCTGAGTCAATCTTGAACCTATCAGGATCAAACTGCTGGCAGTAGGAAGAGTTAGCCACTGCACCACCACTTTTTATGCAGTACTCTTAACCCTTAATTGCCATTTGAAACTGACAAAATAAAATAATGGCTTAGAAATTAGGACAATATAATTTTGAGCTGCAGGATATTTTCTAGGGTGTACCAAATTAGTATAATGATGAGAAAATCAGAAGAGAACTCGATTAAAATAGCTGCAAACCCTATTCAAAAGCTGCAAGTATTATAAATACTTTCAAAACATATTAGAGCAATGTTTTTCAACTTTAGCATCTTTCAGATGTGTAGATCCTAATTCTAGCTTGGGAATTCTGGGAATTGGAGTCCAAAGCTGCCAAGGTTAAGAAAAACTGCATTAGAGGAAACAATTTCAATGTAAAATGAAGGTAATATGCAGGTTGCCATTCATATATCCATGAAGGACAGATCAAGAAAAAGCACAAGAAAGCAAAAAATGATAATAATGAAAACTTGGAATAAGGAAATATTTATATTTTAAAAGTAGATGATCAAGGCTAAATAGGCAATGGAATATTTTTAGGAGGCGAGGAAGGATTCCTTTCCTTTCATAAAATGATGGTAAATTTGGAAATAAATCATATTTATTCTTTCATTATGAAATTTGTCTGCTCTAAGCAATCATTTCCAGAAAGCCAATCTGTCTTGGATTTTTATGCCCCTGATTCTCAAAACAAAAGTAGTTCAAGAGTCATGGTAAAAGCCATGGTGGCACAGTGGTCAGAATGCAGTACTGCATGCTAATTCTGCTGACTGCCAGCTGACTGCAATTTGGCAGTTCAAATCTCACCAGGCTCAAAGTTGACTCATTCTTCCATCCTTCTGAGGTCAGTAAAATGAGGACACAGATTGTTGGGAGAAATATGCTGACTCTGTAAACCGCTTAGAGAGGGCTGTAGAGCACTGTGAAGTGGTATATAAGTCTAAGTGCTATTGCTATTGCAACTAGAAACATATGCAGCTTAAAGGGTGATTTTGACTGAGGATTTTGACATATAGTCACGTTTACTGAATCAGTGCAACTGAAAATCACAAACTGTTTGTAATCTGTGCTTTATCACATGCTGGTGTCTTTCAGTCTAAAAAGCAGTCAACATAGGTTTGCAGCACAATCTAAAATAATGACCATTATTGTGAACTTTCATGCTAATTGGTACTTTCTTTGATAGTTTGTCTGTAGTAGTAAGAGATGTAGACTGCTGGATGTTTGCTAAATGTCAACATAACATGCTACAAAGTAAAACAAACATTTCCTCTCCACCCCAGAGGTCACATAAAGGTTTTGGTGTCTAATAAGTTCTGTCTGAAGTACATAGCTACCTGACATTTCCATTCTACCTAATCTTGCAATGAATTCTGTCCTCCCATTTTCCAAAACTATTTCTTGTGCAAGAGGCTTTTGACTTTTGACCTAATTCCTAGAATGCTTTAGAACTTTTTTTAAAAAAAATCTTTTTAACAAAATGGCCAAAGCTACAATTTTTGATTTTTGCTATATACTCTATCACTCTGTAACCTCACAGAAGGAGTATTTTTATGCCTTACTTTGGGATTAAATTATAGCATGGGAAGCTACACTAAAGTTATCTTACTGGCAAGCTAAAATGAGATTATTCCACTCAATAGCACCCAGGATGGAGGAATAGTTGGTGAAGGTGATGGAACTTACTGAGATAGCTAAACTGACTTCTATAATCAAGGAATGGGCGATATCTACATTTATTGGTGATTGGAAAACTATTATAGGTGTGAAACAGAAAAAATATGATTGATAGATTTGATGTTTAGACAAGATAAATTATAGAAAAAAGAGAACCGTAACCAAATAGCAAGAGGAAATTTATAATTATACTTATAACTGCTGTAAATATCAAAAACTACTTTTCTGTATCTTTTTTCTTTCCTATTTTTCTTTTACTCTTTTCCTTCTATTGCATTTTTAGATTTCTTGTTTTCTTTTACTTTATATTGGCATCATCATTATTCATTTACATGACAGATGATAGGTAGGTAGGTATGTAGGTAGATAGGTAGATAGATAAATAGATAGATAAATAGATAGATAGGCAGGCAGAGACAAACAGACAGACAGGCATGAGCATTTGCTGCAAGGACAGTTATACACCAATTTGCTGAAGAAACAATGTTGTATTATGGATCACAAGGAATCAAAGAATGATTGTAGAGAATTATTTGTATTGTTTAACCATTAAAAGTATAAGTGTTCAGATAGGGAAATAATAGAACTTCAAACTACTGAGGATACAGTACAAGTAAGTTCCACATCCACATCTTATCTATTTCACAATAAAGCTATGCATAAAAAGCCATATTGCACAATGCACAAAAGTTTGGCAAAAATGCAGAAAAAAATTGACTAGTATTGTTTGTTTATTAGGATATTAATTACAATAGTTATGTATGTCAGCTCCAAAAGAACTTTGGCAACATCAGTTCTATCATACAGAAACTCCATTCATCATTTAGCCTATGATGTCATCTAATGGCATGTTCAAATTTCAACTGATTTGTTTTGCATGTGCCATGTTATCTATCTGTCTATCATCCATCTATCATCCATCATCTATGTATCTATCTATGTATCTATCGATCTATCTATCTATTTTTATATCTACCATCATTATACAGTTGGCTATCTCACAATATAGGATTCTGGGCAGCATATAATAAAAATATAAAATAGCAATATTAAAAACCATTCTACAATTAAAAACATTAATGTTATTATTTAAAGACTAGTGGAGAATATTAGGTGTTATACTGTAACCACTTCATCAAATCACTATTTCTGTGAAACATGCAAATCTGTTGATACAGCCATGTTTTGAATTTTGGAAGGTTGGCATAGATTGTGCCAATCACATTGGGGGAGGGGAACTCACTCTCATCCACCGAGTGGGTGTCACAGATACTACGTATAATTCATTTCTCTAGTTCTCAAATTTGGATATGTACTATAGATACCATATCCTCTTGGGCATACTGAATGGATGATGGAGGATCACATAACATTTATAAGTCCAGTAGTAAGTTAGGCTCTAAGTCTTAATCACTAGAAATATGCATATGTATTATCCAAATTTTGACCGCATAGCTGACTCTACTTAACTTTTTGTATAGTACATGAAAATAGAACCTGATACTTGGCTTAATGAGAAAGCTTCCTTCTCATCTCACACTTACATTTCTAAATTATGTATTGTAACATACCCACTTTCCTTCTGTCACATTTGTACTATGTAATATTCTATCTACAGTGCACTGATTATCACAGATTCTACTCATCAAGTAGCTATAATTGTAGACTTTGCATATCTCTTAATTTAATAAAAAGAGGATCATATTCTTACTCCCCACCAAAAAATTCCTTTGCAGTCCCTTAGTGTAATTAATTTTCTAAATAGAAACAAATACATTTTATGGCTTTAATGTGTCCAAGCAAAACTGATTTTCACAGAAATGCAAACATGTGATACCTGAAGACTTATCACATTACTAGTGACATCCTTACTGCAATCAGTATTCTTTTTCCTTCTTTTTTTCATAACTCTGGAAAGGTAAGAAAACAAAACAGATGAAGGAAAAGGTTTGAGCTAGGAAAATCAATTCTGTAAATGAAAAATTGGGGACACAGTTAAGGAAATCTGGAATAGCAATATGGTCTCAGACAACAGCTTCAGGTAAGAGATGTGATTGTACTGGCTATTACTGCTTATAAATCAAATATTCCACAGCTAAAATGGAAGATCTTTTTATGTAGATCTATACTGATATATCATCATTCTCATATCCAGTAAAAAATGGCACAGATTTCTGGAAAGGTCTGTGTTATGTATATAATTGACTGTACTGTACTGTAAAGACCCGAGGTGGCGCAGTGGTTAAATGCAGCACTGCAGGCTATTCAGCTGACTGCAGTTCTGCAGTTCGGCTGTTCAAATCTCACCGGCTCAGGGTTGACTCAGCCTTCCATCCTTCCGAGGTGGGTAAAATGAGGACCCGGATTGTTGTTGGGGGCAATATGCTGACTCTGTAAACCGCTTAGAGAGGGCTGAAAGCCCTATGAAGCGGTATATAAGTCTAACTGCTATTGCTAACTGCTATTGCTGTACTGTACTGTACTGTACTATACTATACTATACTATACTATACTATACTATACTATACTATACTATACTATACTATACTATACTATACTATACTATACTATACTATACTATACACTATACACTATACACTATACACTATACACTATACACTATACACTATACACTATACACTATACACTATACACTATACTACCACCTCTTACAATACTAGGCAACACAGTATGTCACAGTATGTCGCAATAGTAGACAAAACAGTTTCAACAGTAGAGACCTTCAAATATCAGTTCACCGACCAATGCACACCCAACAAATGCGCACCGACAAAACCGCTGTGACAAAACAGCGAAATTGAAAGCACACCCACTAAAGCGCGTCGACAAATGCACGCTGACAAAAGTACGCCATAGAAAACAATGCAAAAACAACGGTTGGTAACAACGTTAACAACCCTAACCCTAACCCTAATCCTAATCCTAACCTAAAAACCCTAATCACGCTTTTGTGGGTGCGGTTTTGTCAGCACACCTCAGTGGTCATGCTTTCGACTTCGCCGTTTTGTCACGGCGGTTTTGTCAGCACGCATTTGTTGGGCGTGCATTTGTCGGGTCACGCAAATATCTAGGGTCTATCATATCTTAAGACTTAAAATGGACACCTAACATTAAAAAGATCATCAAAAAGGCAGAACAAAGAACGTTCTTTCAACTCCAACTCAGAAAGCTCAAACTGTCCAAAGAGCTGTTTATTCAGTTCTTCAGAAGAATTATTGAGTCGGTCAACTTCACCTCTATAACTGTCTGGTTTGGCTCCTAACATCCTGGACATAAATTATTTCAACTTCTATCCTCAAAACAATGCTATAGAGCATTGCACACCAGAACAACTAGACACAAGGCCAGTTTTTCCTGAATGCCATCACTCTGTTAAACAACTAATTCTCACAACACTTTCAAACTATTTACTAAGAATGTATTACTATTATTCTTCTCATCCTTCCCTATTATCCATTTCTCCCACTTATGACTATAACCATATTGCTTGTATTTTTATGATTTATATTGTTCTGTTTGTTTCCTAGTATGGTTTGATTGCTTATTAGTAACCTATGACTATCACTAAGTGTTGTATCTTATGATTCTTGATGAATGTCTTTTTTTTCTTTTTTTCCTTTTATATACACTGAGAGCTTATGCACCAAAGACAAATTCCTTGTGTGTCCAATCACACTTGGCCAATAAAGGATTATATCTTATTCTATTGGACTTTTCAATTCCAAGTTAGAGTCTGAGAAAGTTTCATGCTTTCAAAGAGATGACTTGATGATTGCATACTGTTTGACTTGTGCCAGAATGAATGACCAACTCCACTTCTTTGGAAATTGCATGGAAGCTTTCACTACAATGTTTGTTCTAGTCCAACTCATTTACCTATGCCACATATTTTTAAAAGGGAGCATGACAAATGTGAATGCGTATCTCCAAGAATGGCTGATAGGTACCATATTTTTCACACTATAAGATGCACCAGAGTATAATACACACCAAGATTTTGAAGAGGTAAACAAGAAAAAAGGTTTTTGCCCTCCCCGGCCTGCAGGGAGGGGGGCTGTGTGCCAGAGGGTTTGGGAGATCTTCACAGTGCTCCTGGGGGCTGGAGAGAACAAAAATGGCACTCCTGGGGGGTTTGGGAGGCCAAACATGAGCCCATTTTTCACAAAAATGGGGTATGCAGAGGGTTTGAGAATCCTGCAGAGTGCTCTAGAGGGCTGGGGAGAGCAGAAATGCCCCTGATTTTGCAAAAAAATTGGACCATTTTTTGCCTCCAAAACCCCATATGCATCATTTTTGCCCTCCCAAACCCCTAGGAGCACTCTGCAGGCCTCCCAAAACCTCTTATGTCTGTTTTTGTGAAAAACAAGTCTGTTTTTGGCAAAAGCAACACGTGGGGTGGGATTTCCAGAGGCCAAAAATGGCTGTATTCAGTGTATAAGACACACCAACATTTCCACCCTCTTTTAGGGGGGAAAAGTATACTCCGAAAAGTATAATATATTTTATGTCCCACTGAGCAATGTTAACTCCTGTTCAACATCAGATCTCACAATTATTATAAAGATCTACAGATAGTATCATTATATCCAAGCCTTGGAGTAGAGCCTTGAGATTACATAAGTGTTCCTTGCTTAGATAATGTGATGGGAAAGGCATCAAAATCTTGCTTGAGACTTTCTTTGCTCCTTCCTTCAGCTAAATTCCAAACTATGACATAACATATGGCAATACTGTCATTAAAAACCATTGTCTTTCCTGCCCACCTTATTTGCTTGCCCTGTATCCAACACAACATTCAGCTACTCCAAGGGTGGTGCTACATGTCACCTTTTCCCTCCTGGCAATTTCTTTTCATTTCTCTCCGAAATGTGAAGACACAGCAGAAAGAAAAGAATGAAGGCTCCAGAGCACAGTGTGATGAGTACTGACAGTACAGTAAACCCTGGGCGAGGCGGGTGTGTGTGTTATATTTACTGTCTGTTATGGTTGCTATTCTCTTAAAAGTTCTGCATCAGTTTTTGAATATCCAATTGAATTTGGATGCTTGAATTATCCAGAAACAAAACTGAACCACAAATTATTGATGATGCATATCTTTACGTTCTACCCAAACTGCAGAGATCCTGTAACTGATATTTAATTTGAGTAGTGTTCTCAAGTCTAGTTAGAAAGTTATACCAATAGCAATAGCACTTAGACTTATTTACCATTTCACAGTGCTTTTACCCACCTCGGAAGGATGGAAGGCTGAGGCAACCTTGAGCCTCGTTAAATTTGAACTGCCAAATTGCAGTCAGCTGGCAGTCAGCAGAAGTAGCTTGCAATACTGCACTCTAACCTCTGCCCCACTACAGCTCTTAAAGTTATAGCTCCAAATAAAAATTACATTTGAGAAGTTTTCTTTAACTGTTTTCATATTTACCTAAACCGTTGATTCCAAAAGCCTAAAGAAAAATTAAGCCCATTTAAAGTTCTTTCCTTGTTTTATTCATCTATTTGTCTCATACACTGAAAGACTCAGTTGTTCTCTAGTACCTGTGCTCCATTTCATCTTTTGCTTCCTGACAATTATTTCTCATTGTTCTTTCAAATGTGGCAACATGGTAGGGAAGGGAGCATAGAGTTTCAAGGGCGAGAGTGTGAAGAATAATGACAGGACATCAACCTCCAATTATAGTAATGGGCACCTGATTTCTAAAATATTCATAATCTGTCAGAGCAATCCAGACAGCATTTTCTGTCATTGCTCTACCAAAGTAATCTGGAATTCGGAGCTCATTCTCAGCATCTTTTGCACAAAAATTTCCCAGGAACAGGAAATTGATCTGCTTGACCTGAAGCCTCATTATGTAATATCCGGAATGCTGGGGCCATTGTGAAACTCTTTCATGTTTGCATGGGAAGAACAGGAGACTGGAGGAAGAGCTGTCTTTGCTTTTGTGTTCAGTATGAGATTAGCTGGTTGCAATCTGAACCTGACAGGTTTTCGTCAAACAGCTGCATTCATGGGGGGACACGAAAGATGATGGTACCTGCAGCATTGTATAAACCTGTCCATTTTGAAGGTGCATACAACATCAATGCATGAAGAAGATTAGGTTTATATCACACAGCTGCAATTGCCACCTCTCTCTCTCTCTCTCTCTCTCTCTCTCTCTCTCTCTCTCTCTCTCTCTCTCTCTCTCTCTCTCTCTCTCTCTCTCTCTCTCTTCCTCCCTCCCTCCCTCCCTCCCTCCCAACCTCTCTCTTACACACACACACACACACACACACACACACACACACATCTAAGATCCTTTGCTTATTCCATACTGGCAATTTGCAGGGCTAATTAATATGTATGGTTGGATGTGGCTGATTCATTTGTAGTTCAGTAAGTAGTGCAAGGGAGATCTTTTAGAATATTTATGATTGGGCTTGAGACTGAATGCTCACTTTGGTCTTGAGAGGAAACCTCTCCACACCAGAAAAGGTGGCCAAAGTCTTGGAACAGATTTGGCTCACCTCAACTGCTCAAACACCACTAACCAATATGGCATTATTAAAAAAATGTTGTTTTAAATCCCTATGGTTGTTCTGGTCAGATACTAGTTAAGCAATTAATATACTGTATGTGAGACCCTCCTGAGAGTTGATGGCAAATAATCAATCTATCAATCATTGGGTGAGATCAACCACAGAGACTCTAATCCTGTTTTGCATGCCTAGGCTAAATAATCTGCCCAGGGCTGTTGCCTTAAGGGAGATAACTTCTGATAGGATCAATGCAAGATCCTCAAATTATTTTTTCCAAATATTGCTTGTGTAATGGCCAGCCAAGATATTTTCTAGACAAAACATGCACAAACAGACCAACAGATCCTGAAGCCCAGAGACCAAGCAGCAAAGGGAAGCACTTTCAAGCCCTTCTCTCTATTGCTTTAGGGAAGGGGTCTCCAAACTTGATAGCTTGACTTGTGGACTTCAACTCCCAAATTCCCAAGAATTTGGCTGGGGAATTTTGGGAGTTGAAGTCCACAAGTCTTAAAGTTGCCAAGTTTGGAAAAGAGTCTATTTTAAGGCACCAAGGAGAGCGCAAAGATCTGAGGGATGGAAAGGCTGCCCTCTCTCTTCCTCTGTAGAGCCAAGACCCCTCTCCTTCGCGACGGGAAGCCTCTCCGGGTCGCCCGCCCTGGGCAGAACAGCTGTTCAGGAGCGAAGCCAAGAAGGGAAGGTGACGAGAAAGCAAGTGAGACTTAACGGAGGAGCCAGACGGATTCAGCACCCCGGAGGTAGACAGCGCCCCACCGTCGGAGCTCTGCTACGGCGCGCAGGTTACAAGAGGCTGCCTTTCCTTGTCTGCCTAAAGCACTCTCATTTTTCTGCTCCTCAAAGGACTCCAAGCCAGACTCTCGCTCTCCGCCTAGCGTGGAGCAATTTCGGCGCACGCTAGCAATCTTTCCCCAAAATCCCCCATTCTCAGTTCCGACGCCGGTCTCTGTGAGTCTCAGAAAGCTTCTGGGGCTGGGCGGGGTGAGAGGGAAGGGGTGGGGTGTTCAATTCAAAATGAAAAGTCGCCTCGCTTAAAACACGGGCTCGAAAACAGCTGATTTGGAAGAAATGGCACTGAATCCAGTTGGACAACTGTTCGAACCGCTTATTATTTCCAAGTATGGGGCAGCGTAATTTTCATCTCAGACCACGACGCAGATTTGAGTCTCCGAGGATTGGGGGGGGGGGCTTCCTTTGGCCATTGCTTTGATGCAATTGCGGAATCTTAGCACCCCGAGGGAGAAATTTGGTTTGGTAAGCGAGGCACGGACTCTCGGCCGCGATATTAAGACAAGCCACGTGGAATAAAGGTTTTGTAGCACCACCTATCCCACACCTTGCAACCCACGCCCTGCTCCTCCCAGTTCGCTCCAGTTCGAGGGAGGCGTTACAGGCAGCGGAGAAAAAAAAAACGCTTCTTCCCGGATTCCAGCATTTTATTGAAGCAACTTGGTAAACTGGCTACGTTGCCAGAGAAACAGATCAAGCTCGGGAAGCATCGAACTGAAGGGGTTTGGATTTCCATTAGAAGACCCACCACCGCTAACAAAGTGCCTTATTAGAGAAGACACTTTGAATGGGCTAATTGCTCTCCCGGTCGCTCTAGCCATATTTTTTGTCTGTGCACTGAGCGCTCTGCTGGTTAACCAATTTGCACGCCCCTTGAGGAAGTGTCCCAGAACACGTCGCTGGCGATATTTTCCTAAAGTTCACTTAATATTCCCTCCCCACTCCTTCAAATGCTTACAGAGAAGTTAAGGGAAAAAAGCCACGCCATTAACTTAAAAGAACGACCTAATTCAGTTCTTCCGAAGCCTTTGGAGCAATTGAGCATGGTAACCCCCTAGAAGGCGGCCTGTTCCCTAGAAACTGCGGTAAAAGACCACGGCAGTTTGCTTGCCTGCTCGGTGGTAAGAAGGAAGATCTATGGTAGAACCGCTGTCGTAGTCTTTACCAAGTGGTCATTCTAGCCGAACGCGAACCACACTGCGAATCTTTTCATCGGTCTCCATCCCCAGTAACTCCTTTACGCGCGAACGCCACGATTCCCATGGCTTTCGAAGGAGGCAGCTTCGAAAAAATTGCTCGCCTTTTGGCAGGGATAGCGCACACGAAAGGGAAAGCCAGCAAAAGCGAAATCGAGAAGGCAGGTCGACGAGCAAAAACTACCTGGAGATAAAAGCGTGGGCCCGAAAGCAAACGGAGGGCTGGCACTCCAGGCGGGTAGCCTGGGGATCCACTGCATTCCCTGCACCCTGAAGGAGTTGGTGCTGCTTTCAGAGAACGGAAGGGTCAAATGGGGAATGGGCTTAGACAACCTTTTCCAACCACCCTGTCAGTGAAACGCGAGCGGAGAGCGCTTCCGCGCACGCTCGATTTATCTTTCTCTCCTCGGCGGTACAATCGCGCCTCCATCCAAGCCACGGGTCTCCCACCGGGCGCTCGGCTCTCACCGACCACCTGCTGCTGAAGCTGCCGCCCGAGTACGCGTCCTACCTGGAAGAGCCTGAGGATGTTGGCCACCATAATGGAGACGGAGCTGGCCGAGGCGCCGATGACTCCCAGCACCTTCTCGGGTTTGACGAAGACGGGCGGCTCGCCGTTAGTGCAACGCACGTCGGAGGTGTCCTTCTGGATGAGCGCCTGGACGAAGGTGAGCGACTGCTCCAGCGCGTAGGTGTCTCGGGAGCAGGTGTCCAAGATGCGGGCGCCCAGGGTGACGTTGGGCAGCAGCTCGGGGTCGCTGTTGATCTGGTCCAGGGCATAGAGCATGGCCTCCAAGCGGTGGACGCCGTCCTGCTGCTGGATGTCCCCGCAAGGCGCGCCGCTGGGTCCCCGGGCGTGGACCGGGAAGAGGCCGCCCAAGGTGATGTCCCCCTCCAGGCGGATGGAGTGCGGCGCGTACATCTCCTGGCCCCGCGCCCCTGCCCAGCACAGCCACTCCAGCAGCAGGCACCACCAGCAGGGCAACTTCGGCAAAGTCGGTGGCTGCACCCCGCGGAGCCCCGGCCCGAGCATGGTGCACGACGAGAGCGGAGAAGGCGGCTGAGTCGGCGGAGGAGGGCGCCAAGGAGCGGACTGGGCTGGGCAGGGCTGGGCTGGGCGGAGCTGGGTTGGGTAGAGAGAAGCGCCCGATCTGGCGGGGTCCCTCCGCGTCCCCCTCCCTCTGCGATTGGCGAGGATTCCCCCGGGGGCGGAGAGCGGCCAGGCGTGGAAGAGAGTCCAGTCCAGTCCGGCGCCAGCTGCCGTCGGCGTTCTGCCCGCCCGCGCTACCTTTCCTGCCGCAGCTCAGCACTGGGCGAAGAGGAGGCTCGGCTGTCGCTTTAAAAGCTTGCTCGGCTCCTCTCCGCCTCCTGCTCTCGTGCTTTGCCCACCTCCTTCGCGCTCGCCCTCCTCTCCCCACCCAAGCCTTGCCTGCCTGCTTCCCGCGCGTCATTACGCAGAGCTGCGGGCCGAGGTAACCGACGCTCGGCGAGGGAAGCCAAGGCGAGGCGCAGCGGTGGCGGAAGGGAAGCTTCAGGGGCTCCTGGCACCAGGGGATGGACGGCACGCCGGAGGCAGGCAGGCAGGCAGGCAGGCAGCAAGCCTCTGTCCCCGAGCGGATTTAGATCGGTGTTTTGCTGCTACGCTTACCCACCTGTTACCCTTCTAAATGTATTTATATTTTATATTGTATAATCGTCTTCAAAGAGGATCATCTCTCCGTTGTGCCCCAAATTCCAATTTCCTTGGAAGGGATTGTGAATATGGGACATCCTAAGTGATCATCGAGCTACTGGGATCTTAATTCTGTACAGCTAGGCGACCTCTGATAAATTCCTTTCTTATTAAAGATTAGTTGTTTTCAGTCTCCTGTAATCATCATTTTGTAATTCCCAGTCATCAGATCATCTCGTTAATTCTGGGTAATATTGTTTCATCCAGCTATGTGGTACATAACTGGAAGGGCTCTAAGAATTACGAGGAGTTACAGTAATGCAGAAACGGAATTATGTCATTTCTGAGTTGCCTCTTCAAAGAAACTGTCCTTCAGTTGGGATGAAGAAACTAAATACCTGACCCAGAGTCATATTTCAGCACCTTGGGCTGCTATGCCTTTTCCTTCTGTGAATGGATCTAATATCCTTCTAGCTTGGTCTTTTTATTTGATTTAACATTTTAATCTTGTTTTATCTTCTTTATGGCATGTTGGATTGTGTGGATTTCTAATGCACAGTTTAGACGTACAATTGGAAAAGGAGGCTTTCCATAAATCCATTTATCTATTTTATGAACAGGAAGGATAAGATTTGTTTGTCATGATATTATGAACTGTTCATTAAAGTAGCTTACAAAGCAAACTATGTATGGATTATAGGATACAAAACTATATTAGGAAAGGCTGGAATGAGGAATGTGAAAGGCTGCTGGCAACCAGCAGTTTCTATAATAAAATGAGATGTGCAATACAGGGCTTGGAATATGGGAAGGTTCTTTGTATGAGATGGGTCCAGAACCTGGGGCTGGATGGAACACTGTGTGTACATTTAACATTCAATAATAGTAAAGGTAAAGGTTCCCATCACATATATGTGCTAGTTGTTCCTGACTCTAGGGGATGGTGCTCATCTCTGTTTCAAAGCCGATGAGCCAGCGCTGTCCAGGGTCATGTGGCCGGCATGACTAAATGCTGAAGGTGCACAGAACGCTGTTACCTTCCCACCAAATGTGGTCCCTATTTTTATACTTGCATTTTTACATGCTTTCGAACGGCTAGGTTGGCAGAAGCTGTGACAAGGAATGGGAGCTCACTCTGTTATGCAATGCTAGGGATTCGAACCGCCAAACTGCCAACCTTTCTGATCAACAAGCTCAGCATCTTAGCCACATCGCATCCCTTACTAGCATTCAATAGCACAGTCTAATTTTCAGTCAATTTCCAAGATCTCCCAAAACATGCTACATATTTCACCATAAACACTCTGGCATGGTTGGGCACATTTCCTCATTAACTGTTACCTTATTTACCTACCAGAAATTAAACTTAAAATCTTGTACTGGTCTTTTCTGGACAATAGAGCTGTGGTGGCACAGTGGTCAGAATGCAATACTGCAGGTTACTTCTGCTGACTGCCAGCTGCCAGCATTCGAATCTCACCAGGGTCAAGCCTTCCATCCTTCCAAGGTCAAGTAAAATGAGAACCCAGATTGTTGGGGGCAATATGCTTACTCTGTAAACCACTTAGAGAGGGATGCAAAGCACTGTGAAACAGTAAATGCTATTTCTGTAAGCCAGGGGTTAAACTCAATTTCATTGAGGCCCACATCAGGGTTGTGCTTGTCCTTGGGGGGTCAGGGTGGGCATGGCCAGGGTGGGCATGACCAGCTCAACATAACTCAGGAGAGCCTGTGGCAGTCTGAGCACTCTGCCAGTGAAAACCATCTCCCAAGCCTTCTGCAACCCTCTGCCATGTGAAAATGGAGCTCCATTTTTGCTGGCAAGGCACCACAGGCCAGTCCTTCACTGTCTGGAGGTCAGCCTCAAAGATCTAAGCACCCCATGGGCTGGATCTGGTCCCCGGGCCTTGAGTTTGACACCCCTGCTGTAAGCAAATAGGACTGAATATATTCATGGATTCCATATTCAATTGTTGTCAATATGTATTTGTATGATTTTTTTCCTCCTCCATTTTGAGTTGAGCAGGCAACTAATAACCATTTGGATATTATGGTTTCTATGTTGTAGCTGGTTGTAGTTCATATGATGCAGTTCAGTTTATTCAGCATTTGTACACTTTGCATTTTTTTTTTAATTATCCTCTCTATTCTTTCAACCAAAATCCTAGCTTTGGGGGGCTTTTGTCTTAAAGTGTGACCCTTTTTGTAAAGTATTATGGTTCATCACATAGTCAGCCAGCTGTTTAGACTGAATTTGGCACTTTGTCCACCTATCCAGTCTTCGCCAAGGACTTGGTGTGGGCAAATACTGTTTGATGGTCTTGTGGCAGGAAGTAAGCTTTTCCAAGTAAACTTGCCTTTTGCAATTGACTAATGGTGATTTTGTCAATGCTGATGGTATTCAAGTGGTGCTTCAGTTGTTTTGGGATTGTACCCAAAGTGCCTGCTACTATTGGTGCTATGGTAGCAGGGTTGAGAGTAGAGTCAAACTTGGTTTTCATCCATTGTGGGTGAGAGCACCTTACTCACTACTCCATACTCACACTGGCTATCAAATCTTTGGACAAGGACTATGACTCTTCACTACTGGTTAAAAAAAAGGATTATATGCAGAGAGACACTCATTCTCCTATGTTTCCACATCACAATTAAGTCATTTGCACAGAACACTTAAAGCCAGGTTGAGACTTGGCAGTTGCTTTTCTTCTCTTAGTCCTCATGTTCTCTCATTACTCAACAGATTCCCGAGAGCAATTCCTCACTGCAAATTGAGCAGACAACCCAAAAATAGATCTCACACCAATTTTCTGCCCACTGCTCTCACTCATCATTTGCTGACATGAAGGAGGAGAGAAAAAGAAAGAGGCAGTGGACAGCAGGCGAAGAATTTACTCAGTAAGGGATGAACTCATTTGGAATCTGGGAGAGAAGCCAATCTCGGAGGAATCTTTATGTAGGTAGTTGGGTGGGACAACACACCCATATATCTTGATCTATTGCCATAACTGAAGGATCTAGAGGCTTCAGTGACAGAGCTGGAAATTCAGATAGAAGACCACATATATATATGCAAGATGACCATTGCTCCCATGTTTGCCTCTCCTCATAGGACTGACAATGGTTTTTTTCATCTTTTTATTTGCAATTCAGCAATAGCTCAGCTCTCAAAGAGAGTACACAATACAGCAAATCCTCAGAGTTATTCCCAGCTGTCAAAGAGTAAATGTTGACAAAGTTTGCGAGATCTTCCATGACATTTGGATTAAGACTTTGAAAGTGCCCAATTCTATTAAAAGGAGAAACAGAAAAGGCCAGGAAACCACCTCACAGAATCAGAGCAAGAAGGAAATGTCTCTTTATGATGTGTTCTAGATTCTTCTCAGGTATCAGTGTCAAACTGCATGGTCTAAAGTTGCTCAAATATCTCCTACACCAATTCTATGTTTTTTTTATAAAAAAGATAAGAGCAACATTTACCCTTTTTCAATTATCTGGCACTACCCATTGTCCCAAAATAAGAAAAGGTTCAACAAGGCCGTCATCAATTTCCTTCAGTAGCTAAAAAGCAATTCACCCAGTAAATAGTGTCGCTAGGACTTGACTATATTTCTATCAATTTCAAGCTTCCATCCTGCCTATTAATTTCCTCTTCTCAGCTGCCTGCTAGAATGTGTGCCCTCTTGTTGGGGAAGACTGTGTCAAAATAGGAGTTAAGTGGCTCTACCTTTATCAACATTTTGCAATCTTCATTCAAAGCTGATGATTTTTTTAAAAAAAAGTTTCCTTGTAGTTGGAAGATATCAGAAGGAGCCCTTTCCATTGTTCTGAATCTGAACTTGCACTGAGTTTTAGCTTTTCTGACACCATCTCTATAGATCCAGGCTTTCTCTAGTCATTCTTTCTTGATGACATGGTGTCCTTCCCACCTTCTGTAGGCATCGCTGGGGTTCTACAATCTTCACTAAGCTATATTTCTAAGTATATTCTGTCATCTATTTCTGTTGAAATTCTTTGCAGTCACGCTTTCATTAAAGGAAAAGGTAAAGGTTCCCTTCGCAGATATGTGCTAGTCTTTCCTGACTCTAGTGGGTGGTGCTCATCTCTGTTTCAAAGGAGAAGAGCCAACGCCTCCATGGTCATGTGGCCGGCATGACTAAACACCGAAGGCACACGGAACACTGTTACCTTCCCACCAAAGGTGATCCCTATTTTTCTACTTGCATTTTTACATGATTTTGAACTGCTAGATTGACAGAAGCTGGGACAAGTAACAGGAGCTCACTCCGTTATGCGGCATTAGGGATTCAAACCATTGAACTGCTGACCTTTCTGATCGACAAGCTCAACGTCTTAGCTACTGAGCCACCGCCTCCCTCTTGCACTTTCATTATCTACTCTTTAAAGCCATTCTGCCATATCTCAAGCTCTTTCTGCCATTAGTGTCCCCATGCCCAGAATCCTGTTTCTTAGTGCTCTGAGATTATTACGATATCCTTTTAGGAAGTTCAAGATAAAGTAATTTTCCCACACTCCATATTATTTTCCATCACACAAGAACTTTGCATTTCCAGTTCTTCAACTAAGTCATTCTGCTTGGTTAGTATCAAGTCAAGGATAATTGATCTTCCTGGGCAATCTTCCCTTCCCTGAAAGTAAAAGTTGTCAGATAGACAAGTCAGGAATTTCTGGGGAGGACATGATTGATAGATCTTGAAGTAATTAAAGTGGCCCGTCACCATTGCTTCTTGCCTCTTTGAAAGATCTGCAACTTCTTTTTTGGAAGACATCATCCACATCTTGTCCTTGGTTGATCAGATATTGCTAGCTGCTAATTATAGTACTGCTTATAGTTATTCCTCCACTTATTTTAACCAAGATGCTCCCTTCAATATTACCATATGGAAGGAGAAAAGAATGGGCTGATGGCCAGCTTCTGTACTTCTATCTTCCTTTTTCTTTTGCTGGTTTCCCCAAGTGGCAAGAGGGCAATAGCTTTTCAGAAAAAGTGGGAGGAGGAGAGAAGGGGAAGCAGCAGCTGAAGCCATTGTTCAATAGAGAGGAGGCAAGCGAACAAACTTACTGAAAGGAACTCTTAGAAAAGACACAGCCAGAAGAAGAAGAAAAACAGCTTAATAGTCTGGATAACTCTTAAAGATAAGACATTTTATATAGTTTTCTAAAGTGAAATGATCCACGATTGAAGGTTTGAACCTCATAGCATACAGTGCAGCTACTGTAAGTGCATCAGATGCTTCACAATAAAGTTGAAGCCAGTCACATACTGCCTTTGGTGATCATTGTAACTTCAGTTCTGGGGGACTGAGGAACAGCTTTGAAGTTCACTAAACAGGAAGAAGACCAGCTGAGATCTGAAGCTACATTGAGAAGAAAAGATAGCATAACTTGAACCTAGGGAAAAATTGGGGGCCCTCCCATCAGAAAGAAGATGGTTCCTGGCCAGAACAGTTGCAAACTGCATGAGGCTACTGATGCAACATCTGGCTCCAAAAACCTATAGCACAAAAGTTGAGAATGGAAGGAAAGATGGCTCAGAAAGCCTGAAATGTATAGATTTACAACTTTTGAAGTCAGAAGGAAGGAGCAGTCTTGGATACCAGCCTCCAGTCATGATCTGGTCTTCTGAGGCCATATGGATGACTGTGAGCTTAGTGGGTAGAAAGGACTAGAGGGATGTAGAAAAGCTTAACAAAAGTGGTCCAGGCAGAATTCAAAGGGAAAATAGGGATGGTTTAAATAAATCAATATAGTAAGAAGGAAGATTAGGTTGTAGAGATAAGTGGATAGAATGTAGGAAGATAAATAAAGTAGTACAGGATAAGTAGTAAAATAGAATAACAAAGGGTAAAACTGAGAAAATAAACAATTTTTACATTGTATAGAGATTTTTTATTTTGCAGGGTAAATTTACAGAGTTCCTTGTCCTTTGCATTGCTTCTTCTCCTTTGAGAAAAGCTGCATCATTCAGTGCTATATTTGAATTATGAAAATAGAATGCAACCACAATCAATGCTATTCAACCAGGGCACCTGAGATCTAGAACCATTCTTGAACTCTTTTTACCAGATTGGAGAGATATGCTTGCTATAATGGCTAAAAGTCCAACACATTATGATTTACAAGCCACTTGACTGTAGGAATTCCACTCTATACACAAGACTGATGGAAGTTTCAAATAAATAAGATGAATAAAAATTCATCTTATTCCATCAAAAATATGGAACATTTCAGAAAATTCTAGTAGTGTCATTTGTACCAAGATTCTACATTTATTCATTGACGCTCTGTAGCATTCATCTTTGACAACTTTAAGAAGTATGAATTGCAACTCCCAAAACTCCCAGTTAGCCACATTGAGGTTGAGAAACACTACTTGGAGCATGAAACAAAAGAAATATCCCTCAGTTGCAACTTCCATGGATTGAGGGAAAAGAAGAGTCAAAGTAAATGACAATTTGCCAAGCCTATTAAGAAATTGCATATAACTTCTCTTGCCCCAGTATTGTTGTTTTTCCCTCTGGCTTTCAAAGTATATTGTACAATTCCCTTTTCCGGCTAACTTAATAGCAGAATTTCAGAACTGCAAGGCCTGAATTCCACTGAACACATAGGGTGCTTATGTTCAAAAATAGCCCATTTACAATCATGGTTTCATTACAATTGGACTTCAGGATGGAGGTGGGCAAATTACCATCTCGGAAGAAGCAGTTGATTAATACTTCAAATGAAATAAATCTGCTCACCATAGGCATGCTGAGGTAGGCATGCTCCAACAGAGTTGCGGTTGGGGTGTTATGATTCTCATTTATAATTATACTTTCCAGATATATTATTCTTCTCTGTAAAAACCACCTTAAATCTTGGTTCGCAAATTATATGGTTGGGCCGTTGCTGATAATGTATAGTTTTGTTCAGAACACTGAGCCTCCATCAGTCAAAAATGTGAACATTCTAAAGATTTAAACTTCAATAACACCATAGTGTTGAAACCAAAAAGAAAACTGGCTCATTCAAGCCATCTTTGAGTCTATCCATCCTAGAGTCTACTTGTGTTCTCTATTTGGGTTGTGTCAAGTTTCAATCAAGCTTAATGAAGCATCATGAGCCCCTGTGGCACAGTGGTTAGAGTGTAGTACTGTAGACTACTTCTGCTGCCTGCTGGCTGCTTACAATTTGGCAGTTCGAATCTCACCAGGCTCAAGGTTGACTCAGCCTTCCGTCCTTCCAAGGTGAGTAAAATGAGGACCCAGATTTTGGGGGGCAATATGCTGACTCTGTAAACTTCTTAGCGAGGACTGTAAAGCACTGTGAAGCAGTATATTTATTTATTTAATTAATTAATTAATTAATTTGTATGCCGCCCACTCTCAAAGAGTATATAAGTCAAAGCATTATTGTTATCTTCTCAAAATGTTTAACAAGGCAACAGCAGTCCCCCTTCTTCCCCCTAAAACTAAAGTTATGTGATTAGGTTGCTCCTTTTAGATCTACTTCACAGTATTATTCAGCCTCATCCAAGAGGAAAAAAAATCAGAGGAACCTTTTGGAATGAGTTCCATAAAAGAGGCAAAGAAGACCCTTTTCCTGCAGCATTGACTAAGAGGTCATTTAGTCTTGCCTGTGCATGTGCACTACAATGCAAACTCTTGGGAATCCCACAGAATGTGCAGGAAGCAGACATCTGAATTCCTTCCCAGGATGGGCAGTTTCAGCATCACTGAACAACCCATACAGAAAACCAGTTCAGAAAGACTTTGGCTTGAACCGAGGGCTCTCAAAGCCTATGTATCACAAGCCTTGACTGCAGAGAATCCTCTTGGATCACTCATCTGGTTGAAAGGACCAGGAAATATAGAAAAGTTCCTTTTGCTATAGAGCTGAGGTGGCATAGTGGTTAGAGTGCAGTACTGCAGGCTACTTCAGCTGACTGCTAACTGCAGTTCGGCAGTTCAAATCTCACTGGCTCAAAGTTGACTTAGCCTTTTATCCTTCCAAGATTGGTAAAATGAGGACCCAGATTGTTTGGGGCAATATGCTGACTCAGTAAACCGCTTTGAGAAGGCTGTAAAAGCACTGTGAAGCAGCATATAAGTCTAAGTGCTATTGCTATTTCTGCCACCGGGATCTCCCAACTGTTTCCTGGCTGATAATAAGTTAACAGAGACCAGAAGTAGGAAAGGATCCATACAAAAAGCTTGCTTTTTCCTCCCAAATGTCAATAATTGAGACAGACCAGTGCCGAAGAAAAGTTCATTTCATGACACAGAAGTCTCCTTATCTGACCAGCAGTTGAGAGAGATCCCATATAGGAAATGATGTCTTCTTTCACCCCATTATCCTCTTCTCTCTTGGAGAAAACCAGACCAAAAGACCTTCAGAGACAACTGTTAGGAAAAGATGGAGAGAAACTTTCCTCATATTGGTGACAAAGTACTTCCAGCACTTGATAATTTTATAGCCTCCTCACCAATATTCCAGAGCCAAGAGAGCAATGATTTGGCTACATCCAGAAGAACTATATTTTTATACTTTAGTATTGGCTCAGAGATGGTTAATGCTAAGCTGGGATACATCGGTTTTGACTAGATTCTCTGATGCCTGAAAATTGGTTAAATGGATTAGGGCAGGTATTACAGTGCTTTACTGTACTCAAAATGGTGAGGATAATTTTCTAAGACCAATGGATCCAGGGACAGCCACATAAAGAAAATCCATACGCTGCAGAATCTACCAAAGAGATGGAAACTGAAAATTAACATACTGTGACTAACAGGATGTGACTTTGCTTGTCCATTTCCTTTTCAGTGACAAATGTCACTGACATGGTGATGTCAGCTTGGATTGATGTCCCCAAAGGAAAGAATATTTTGTACACACACACACACACACACACACACACAGAGAGAGAGAGAGAGAGAGAGAGAGAGAGAGAGAAAGAGAGAGAGAGAGAGAGAGAGAGAGTGGGAGGAGAGAGAGAGAGAGAGAGAGAGAGAGAGAGAGAGAGAGAGAGAGAGAGAATATGAATTACATTTAAGAATTAAAGGACCTTAATTAACATTATCAGGACAATCCAATCAGTGCCATGTGAAAAGCAAGAGAAAGGCTTACCAATGTTCCAATTTTAAGCTTTTATTTATTTTGAGACTTATTTAACTCATAATATCCAATAATAATTAAAATCAAGTATACAGTAGAATAATACTTCAACTACATAAAAAAACAGAAATCAATCCAGGATATCAAACATTGGCAGCAGCTATTTTTTTAAAAATATTTTTTTCCAATAATACTATTTTTTCTACTGCTTTTACTGTACAGTAAAAGGGTAAGAAAATATGACAGCTCAGTTTCATGAGACAAAGAATTCCACAATTAACTGTAGGTGTCCATGGGACTGGCAGGAGTTAGGATGGCAATTAATATTACACATATATGGTGTAAGTTCACAAATGACATAGATTATGATCTCAGGACAAGTGTGGCATGAAACATAGCTTCCTTCAGATGCCTCACAAAGTACCATTCCTCTCAAACCTGGAGACTAAGCTCCATCAAAGTTAAGCCATAAGGAAGGTTTAATGCAATGTTTTTCAAACATGGCGACTTTAAAATATGTAGATTTCTTGAAAAAAACATAATTGAGTCTACAATATTTTAGGGTTTAATATATCTTGGTCTTAAGCCATTTATGCATGTTCCCTTCCATTTCTTCTTTACGGAGATGATATGGCCATTCTATCCACAAATAGAATGGAAAATTAATGGAATTTTAATGGAAAATTAATGGAATTTTAATGGAAAATTAATGGTATTTTAATGGAAAATTAATGGAATTTTAATGGAAAATTAATGGAATTTTAATGGAAAATTAACGGAATTTTAATGGAAAATTAACGGAATTTTAATGGAAAATTAACGGAATTTTAATGGAAAATTAACGGAATTTTAATGGAAAATTAACGGAATTTTAATGGAAAATTAACGGAATTTTAATGGAAAATTAATGGAATTTTAATGGAAAATTAATGGAAAATTAATAAAAGACTACTTGATCAGATTAAGGACTATCTAGGCATCTACTTCCAACCTTCAGCCTTCTGCAATAATCAACTGAGTGACTTCTATAAGAGCCCAACATTGTCCTTAAATAGGCAATGTTAAGGCAAACTCTTAACATTGAGGCAAACTCTACATCTTTGCAGCAATTAAATTCGAAAAAATCAGAGTGTTCAGCTAAGTGTCTATAAAGATATTTTGGAAGCTATTCATTCTAAATTTCCCATAGCTATATTCAGTGTCCCTTGCTCATCACCTCAATTGTCTCTACTTGGATAGAGCTTGATGTAGTCTCTCTTGGAGTCTGTGTGAGACTTTTGCATTTCAGATTTTGGTTGAAATACATTTGAAGGAAGTTTCTCTGGTTCACTTATTCTGATAGGTTTAACTAAGGAGGCAAATTGATTCTTATTTGATTAACTCTGGCTTTTTACTCCTGGCTGTTTCATCCTTTATTCAATAAACAGAGAATTTTGGATTTAGATCTTGCAATTGACTTCTTTCCATTACGATATAACTGTTTCTCCCTGCCTACTTGCTCTCTAGATACCTTTATAATGTTTTACATATTCCTCTAGGAAGTGTTCTACCTTAGCCCATTTGGCATGTTGCTTCTTATAATAGCAACAACAAACAGATATACGAGTCTCACAAATGTGGGTTGCTGCGGGTACGGCCTGGTACGGCCATACTGGTAGTGGCCGGGAACAGCTGATAGCGTACCTCTATGGTGGCTTGTTTGGCCCACCTGCCCGCCCGCACTCTATAGCTGTTTTTAGGACAAATGGTAAAGTGTGCACATGCTCCAATAAGCAGCTGGTTGTCACAGGGGCAGTGGATTGTGCATGCACGTGCAGCGCACATCAGGAGTGTGCACAGCACAAGTCCGGTGCATGCACGAACCGACTGTGATCATCATACCGTTAGTAAGAGCAACCCACCACTGGAGTCTCCCATATGATAATCACATTTTCATGTGTTCAGACACAGAGTAAACCATGCATTATTAATGTGTGCATTGTATCACTCATGACATTTAGCATTTATAAATCCATTTGTCCGAAACCTTAGTTGTCTCTCTGGGCAAAGGGTTATAGACTTTCTCCTATAAAACCAAATATAGGCAACTACTAAGATATTGCCAAGTTTTTAGCAATATTTATGGCTTGCAGAACTTGGTTGATATCATCTTTTTATTATTAATTGTTTCATGCCTGACTTACTATGTACTTTTAAGCTTTGCATTGGTTTCTATTTTTATTAGTCTAGGACCGTAGATAAATTTCTACCTATGCTATCATCAATATGTGATTTATGTCTACAAACAAACTAATAATTAGTTCAGTCTATGCTAGAAGCCTATGACCCTTTAACAAAAACAGCACAACAGAATCTTTGTTGCAACATTCTTCACCAATGGCAGTTTATAAACATTCTTCAATAGCAGAGGGAGGTGTTGTAGCTCAGTGGTTAAGACACTGGGATTGTTGGCTGGAAAGTGGCAGCCTAGGTTCAAGACCCAAGCGCCATGCAATGGGTGAGCATCCTGTTCTCACTGCAGCTTCTGCCAACCTAGCAGTTCAAAAACATGCAAATGCCAGTAGATAAATAAGTACCACTTTGGTGGGAAAGTAATAGCACTCTGTGATGTCAGGTTGGCCACATGACTGTGAAAATGTCTTCAGACAGTGGTGGCTCAATGGCCTTGAAATGGAGATGAGAATACCACTTATAGTCAGCAACAGCTAGCAGAGTAAAATGAGCAACTCCACTCAATGAGTTAATGTCAAATTTGAAAGTATGGAGCGACCCACCGCAAGATCCCTTGTACTATTCAACTTATTTATAAATTAATTTGATGACCAGGCAAACAACAAACATAACATCAGGAGAATATTGCCATGTCTGAACAAGTAGAAATCAGATCAATTTTAATTTGTCCATCAATTTCAAGCTATGCAAATTGAAGTTCCTTCATTTCAACAGAAAATAAATCAAAGGCTTGACTACAAGATCAGGGTGACCATATTGGGTGATAGTACTACAAACAAGATCTAGGTATCTTAGTTGAATATGAGCCCAAAATGTGATGCTCTATTACATGAAATCCTAGCTAGCATAATCAGAATTTAAGAGCCAAGATTCCACATCATCATCATCCCTGTCTTCTTTGAATTAGTCAGACTCTATCTAGAATAATGCATCAAGCTCTGGTACCATATTTTAGGAAAGACTCTAACATGTTGAAATAAGTCTAGAGAGAATCAAGATAGTAAAGAGCCCAGAAAAAAATAACTTCACTTGGAGAAAAGAAATCTACAGGAATGCATTTTAGTTGTTTTAAGTATTTGAAGAATTGTTATGGAGGAGATGGGAAAGTCTCATTCAGGGTTGTTCAAGAAACAGTGGATTTATTTACTTGTTTGTTCACTTAAAACATTTATATAGCTGCCCACCTTATAACCAAATCTGGGTGGCTCCCACTCAAAAGTTAATTTAACGTATCAATCATTTCCAAATACAGGGGTTACACAGACAAATTTTATGTTTATTATTTTTAAGAGAAGCTAATTCCACACTCACATATCAAGTGCCCAGATATATTCACCCAAGTTATACAACTGCATAAAACTTTTAATTAAATACGTTATTTTATTGTCCTAATATTATTTTTCTCTTCCCCAATAGCAAGTTTGATCCTGACAGGACTCAAGGTTGATTCAGCCTTTCATTTTTCTGAGGTCGGTAAAAGAGGACCCTAATTATTGGGGGAAATATGCAAAAGGTTGCAAATCACCCAGAGACTTCCATAAAACCCTATGGGGGTGATATAAGTGTAAATCCCATTGCTATTGCTAAATCGTTATGTCAAACTATTTCTCTTTTTACTGTACTCTTTTTATTGTAAAAAGATAATAAAGAGATTTGATGTTGATTTGATTTAAAGTACGAAGATTGTTAGTACATATCAGGAAGAATGTCCTAATGGTAAGAAGTGTTGGATAGAGTAACAGACTGCCTTATCAGGGGTGTTTTTTCCCCCCTTTCACTGGAGGTGCTTCAAGAAAGACTCCAAGGCCATCTGTCAGGGATTCTGTAATAGTGTATTCCAGCACTGGGCCCAAACCAAAGATGATTTTCAAGGTCCTTTCCAACTTTTACACTTGGTTATTGTATGAAATAATGGTGGATAAAATCTGTTGTTGTGAATTTCGGACAACTGAGGAAGATTCCACAGAAAGCTTGCTGTTCTTGTTAGAATGACAAAAGCAGCTTTATGGTATCACAAGCTCCACGCCTTTCAACCATGCCTGTACAGTCGTGTCATAACAGACATGCAAAAAGGGGGGGCTCGTGCTACAATGTCATCTTGATCATTCTGCCTCTTTTTTGTCCCCCACCACAGAAGCGACTGGGAAAAACAGAAAATCTAAAGCAGCGAGAGGAGCCATTATTAGAAACCATTATATGAGTTATGTTTTGGGAAAAAGGTGTTTAGTTATTGCACGGTTTATTCAATATTCTAGCATAACATTCCTGTTGTGTCAGCGTGCGTAAGTTGTTCATACCCTCAAAGCCGAAAAGCCAGCACTGTCCTAAGATCTTCTCCATGGTCATGTGGCCGATATGACTAAATGCTGAAGGCGCATGGAACACTGGTTCCTATTTTTTCTACTACATTTTTACATGCTTTCGAACAGATTGGGAGAAGCTGGGAAAAGTAACGGGAGCTCACTCTGTTACACGGCACTAGGGATTCGAACTGCTGAACTGCTGACCTTTCTGATTGACAAGCTCAGTGTCTTAGCCACTGAGCCACCATGTCCCTTTCATGTCCCTATGTATGGTTCTGAACTAAAGTTATGGTATATTGTTGTTGTTGTTGTTGTTGTTGTTGTTGTTATTATTATTATTATTATTATTATTATTATTATTATTGCAACAACAGAGCTGTATCACAGCGGCCAGTTGTTTTGCCGGATTTGGCATTGATTACTAGTATAATAATAATATACTATAATTATAATAGTATAATAATAGATTATTATTATTATTATTATTATTATTATTATTATTATTATTATTATTAACTTTATTCATTAAACATGAAACTCAGTCAAGTGAACATTTAAAGATATGTCACAAATACCATTGACTGGTGCTAATGGTTGATTCAGGTTGCTGCCAGCATCCTAGGTATCGACCAAGTATCTTCTTAAAATATATGATGTTTTTTGCAGTTCCACTGGTGTTATTGCAGGAAGCTGCAATTTCTTGATGTGTTTTGTAAAATTCTTGGATATGGTACCAAGTGCCCCGATGACAATGAGTATCACTGTTACATGTTTCATCCATATCTGTGTAGTTTAGATGGCCAGGTCGTGATATTTCATGATTTTTTTCTAGTTATTTTTCTTTGACTCTGGCATTTCCTGGTAGAGCGATATCAATCAACTGTATGCTTCGGCCCTCTACAACCATGATATCTGGTGTGCTGTGTTCCAAATGATGATCTGTTTGTATTCGAAAGTTCCACAAGATCTTCACCTTCTCATGTTCAGTAACTTTTTCTACTTTGTATTCCCATGACATTTGGATACAGGTAAGTCATACTTTTTACATAATGACCAATGGATTAATTTAGCAACTCGATCATGTCTAACTTTGTACTCAGTCTGTGTAATTTTGCTGCATTCACATATTAAATGTGAAACAGTTTTGACTTTGTTGTTGCAAAGTCGCAATTTGGATTGTCAGTGGATTTTTGTATCTTCACTTTCATGGCATTAGTTTTGTAGTGCTTGTTCTTGAGCAGCCAGTATTAAACCTTCAGTTTCTTTCATCATAATGGTGGTGGTGGTGGTGTTGATGATGATGATGATTTCATTGCCCATGAGGGAGAGAGAGCTCTGAGATCTCCATGGGTGGAAAAGTTGATAACTGGCTCCAGGGTTAGAGAAAGAACAACACATAAATAAAAATAATATCTAAATAAACAAACATTTGCAAGCTGATCAATAGCAAGAAAACCATCTCCTTGAGGCAGACAAATAACAGTTGCCTTTTTCTCTGGAAGACATTTGGGGTATATACATATATGTGAGTATGGACAAGAAACATCAATAATGTCTTAAATAGTAGATACATCTTATAACAAGAACATCAATATTGCATTTCTACTGAACAACCTTTTATATGAAGCAATTTTCTATATCATAACCATAAAATAAATGTTTCAGCATATATAATGTTCACCTCCTACATTGTCTGCTGTAATGTCACTATTAAAAGATTATTCTGGTTTGCTTAGGGAATAAAAAGGATTAAAGTGGCATCTCTCTTCCTTAGTCCATATCACTATTTTTCCTTTTTTGTATTTATCCCTAAAACCTGATATAACAAATCACAAGAAGGAGCTATCTTCACTTCCCTTTCAGTTCTACATCCTAAATGTCAAAAAGCGGAAATTTAAATATTAAGTATATATGCATTTTAACAAGATAGCCAAAGTGTAGGCCCCCTTAAAACACAAACATATAAACAATTTGTTTTTATATTAGATAGTGAGTCTAATAATTCCTAACCCTATCCCCTAATAAAACTCTTTTTTGTGGAGGTTTTTTATGATCCCGTTTTTTATTATCTGTAACATTATAGAAAACATTTTTCCCATCCCAACTCAGGAAATATGTCAGCAAGCAGGACCAGAGGACAAAGTATTGCTGAGGTACACACACTATTCATCTCCTTCCCACTTTTTACCATGGTCAGAAAGAAAATGGAAGAAGACGGGATTTCTACCAGTGCTGAGCATGGGGAAATCACAGTCCAATTTAAACACACAGGTTGGAGGTTTCTCATCTCTGCTCTCCATGCCTAGAATATTCCACCTTAGGCCAAGTACTCTTCAATATCTTCATAAACGACTTAGATGAGGGAATAGAAGGGGAACTTACCAAATTCGCAGATGATACTGATAAGCTGGTAGGAATAGCTAACACCCTAGAAAATAAGCTTGAGATCCAGATGGATCTTGACAGACTTGAACACTGGGCCCTATCTAACAAAATGAAATTCAATGTAAAGAAAAGTAAAATCCTACACTTATCGTATTTTTCGGAGTATAATACACACATTTTTCCCTCAAAAAAGAGGCTGAAAATCTGGGTGCGTCTTTTACACTGAATACAGCATTTTTTGCCTCCAGAAACCCCCCCCCCTTCACCAAAATGGCTGTGCAGAGCAGTTAGGAGCCTTGCAAAGTGCTCCTGGGGGCTGGGGAGAGCAGAAATAAGTGAAAAACAGGCCATTTTTGCTCAATTTTTCACCCCCACCCCCAGGAGCACTCTACAAGCCTCCTAAAGGCTATTCATGCCCTTTAAAAAAAACTGGCCCGTTTTTGAGAAAAACGGGTCATTTTGGGGAGGTCTGCAGAGTGCAAAAACTTTTTTTTAAAATTTGCCTCTTCAAAATCTTGGTGCATCTTATACGCTGGTGTGTCTTGTACTCTGAAAAATACGGTAGATAAGAAAACCCAAAAATACACATATAAACTTGATGAAACAGACTTAATGGCAGTGGCTGTGAGAGGGATTTGGGAGTCTTAGTGGACAACCAGCTAAATATGAGCCAGCCATGTGCAGCCAAAAAAGCCAATGCAATCCTAAATTGCATTAACAGAAGGATATAATCGAGATCAAATGAGATACTATTATCACTCTATAAAGCCATAGTAAGACCACACTTAAGAGTACTGCATCCAGTTTTGGTCACACACTATAAAAAAGATGTTGAGGCTCTAGAAAAAGTGCAGAAGAGAACAACCAGGATAATTCTCATCTAATGAAGAGAAGGACCAGGGGAGACATGATAGCAGTGTTTCAATATTTGAGGGGCTGCCACAGAGTGGAGGGGGTCAACCTATTTTCCAAAGCATCTGAAGGCTAGACAAGGAATAATGGATGGAAACTGACCAAAGAGAAATAAGGAGAAATTTTCTGACAGTGAGAACAATCAACTAATGGAACAGCTTGTCTTCAGAAGTTGTGGGAGCTTGAGACTTTCAAGAAGAGATTGGACTGCTTTTTCAGAAACGATGTAGGGTCTCTTGCTTGAGCAGGAGGTTGAACTAGATGACCTATAAGGTCCCTTCCAACTAAGGATTGTTAATATTTAAAAGTTATCCTCCCTTTTGAATGTAACACAAGCTCCTTCCTGGTTAAGTGTATAAAAGAATTCAGCCTCATGTCTATCTGTACAGAGATCCCTTCTCAATTAAGGCAAATATGTAGTAGATCTAGCCCTTAAACCATGAAATTAGTGATGCAAGATTTCAATTAATAACTACACCCCAACAGCTGCATATTAACAACCAGAAATCATTATCTCTGATCAAAATTGCCTGGAGCTGATGCCTAAACACACTGAGAAAACTAACCAGTCTGGTCCTTTGAAGCAAAAAGAAAAAAAAGATTGTAGTTAGGCATTTCCTTTATTTATGAAAACTTGAGAAAGCCTTTTCATGGATTGCTACACATTGCATATTACAAAAAAGAGTGATACAGATCCACATTCTTCTTGAGTCAAGTATTTATGCAAGTCACTTTCAAGAGGTCGGATTTACTATGCCCAATTCTACCAACACATCTTTCTGCACTGATCATAGTGAAATAACATCTGCCCTACCTATGCAAGGAACGTCACTGATAAATGGCTGGTACACCAAGGTACGTCATCTGTGTGCTTTGTGTTGGTGTCAGTCAAAACGTATGGCTGACTACATAGGTGAAGAGTCCCAACGTAGAAGCAGGACTTGCAAGGCATTATTTTGGTGGGGAGGAATGAATCTATCTTCTCAAGAAGCAGACATTGTTGCCCAGTTTAAAAAAAGAAGATGATGATTGTTTGGAAAATAATCCTGGCATCACTAAATAAAAATGATCAAATAACTCTGCATGAAAAAAAAAAAATATTTGAAATTCTCTGCCCATCAGACAAGATTAGATTGAAAGGATAAATTGGATGGTTGATTATAAAGTAGCTTCTTCTGAAACCATGTAATTGTTTTGATGGCTTGGGTGGATCCTGCTTGTAGTATGGATGTCCGCTGTCACTCACAGTTAATTCTTCTGGAAGTCTGTCATTCAGAGTCCATTAGAATGCTTACACTAAAAAGAAGACGACTTGAGATGTGAAATGACACTTGAATTTTCCTCCTTTCCAACCAAACTAGTTTTGCATCTTCTCTTGGCAGTTGTTGGAACAATTCATAAGGATATCTTTTTTCTAGATTTCCCTACAAATAATGAGATGTGAAGATGTGCTTTCTGGTTGCTTCAAAATGGAGTAATGTTCCCCACATATGCACGTTGTGTTGGCATTATTGAGAAGATGGCAGAAATAACTATTTTTGCTCTTTGCCCTTCTGGCACAATGAAGAAAATTTAACCAAGATTACAGGAGTTAACTCCTTACCAGACTAGTCAAAAAGTGACTGCATTTTCTACTTCCTCTTAAGCAAATAAGACTAAAATCAGAAACTATGTCCAAAACTGCATATTGGCCATCTTGACTTGTATATTTTGCAATGTTTGGAAACATAGTTTACTTGTGGAGAAGCAGTGTGACTCTCTCACATTTTCAAAATTCAATTAGTACTTTTAAAAAAGACATTTGTTTGGTATCCAATTTGGTTCAGAATATTCTTTACATCTACATTATGATGACTGTCTCAAATATGCTCCCTAAGTGACTTTATGATAGAACATGTCTCTCAATATTATCATATTCCTATCTACTTGGTCTTGAGACTAATTACATATTGCTAAAAATAGAAATAGCATCTGATACTATGATTCAGCACAATTTGTTGCATGGATCAATGGTTCCAAGCACAGAGAATATTCTTGGCATAAAACACAAAATATGGCATCTGTAATTGTGTGCCAACCTTAGCGTAATCAATGCTGCTTTTATTTTAAAAAATGTAGCCTGTTTTTAAAGGATCCTTTCATCACAATGGCCATACTTTCATTTTACCAATCTTTCTATTTTTACACAAGTTGTTCACAAAATGATTTGTTGTTATTATTATAGAACTCCATTGTTATGAGTTTGTTCTGAATTTAATTAAAAGGACTGTTTTTAATCTTTCGATTTTGTTCGATTTCTCAATTATCTGCAGGCCACAACAGTCAATAGTGCAGTCAATCTGTCTTTTCAAAAATTATCAAGTGCAATGAGACTTATTCCAGTTAATGCTTTGGGATGAAGATTGGGGGATACTTCAGAAATAATTTGGAAAAATGTTTTTTGAGTGTGCAAGAATGCAAATATCATAATGTCCCCAACTCTTTAAAGCAGCTAAATCAGAATGGGATGAGTATATATGTTTCCTCTTGTGATCCAGGGAGGGAAATGGAAAAGAGTTGTTACTTACATTTTTTCATAATGATTTGCAAAGCATTTCATAGCTATGATGAATACCTAGTTACTTACTAGTGACACTAGTTAACTTGCACAGCCACTTGGCTATTTCCATCAGATTTTCAAACTCCAGAAGAATCTAGACTTTTTCTTTTGCAATTGTAATATATACTTCCGTTGCTTTTTAGTTATCTATTTTCATCTGCTGATTTGCTGTATTGCTGGCCATATTCTACCTCCAGGATTAAAGGCATTATTATATTTCAATATACTTAGAAATGGGCTATCACCCACATATGTTACTTTGGTTCAAAACTTCTTATAGACATCGATTTGGCTAATACGGGAAACAAGAGGTCTTCTGATTCAATCATGTAAATCTTTTAGATTTCTTATTAGTTGAATTTCCAGAAGAACATAATGTATAGGGGGGGGAATAGATGTCAAAGTTTAAGCATTTCGTCTTTAGACACAGAAATAAAAACAAAAGCATCAAATAAGCAATAACTCCAAAAGATGCTGGAAAAATAACCTTGAACATTTTGAAGACATTGTATGATGACAAGGTAAGATTATTACTTGTGTGCAGCTTTCTACTAATGCCCTTACCAAACAACCAATCTTAAACAATTTGAACTCCAGGATGTCAAAGACAACAAGAAAACATATTTTTTTCCTAAATTATTTCCAAAGTGTTGCACAAATGGTTATATTTCAGTATGCCATCCAAAGATAAGAACCTAATGTTTTTATTACACCAAAAAAGAGATAAAGTTTTTTTTTTAAAAAAACCAAACTCTTGAACATATATATTTTCCCCCTAATCAACAGTCCCTATTCAGCAGGTTTTAAGTGATAAGAGAGACCATACCCTTCCTGTCTGCAAGCCCAGGGAAAGAGGAAAGAAGGTTGATATTTTGATTGTTAGGTTTAAGTTGGTGGTTGGCTCCCATTTCTGCTACAAGGTATTGATGATGATGCTTGAAGGATAATCTCATCCTTCCTTTATAACAATAGCACTTGGACTTATATACTGCTTCACAGTGCTTTACAACCATCTCTAAGCAGTTTACAAAGTCAGCATATTGGCCCCAACAATCTGGGTCCTCATTTTACTAACCTTAGAAGGATGGAAGTCTGAGTCAACCTTCAGCCAGTGAGAATTGAACTGCCGAACTGTTGTAGCCTGCAGTACTGCATTCTAATCAGAGGTGGGTTGCAAATTTTTTTACTATCACTTTGGGCATGCAATGCTTCTACGCATGCGCTGAAGCATCCGTCCAGGTGGGCAGAGCCTCCCATCACTTCTGCTACTGGTTTGACCAGTCCAGGCCAAACTGGGAGCAACTCACCTCTGATTCTAACCACTGCACCATTGTGGCTCATATGTCTCTATCATCAGCTGTTCAAGACATTGGAAGCCCAGTTGCATCGCCTGAGTTTGTATCTTAAATCAGACTCTGCAAGATAGGTGAATGATGTGAACTTTAAAAACTACAAGGTATTGTTAACTTGTCTGAACAATGCCTATACCACTGTAAAGGATGCAATGCAATCACTTTCAGTTCACTACATAGAAAAAAGCACAAACGTATAATCTTCAGCAGAGAGGCTGGCTATTCCAAATGCTTTAAAATTTCTCATAGGCAGTTGTTCATTATTAAACATGTGGGTTTTTTTTTCAAAAAAATTGGTTTTGTGTTATCTAAATCATTTCACGGGAAATGTTCAAGTTTTCTTCCATCTCACTATTGTCTTAACCTCCTGCTGTATACTGAGTAAGGATAAAGCATATAGTATAGTATCACATCATAGTGATTGAAATCTATTAATTGGAGAAAATTTGTCCCTTCAGCATATTTCTGGATAAATAGAGAGCGATTATATTTTGAAGTAGTTGGAGAAAGGCTAGCCCCCAGAGTTTACCCATAAAGCTTTTTGAGAGATGCAAGACTTTTATTTCAACCTAAGTTTCATGACTCAAAAAAATCTTCACACACTTTCACTCAGACAATCTGTGACTTAGAAGTCAGAAGTGTTTTGAAGAAAGCCTTACATCAAAAAATGTGTTGTTGTATCTCCAAGGGTCTTTCTGTAACCAAGGATGCAATATACAGTATATGGGGTCATTCAAAATACCATGCCTTCAAGGGATTTCTCTTGCACTGAGCTGGGAGTTTGGACAAAGCTTTGAGTACAAATATGCCATACAGATGACAGCATCAATGCTTGTTAAATATGTGTTCATTTAGCCTGAAAGATAACTTTTATTTACACTGATGACATGAAGAATTATTGTGTCAGTTTTCTCCAGGTTGTACTTACTGATAAGTATTCAAACACATTCCAATATGCAGTTGTTTTTGACACAGCCACAAACTTTCTGTTACTGTAGGGTTTTTTTTGAGAAGTACAATACAGACTCCTCTGATAATTTGGTTCAATGAGATAACAACTATTATCTGCCCAATAATAATAATAGTCCTGTCATTCATATGCTTTCATTTGGCACTGCTGCTTATGCATTTTCCCTCTGTTTGTCTCCTGGAGATGATTGAATATAGTCATCGTAGGTCTTGATTCGTGTTAACAATTTTAAAAATAAACAAGGCTTTTTTCATCGTGTTTTATAAATGCATTCCAGATTTTGCATGTCATTCCACTGAATGCAGATTAACTTTTGAGAAATAGTAGGAGAGCAGTTATATTGGATATTTCATTCATTCGGGTTATCCAAAGTTTCTATTCAGTGATAGATGAGGTGCTGCAGCTAGGTAGGGAAACATCAATCTGTCTAAGACAGCCATGCAAATAATCCAGACTAGGGTATGCAGACTAGCTACTCTAGAAAAATGTAGATTATCTACTGCAGAGCTGAAGAAGCTTCTTGGATAGGAAGCGAAACATTTTCAAAGAAAAACCAGAAAGTCCAAGTTGCCTTTTGAAAAAGCACCTTTGGGACAAACATGACCTGGATGACTGAGAATCTTCATAGACATTTAGTGATTAGCTACTGTATATAAACAGAGAACAAACTTCACTCCCTTCTAGTGCTGAAGATATTACTATGAAGATATTATTTCTGGTAAATAAATATCTGCAAGAAAACAACCAAGCTTAGAGAATACCAAGGACACCGCAATTCAATCCTCAGCTATTCTGTTCTATTGATAGGGCTGACTCTACTATGTCATTTTAAAATGTAATACCCCTAAAGTGGGTGTGGCTGAAATTTGTGGCCCCCAAATTGGTTCTCTTGGTGGCGCCATATGCACGACCATCTTGTTTTTGCCTTCTGCGCAATGCCAGAGCATTTTTGTTGCACTGTGCATGGACGCACAGCAGAGCACATCCCTGAGTGAAATGGCAGTAGTGGCAGCAGGAACTTGCCACTGCTCCCTCCATCTCCCTCCCTCCCTCACTTTCCTGCTAAAAGTTATGCTAGATAAATGGGTTTTTTATAAGAAGACTACAATATATCTAGTTTAAATCTGCAAAATTTTCATGTTTGGATTATTGCAATGAGTCTTTATCTGCATGTGACTTGCACTTTCTTTCAGGAAAATATTAATATTTCAGTGTTAACATTTCATACATATTAAACGGTATAATAGGCCCACTTGTTAACAAATAATTTATAAGGCCAAACCTTTTGGGGGGGTTATTCCTCTAAAAATAACATATCTTGCACATAAAGAATAACATATTACCATGCCAATATTTTACAAGGTGGAAATATCTGAGATATTGGGACTCTGGATAGGCTTTTATCTATTCTTCATCTATGATGCCATCAACACAGTCAGGGAAAAAACGTCCATTAAAGTATCTCAGCATCATTATGTGTATTTGGTTTGGCTGCATCCCAAGTTGAACTGAAATAGTTTGTAACATTTTGTGGCTTCCAGAGGTGAAGAAAACTTTCCTTTCAAGTAATCAGAACTGAATCTGAATTGTCTCAATGCATTAGGAGTGTTTTGATGCTTCGATGGGCTAAAAGCAGGAAGACAGTATGTCTGCAGAGAAATTACTATGTGCCTTTTGCTTTCTGATATATGGAAAATATTGAAGGAGGATTGTAACAAGAGGAGTTAAGTGATGGATAAGCTTACACGTTATTGAAAAGCAATTGTTCACCAGGAACTTCAGAGCTTTTTCTAGTGTGTGCCATTAATTTATTATTGTAATTTCAGAGACATAATAATTTCCTCGAAATATCCATCTTTATTTGCAGTCAGGTTTGGATGGGTTTGTGATTCCTTTTTTCACCTTTACATTGCATAACTCACCACATGAAAATGATCATGAACTGAAAATTCTCTTCATGAACCTCCAAGCTCAGCTAGATGAGAATTCTCGCTTTGTAACACCCTTCCAGTTCATGGTCTAGTTTCCAAGAACTTTACATTTTTTCCCTTTCACATTCAATAGTTATTTCAACAAAATATGGGTAGTATTTCTTTGAATGCCTATGTAAATGCTACGTAGCATTAAAGAAATTAAATATATATAGTATTACATACCTATTCCTACAACTCCAAAATCAAGTTTCATGGCAATAGATAGTGAGTCTTAAGAACTCACCCACAAATCTCAACCCCTTACCCTTTGGTAATCTGGAAAGTTATTTTAAGTCCATAATACGTGTTGTTCAGTAGCACCTTAAAACAGAAAAGATTCCTAAGAAGAAAAGAAGAAGCTTCTTGAATGAGAAGTGAAAAGTCTTCAAGGAAAAACAAAGACATTTCAGTTGCCTCTTGAAAAAAACACCTTTGGTGCAAACCCTTTGGTTTGCCACCCCTAAAAAGGGAACATCTATTGATCTTAAGTGTGACATGCTTTATTTCTACAGATTACTATAGACTTTATTTCTAACACTGTAAATGTAAATTAATTTGGTCAAAAATGAACTATTTTTTAAAAAATCAAAATATAAAGGGACATGGCATAAAAAATTATAGTACTTCTTTACATGAAAGTTGATTAATCAATTCCTTTAACAAATTCAACATTGCCTACAAATATTTTAATCTCAGTTTTATTAAATTGTTTCAAATCCCCAACTACTTTTAGATGGCTATTGAGATAGGCAAGCTATAAATCATTCTGAGAGAAATCTAGACCGCATTGAAACATTCCTATTAAATTGTGCTGCTTGTGCTTATCAATACTTCCTATCCAAAGTGCAGATGGATAACGCTAATTAGTTGGATATGTTATTCATCTGGTAATTGGTATAAGTGAAGAGAGAACTTCAACTGGGAACTTAGCTACTTCATATTTACCTGAAACTATATATTGTAAAATATTAAAATGGCAATGACAATATTAAAACATAATGACTAAAACCTTTTTTATAAACAACTAATTGATAACATGGAATTGCCTAGGTATTTATTTATAGGAGGAAAATGTCCAGACCAAATGTAATGTCTAATGTTGGATTTCCCCTCTTACCAGAGGGAGCCCCACTGTGGGAGTACTGTGAAGCCATTACCATGGCAACTCCACTGGGCTGTACAGTAGAATCCATTTTACAGCTGTACAGTAGAAGCCATTTTAAGGCACAACAGGATGTATCCTAACAGAACACATACATCGAGGGGTATTAGGGTGTCTTACTGGTGCTCAGGGGTTAAGATGCCAAGATGGAAAGCTGACAGCCCAGGTTTGAGTCCTGAGCACCACATGACTGGGTGAGCTCCTGCCCTTGCCCCAGCTCCTGTCAGCAGTTCAAATAGATGCAAATGTGAATAGAATAATAGGTAGCACTTCGGAGGGAAGCACTCCATGATGTCATGCTGGCCCGATGACAGCAAAAATGATAGCCGGCAACAACTAGCAAAATCTGCAGGGACTCCTTTACTCTTTACTTTATCCTTTCTTAAAAGCTGTACTTGCGTCACAAAACATTCTTAAGTCTATATTTATAATAGTCTCAAAAGTTTCTGTTGATTTCTTCTTCATTGTTGCTTCTTTCTGTAACAATGCATATAACCTCCATCTAAAACTACAATAGCTTTCCTTTTATAAATCAAATTCACAGGATTGAGATCAGAAAAAGGTTTTGGTAAGATCTCTACTTCAGCGATCTTAGTAGCTAGACTTTTTTGAGATCCAAACCACATCCTTTTTTTTAAAAAAGGACCTGTCTTTCTGAAAAATGAGTATATTCTTTAGAGTTAATATTTTTCTGTCTATCATGAATCTGCTAGCTCTAAATTGACCATCAGATCAGAATTTACCTCAAGTAGTTTTAATATTTACCTCAAGTAGTTTTAATATTTTTTTCTCAGAAGTTCTATCCAGTTGTGGGGAAATATTTCATTCCAATCTCCCATTAAATACCCATTTTATAAGAAAAACTTACTAATTTGTAAAAAGTTGAATTAACTTTATTTGGTTCATAAATTCCCAATACTTGGATAAAACAGACATATATTTTTAAAAAAATTACAGAGAAAGATATATTATGAATTATAACAATTATAGTTTTCTAGAGTTATTTTAAAAAGTTTAAACCAAGAAAAGTGCCTGGAACAAATTGATTACTGGGTTCTTACTATAAATGCTTTGAGAATAAACATTTACAATATTTGAAAAACATAATGAATTTGAAAGATGTGTGATATTTAGAAAGTTGCAAATATATAACATTGATACTTAAAGGACATGGTTTAACAAGAAATTGACTAATAACACTACTTAATAATGATTATGATTTGTTCACAATGATCTTATTTGATAGAATGCATCTAATTGTATCAATTTTTTCCATGAAGATCAATATGTTTTTTTTTATCTAAAAGACAAAAGGTACCTTTACAACTATAGTGGATACTGTAGAATATTTTGAACAGTATAACGAAAAACATGTCTCATCAATTCTTTAAGATGTATAGAAAGCTTTTGACAATTTGATTGGACTTTTTAATTTAAAAATTTGGAAAATATGAACTTTGGATAGACTTTTATAAATTGGATCAGTACATACTTAACAAAAGACACAAATAAATTGCTTAAATAAATAAAGAATCAAATAATAGCTTTTGGATATTATCCAGTGCTGTTTTTAGACGATCCTTTAAAGAAATTTGAAATATGAATGGGAAAATTAAAAGAATTTGTTGAATTAGCAGGTTTAAAGATCAATGAACAGAAGACCTAGAAATTAACTATAACTATGAAGATACAAGAACAAATTTGATAAATTTAATGAATAATATGGGTTTTAAGATTGAGAAAAAATGTAAAAAGAAAATTTCAAATGATTTTTTTTAAAGATATGTTAAATGGAAGAAGAAACAATTGATATTGCTGAGGAAATTTTTTGATTAAAATTTATATTTTGCCTAGAATGTTATTTTTTATTTCAGACAATATCCATTTTGAACTGATGTACCAATTAAATGATACATCTAAATGATACATCTAAATTGTGTGTCAGGAGGAAAAAAACCTCTGAATTAAATATAAGGCGCAACAAATGTAAGACCTTCCGCACAGCCCTTAAGACCTGGCTAGCCCGTCAGGCCTGGGGACAAAGATAACTGTCCCCACCCGAATGATGAATGAATGTTGCTTACTATTTTACTTCTATGTATTGTTTGTGTCTATTGTCTGTATACCCCCCCCCCCTCATTTTATGTAAGCCGCCCTGAGTCCCCTCAGGGAAAAGAGTGGCCTATAAGTATTAATAAATACTCAAATACTCAAAAAAGATTTGCAATTGTTGTTTCGTTTGGATGAAAGAAGGAACATTGCTTCTTTCATCCAAACTAAACAAAAGACAAAAACTATTTGGAGTTAGAAGGGCAAGACCTGAGATTTGGTGGCATGGATATTTATGGTATGACAAAACTAAAATTAATTTAGACTTTTACAAATTATTTGTTAGATGTGCCATAGTGAGAGTATAAAGCAGATATAAACCTAAGTTGTGTCTGAAAATACCTTTTTGGCTGTCATCAAAGGAAGCATTATAACCAGAAATTATAACCAAACATATTATTCTGGTATACTGGAACTTTGTGCAGGAGAATGTAAAGCTGAAAAAAATTATTTGTTTTTGTATATAGTAACTACAGCAAGAGTAGTATTTGTACAAAAGTGGAAAGATTTAACTACAATGGAGGAATGGATGGTGAAGATGATGGAATTTACTGAGATGGCCAAATTGCTAGCTATAATTAGATTTAAAATATTGTCTAATATTGCCAATTTGACTTTTGTATGATTTGGGAAAAAATGAATTATGATGTATGGTTTTGATGATTTTAAAAAATAAATTAGAGGGGAAAATGCTAAAGCATTGCTATAATCATAGAATAAGAGGTCAATTTATATTTATACCGATAACTTGTGAAAACATCAGAAATCACTTCTTTGGGCTTCCCCCCCCCTTTTCCCCCTTTCTTCATGCATGTTTAGCTTTGTTATTTTTTGGTTTCTTTTTCTTCCCCCTTCTAAATATATTCTAAATATTAGTTCTTTATCTTTCTTTTTTAAATTTTAATAAAGTTTTAAAAAAAAACAAAAAAAAACAGAACGTTCTTTTTTCTCTCTACCTATGCCCATTTGTCCCACAGTTCAATATAACATTCAACTTTCAAATAGCAGTGCTTTGTTTCACATTTTTCATCTAGTGGTGTCAATTTCCTTTAAAATAAAGACGCTGGAGAACAGCAGGTAATAGAGTAACAAGAGGACATCAAACTCCAGTGGAAGTAATGCATATCCAATTTGTAAGATATGCATAGCTGGTCAGAGCAAACACATGTTTTGATTCGTTTTGTTTTGTTGGGCACAGCAGTGCTGAATTCACATAAAACAGAGCCCATTTTAAGCCTCTATAAGTTTAGAAGGTCCATGAAAGGAAGTTCTCATGGTGCCTAATACCAAAGCATAGTTGTGTAAGACGTAGAATGACATTGCCAACATGTTTCATGGTTACAGGAGTAGAATAGGAGAAGGGAACACTGCAGGAATAAGAATTCTCCACAAAAGTAAGTTATGCTTTTCTCTAAGAAAAAAGTTGTTTTTTTAAAGCTTTTAATAAATAAACCATGACAAAGGGAGAATTATTTTTGTCTCTCTTAAAATCCAGACTTACTGTTACTTAAGAGAAAAGTTAATCTTGAATTCAAAGACTCAATAACCCCTTGAACATATTAAAAAATACAACAGAGGTGAAACTTTGGTCTTCTCTCCCATTCTCTTTCCATCACTATGTTCCTGTGGGTAGTCTAAAGCAGTAGTCCACAACCTCTGTGACTTGGCGGCCTGGCAGGGGGGAGGGGAACCCCTGAGGGTGTACCTGCATGCACCTGCATTTTGACCTTCATAAGCAGCACACTGGCATGCAAGCACACACAGCTCAACCTCAGCAAGTTGAACTCTGCGCACAGGTGTACCTGCACCAGCCCACCTCTCACACAAGTTGAGCTACATGTGTGTAAGCCCACCACTGGTGTGCCCTGGTTCTGAATAGGCCATGGTATGTTCGTGGGCTGCCACCTGGGGGTTGGGGACCCCTGGTCTAAAGAGAAATGGTACTCAATACCGACTAGATTACATAGTCACTCCCTTCTCCAACACATATATAGAACAAAAAAAAAGGAAAGAAACCTCTTTGCCATTATAGAACAATTATCTTTGATTTAACCTTTAATTGTGACCAGCCAAGCATTCTAAGATTCCAACCTGCAGATTACAGTAAAACCAAAATGCCCTGACAATTCAAATCTTTCTGTTTGATCTCATCTCCTCCACTCTCCAGCAAATTATCTAAACAGTGTTAATCTGTCCCTTCATATACTAGAAGAATTGTATTGTATTGTATTGTATTGTATTGTATTGTATTGTATTGTATTGTATTGTATTGTATTGTATTGTATGCCGCCCTTCTCCGGGAGGACTCAGGGCGGCGAACAATTCAAGGGGGGGGAAAAAGGGGGAACATAAAAGACAAAATACAAATAATAAAAGTAGACAACAGTTGCACAACCATACATGTCGAGAGGGGAGGGAACTCATCACCCCCAGGCCTGCCGGCAAAGCCAGGTTTTGACGGCTTTTCGGAAGGCCTGGAGAGAGGTGAGGGTCCGAATCCCTGCGGGGAGTTCATTCCAGAGGGCCGGAGCTGCCACAGAGAAGGCCCTCCCCCGGGTAATAGCCAGGTGGCATTGGCTGGTAGATGGCACCCGGAGGAGGCCAACCCTGTGAGATCTAATGGGTCTGTGGGAGGTAATTGGCAGCAGGCGGTCTCTCAATTCAATACTGTCTCCTTAATCCAACACTTTCCTTCATATACTAGAAGAATTCAACCCTGAAGCCTTATACAAAACTTTCTGCGACAAGTTTAAGATGCAGATAACCTTTCCTTTCTATAAGCAAAATTATGTAACCTGATCAGATGTGACCCATTTAGAACTAAGGAGAAATTTCCTGGTTGAATGCAATTAACCAGTGGAATAGCTTGCCTTCAGAAGTTGTGGGGGCTCCATCGCTGAAAGTTTTAAAGAAAAGATTAAACAGCCATTTGTCTGGAATAGTATAGGATTTACTGCTTGAGTAGGGTGTTGGACTAAAAGACCTCCAAGGGCCCTTCCAACACAGTTATTTCTGACCAGATATACGTTTGGGGTACATTGGGAGCACTAATGATATCAGGGGCACACACGTCTGGGCATGCACATGTGCAGAAGATCTGTGATGATGTCTGGGTGGGTAGGTGGGTGGGGCCTCGCACCGCCACCACTACAAGTTTGCCTCAACCGCTGTAAACCGGCAGAATACCACCTCTGATTGGGAAAGCTGGGCATGTGTCTGCCCTTCAAAGAAGATAGATCAGGAAACCAAAACCAGGAATACTAACACTATCTTTATTGTAAGATTGCAATTTCAGAATCATGCAAGTCTAAAAGCACTCCCCTATCACCTTACCTTTACATTCCAGAGAACTAGGGAAGATACATTCTGAGGTGCTTTCTCTATCTCCATTCCTGCTATGGACTCGGATTTCTCTTATCAAGCCAGGTTAGGGCTGTTTCTCAAGGTTATACAGCCCATTATGACATGGTTACACTTCTCTGATTACCAGCCAACTTGTGCCACCAGCCATTTCTCTCCCAATATTTGCCCACTCGTTAACGTATTTTCCTGAGTTCTTTTCATGCCCATCACTTCCCAGCTGTCCACAGACTTTCAATTAAGGTCAAGAACAGGAAAGCAGAGAGTTTCACTCTTTAGTCAGAGAATAAGAGGATGATGTATGATGATGATATATATTTCAGTCATTCCATCATTGGAGACCTTTACATTTAGAGCCGAGGTGGCGCAGTGGTTAGAGTTAGGCTACTTCAGCTGACTGCAGTTCTGCAGTTCGGCTGTTCAAATCTCACCGGCTCAAGGTTGACTCAGCCTTCCATCCTTCCGAGGTGGGTAAAATGAGGACCCGGATTGTTGTTGGGGGCAATATGCTGGCTCTGTAAACTGCTTAGAGAGGGCTGAAAGCCCTATGAAGCGGTATATAAGTCTAACTGCTATTGCTATTGCTATTGCTATTGCTATTGCTATCCTGCTGATGCACTTTGCACTGTTCTGAAAATAATAACCAATGCCACTAGGACTCTGTGGATTATTTTTCTGTATTCGGTGAATTCTGTTCAAATTGTGTTTGGGATTTCTTGCTTGATTTATTTGTTGATTTATTTGACAGATATATGGTTATGATTGGAGCATTTTCCCACAAGGTTCTGCATTTTGCATTACTTTTAATTTGCAAAATTTCCAGGAGGATTTCTCTTGTTTACTGGAAAAAAGTAACTTACTTCAAAGAGGGATGTCAACAAAGCCAGAGGAGAAAAACCAGCCAGTGCCTACAACAACTGGTGTACCTACCGATCAGAATAACAACAAATGTCTGGGAAATGCAACAGATACAAAAGGAATACTTGTGTTATTTATTCATAGCTATTTTTGCACAAACTGACAATCTATTGAGAAAAATTTTATAGGACAGACGAGTCTATGAGTTTTCTTTATCAAACTTGAAACTTTTTTTATGAAGAAAGAACTATACCTTCCTGTATTTTCAAGTATATCATTGTATCAACTGTATATTATGACTTATATTTCTTTATGGAATTCAAGAACTATTTTTTGTTCAAAAGTATTATAGATACCAATGGAAAGTTACTATCTGCATCCCTTAATAACTTAACATGGATTCGGTGTAGTTAATGTTAAGATCTTTCCAAAGATTAAAGAATGCTGTTTATATATTTAATATGTTTACATATTTAATATTATTAAAAATAAAATTGGAACAGACCCAACAGAGAAAAGATACAGATCAGCAATAAGCAATATGGACAGCAGATGTTACAATGCTACTATTTTATGCCAAGAAGAGGGAAGAAGGATTCCAATTCAGTAGTGGGAAATGACCACTATGTCAATCACACTTTTCTGACAGAGAGCTAAACTCAGCTCAGGTTTCTGTTTCACTGTTCATGCCTTCTCTTCCCAATCTGTTGGTTGTTAGGTCTGGCTGTTTTAACAATTGGGTTTCCTGTTCTGAACCCAGTGATTAGCCTTAACAACACTTGATAGGTGTGATGGCAGGGTCACATTGTGAAGGTGGAAAGGGCTTTTTTTTTAAAAAAAAAATCCTCCTCAAAATGTTTCAATGCCACCATTGCTGACCCGCTGATAGTCCAGCTGATCTCATTCTCAAAGCTGAGGGTCAGCTCAGAGAACAAATGCATCAAAGAGACGCATTTGAAAAATCTGAACTCTCTTTGGTGTCCAAAGAAGAATAGCCTTTGAGGACAGGATGTAAGGATTGAATATAAGAGGTGTATCTCTACATGCCTAAAGCAGCTAATGGGTTCAGAGCTAATCAAACTTCTCAGAGGTTCTTGACTGAACAATGGCAAGCAAAAGGTCAGAGTGGCATGTCAGGCTGCACTCACAGTATTGGGGGGGGGTCATTTAACAACCGGTTCTCTGCCCTAATGGTTTTTCCCAAACCAGTTCACCAAACTGCTCAGAAAGTTAACAACCGGTTCTCCAGAAGTAGTGTGAACTGGCTGAATCCCACCACTGCACAGTACAACTGCTGAACCTTGTTGCCTCCTAAAGAGAGAAATCACAACTTTAAGACTGGACACTTAAGGATAACTATCAGTTGTCTAAGATCAAATTAAGGCATTGCCATTATAGAAAGAATGAAAAAAAAAATGGGATTGGTGGTTGTAATCATAGAAAACTGTCCCTGTATTCTGTATCTTATTATATCCTTCCATATGAACATGAGAGAAGATGAAAGTATGAACTAGGTTCTGTCTGTCTACCCTAGATGGGTTATAATGCCAATTTATTTCTTATTACAATTCCAACCTTTCCCTCATTTAACCCACACAATGCACCTGTTGCTGTGACAAAGAAAATGAATGTCATAATGCACTTAAATTATGACATTATTTTGAATCAAAGTTTGACCTCTCTTTCAGTGACAATGACAAAATGGATATCTGAACAAAGGAGGTGGATTCTCCATGTTCTTTTTATAACACAGGAAGATATCAACATGTCCTGAACTATTCAATGGTCTCGAGTAGTTATTTTAAAAATTTATGGAAGTATCTATGCAGATTAGTTAGGGACCATTACAATGAAATATTGCTAGAAGAGACTTATTGAAGTCTCTTCTAGCTCTGGCCACTTTCTAGTACTGATGATGTTATCTAGTTTGGTAATGAAATGTTTGCAAGGAAACCACCAAGCTGAGAGAGCAAGGTTGTTCAACCTTGAGCTACAAATAGTTTTCTCTACTTATAGAAATGCCTTAAATACTTTTATCTCTCTTTTTTAAGTTTTACTTCCCATTTGCTTTCTTTTTTATAATGTCATATATTTTGATGTATTGGTATGTTTTACATTTAATTAATAAAATAAACTTGAGTACAGTAATTACCTTGTCTAGCTGCAATCACAAAATGAGTTGGGGGCAGAATAGGCATAATAGCCAATGAGGAGTGAGTGTTACCCTATTTCCCAAAAATAAGACCTCCCTGGATAATAAGCCCAATCAGGCTTTTGAGCGCATGCATGTATAAGTTCTCCTCCAAAAATAAATATTGAAAATATTATAACACAGCAGCAACCCTGAGGTCACCACCTCCTGCACCTCAAAAATAATAAGATCTCCCTGAAAATAATGCCAAATGCTTATTTTGGGGGTCAAAAGAAAATAAGACCCTGTCTTATTTTGGGGGAAACATGGTATACCCAAATGCTGTTTGGCCCAAAATGCGTAATGAAATTATTCCAACTAGTAATATATAAATAACTTATATTTATGTGAGACTTGTGGCAAGATAGATGGCAAACAAATTTAATAAATTAATTTTATATAGAAATAAATAAAATATATACATACATAAGCATGTGTATGTACATGTATATGTATATATAATGCCAAAGGTGCTTTTTCTGGAGGCAACTGGACTTTCTTGTTTTTCTTTAAAGATGTTTTGCTTCTCATCCAAGAAGCTTCTTCAGCTCTGACAGGATAGTGGGGAATGGAAAGACTTATATTCCTTGCAGACAGCTGGTCATTTGCATCCTTTTAGAGGGTCTTTGAAGCACTTGGAAGTTTATCTGTGTCCTCCCAGTTCCTGTAGTAAGCGATTTGTTTTCCTTCTGGAAATCCATTCCTATTCCCACACCATTCAAAGGGTGTTCATCCCAAATTGTATAGCTAAAAGTCTGCAGAGTAAGACAAGAAAGTCCAGTTGCCTCTAGAAAAATCACCTTTGGGACAACCATGCCCTGGATGAATCTCTACCGACTATTACAAGCTTGGTAGAAAACAACAACCTGTGCCATGTGCACTTTTGTAAAATGAGTCCTTTTTCTACCCTTCTAAGAATGAAATTTCATCACCTCAATACTACATATAATGTCCTAACCCAAAAGAAGTAAGCTCCATAAAAACGAGATGGGACATGGAAAATATGGTTGGCTAAGCTTGCCTTTTAATGTTTTCATCTTTCAGTCCCAAGATCATAAATAAGGATGAGGTGTCCCTTCCACTCCGAAAGAATTTCTGAAAGATTTTACTTAGCTGTGCACCTATCTAGTTCTTGTGGACAAACAATCCCAAACAATCGATTAAGAAGCTCAGATTGCATCCCGGGAGAGAGAGAGAGAGACTAATCTGAGCCGAGGGGGAGAAAGAGTGAAGCCGGATCGCCAGGAGAAAGCTCTCAAGGCCCGAGCACAGATACGACGCGGGAGAACGCCACCTTTGCTTGCTCCTTGGCAGGGGAGACCGCCACTCTTATTGGCGCAGACGCCCTCTTCCCACCCACCCCCGTGTCTCCCGTCAAGGGTTCAGGCTCGAAGCCTTGGGAAGAGAAGGGCTCAAAGGTGGCCCGGAGACCTGGAGGAGGAGAGAAGCGGTGTAAAGACTTGTGGACCGGACAGCGCCCTACGGACGCAGCCCAGCCTCTTCGCTCGGGCTACAACAAGTGGATGCCTGCCTCGCTCCGTCTTCATCACCTCTATCACCGCTCCTCCTCCTCCTCCTCTCGGGCACCGGGCAGCCTCTTGTTCCCGCATTGGGTTCCGAAGACTGCTGAAGGCAACTTCAGCTCAAACTTCGCACCTTTTGTCGAAAAGCCGAGTTGGGGTTCGGGCTACCCTCACCGCCACACTCTCAGGACGGCGTCAGTAGGAAGAACCAAGCAGCTGCCCCCAGTTTCTTTTTTCCTTTCTCTAATTTCCGGACAAATACTATATAGGCAGATTTGCCTTCTTGCTTATAGAGAGCTAACAGAGCTGTATTTGGACTTACTCCAAGGAAGGGAGGAAGGGAGAGAAAAGGAGGGAGGGAGCGAGGAAAGAAGGGAGGGAGGGAGGGAAGGAGGGAGGGAGAAAGGAAGGAAGGAAGGAAGGAAGGAAGGAAGGAAGGAAGGAAGGAAAGAAGGAAACGATAGCAACAATATTTGGTTCTCTCTGGGTGTTGAAAAAACCCTAACTTCAGGTTAATTGCGTCCGCATTCCCTCTTTCTTATATGAAAAGGTATTTGACTTTCAGAGAGTCGGGTTTATACCTCGCTCATCGGAAGTTGTTTCATCCAAGGAAACAGAAGAGAGGGAGGCTGTTATACGTCTTGCTCTGATTAGAAGATTATCTCTTAGCAGTAATAAATAAATAAAAACTGATAATAAATAAGAAGTTTGCTATGGGGTTATGTTTCCGCGACGAGAGGAGAAAAGGAGGCCACGCTGATACACACATCCCACAATCCGCATACTGCATATTTAGCACATCGTGTGTGTGTGTGGTGTGTGTGTGTGTGTGAGAAAGAGAGAGAGGGAGGGAGGGAGGGAGGGAGGGAGGGAGGGAGGGAGGGAGAGAGAGAGAGAGAGAGAGAGAGAGAGAGAGAGAGAGAGAGAGAGAGAGAGAGAGAGAGAGAGAGAGAGAGAGAGAGATTTTTTTAAAAAAAATCCCATTTTCTCCACCCATCTTTCATCACAAGGAATGCATTTAGCCTTCAGCGAGTTAAACGGCATTTCGATGGTTGGACTGACTAGAAATAGTAAGAAAACGACAGTTGCTCATGAGTGTTATGGCGTCCGGTTGAGATTTTTCTGCTCAATACAGTTTTGATTTGTGCAGAATACACTTGAGTAGGCCTGCCTTCGGATCAGTATGTGCCTCCGAGACGCAGCAAATACGCCGCTCATGCTACCGATTGCGCCCTCTGCTTTAGGCTCGAATTTAAACGAGAACCGCCACGAAGTAAATGAAAAGGGCACGCTAGGCCCCCATTCCCTTGTTCCGAAGGGTTATAAAAAACTCCAATTCCAACGCAATTCGTAGGCAGCCGGGAAAAGGCGGAATCCTGGAAATTGCCTAGGAAATTGGCGCCCAGATTGCTGTCTCCGACCAAATAGTAGTTCTGAGGTAAATTCCAGGGAAACCAGCCTCTTGCATCTTCCGCGCGCGTCTGTCCTCCATTCTATCCGCACACTCACAGACACCGACGGACAATCTGTGCTCTTCATTCACAGACTGCTTGTAACTGGATTCGTACATCCAGGAGGCAGCTTCGGGGGGGGGGGGAAGGGGGTGGATTTGCAGAGAGAGTGTCACTCGAGAAGGGAAAACCAGTAAAAGAGAAACCGGGAACCAAACCGATAAGCAAAACTTATTTGGAGGTCGGTGTGGGAGTGTGCGCTCGGGAATCGTGGCGCCGCATTCAAACAAGTCAATGATCCGCCTCCGTTCCTTCACCCTCTCCCCCAGAAATAAAGTGCAATCGCCTCAGAAGTGAGCTCCCTCTACAAATCAGCTCTAAGGGCGCCAACAGCCCAGTGCAGTTGCAGAAATGCGAACTGAAACGCCGTTGCTCGCGCTCGGTTTATCTTTCTCTTTTCAATCGCGCCTCCATCCAAGCCGCGGCTCTCCAGCCCGGCGCTCGGCTCTCGCCAGCCACCTGCTGCTGGAGCTGCCGCCCGAGCACGCGTCCTACCTGGAAGAGCCTGAGGATGTTGGCCACCATAATGGAGACGGAGCTGGCCGAGGCGCCGATGACTCCCAGCACCTTCTCGGGTTTGACGAAGACGGGCGGCTCGCCGTTAGTGCAACGCACGTCGGAGGTGTCCTTCTGGATGAGCGCCTGGACGAAGGTGAGCGACTGCTCCAGCGCGTAGGTGTCCCGGGAGCAGGTGTCCAAGATGCGGGCGCCCAGGGTGACGTTGGGCAGCAGCTCGAGGTCGCTGTTGATCTGGTCCAGGGCGTAGAGCATGGCCTCCAGGCGGTGGACGCCGTCCTGCTGCTGAATGTCCCCACAAGGCGCGCCATTGGGCCCCCGGGCGTGGACCGGGAAGAGGCCGCCCAAGGTGATGTCCCCCTCCAGGCGGATGGAGTGCGGCGCGTACATCTCCTGGCCCCGCGCCCCTGCCCAGCACAGCCACTCCACCAGCAGGCACCACCAGCAGGGCAACTTCGGCAAAGTCGGCGGCTGCACCCCGCGGAGCCCCGGCCCGAGCATGGTGCACGGCGAGAGCGGAGAAGGCGGTTGAGCCGGCGGAGGAGGGCGCCAAGGAAAGGACAGGGCTGGGCTGGGCAGGGCGGAGATGGGTTGGGTAGAGAGAAGCCCCCGATCTGGCGGAGAAGAGAGATCCCTCTGCGATCCCTCTGTGATCGGCGAGGATTCCCCCGGGGGCGGAAAGCGGCCAGGCGAGGTAGAGAGGCCAGTCCAGTCCGGCGCCTGCTGCCGTCGGCGTTCTGCCCGCCCGCGCTGCCTTTCCTGCCGCAGCTCAGCACTGGGCGAAGAGGAGGCTCGGCTGTCGCTTTAAAAGCTTGCTCGGCTCCTCTCCGCCTCCTGCTCTCGTGCTTTGCCCACCTCCTTTGCGCTCGCCCTCCTCTCCTCTCCTCTCTCTCCTCTCCCCAGCTTTGCCTGCCTGCCTCCCGCGCGTCATTACGCAGAGATGCTGGCCGAGTTAACCGTCGCTCAGCTGGGGAAACCAAGGCGAGGCGCAGCGGCGACGGAAGGGAAGCTTCAGGGTCTCCTGGCAGCAGGGGATGGCCGGTGGCGCGCCCACCGGAGGCAGGCAGGCAGGCAGGCAGCGACTCTTCGTCCCAATTACCGAAGAGTCGCGCGATTCTCCCTCTCACCCACCTGTTATGGTTGAGATGTATCCGGGCCTGAAAATTACGTTTGTGACATAATATATTATGGGTTTTTTAAAAGTAGAGCCCAGAAATCAGGTGTCTTTGACAGGTGATCTGGACAACATCATTTAATAAAGGAATACCCTCCCTTTGCTTCTGGAGCGCCCCCACCAACCAATTTCTCTCCGCCCGGGCGAGAATAATTCACAACATACCGTCCCAAAACGTAAATCGCCTGAGACTATCCAGACTACCAATGTGCATTTCAGGTATTAATTTTTTATGTTACAAGTTTGGCCCTCAAAGAATTAGGATTTCACTGTGCCTGAAAAATCGAAAGAAATGTTAAACTATCAAAAGAATCTTATTTCAATCTGGATAATGAATATTAAACCACCTTTCATTAAAGCAACAACGTTGTGAGAACAAAGGCTACAAAAAACTACAAAACAAATCACAAGGCGCATAAAACGCTAAAAATTAATGTTGCCCTATACTTGAGGGATATTCAAAGGGGATCCTGGAACTCCCCTGGCATGTCTAATTATTGGAAGCGCTCTTGAAAGGATACAGAATTGCAGAATTATTTTTGAAAATGTCTTGAACTAGAATCGACTTTCCTTTCTAGATGAGAACTGCCCCTCTTTTTTTTTTTTTTTTGCAAGAAGATAAGTTCTGGGCAACCTGTTGTTTTCCAAATGCTGCTCAGGAAGTCACCTTGGCCAAATCTTTTAATGTCAGACTGGTTGCAGACTTCTGCTAACTGCCATACAGTCCTGTTTACAGAAAATTACTAATTTTCATCCACTTCATATAATCATATATTGAATTAAAGTAGGTTACTTCTGAGAAGGTATATCTAGGTTTTTATGTTATAGTGTGTTAGAGAAACAGGGACGCGGGGTTCCACCACAAAAGCGCGTAGGACAAAATCGCGCTCGACAAAAGCGCGCTGTGACGTCATCACAGCGCGACGAAAAAGATCGAAAAAATGTAAAAATAAAGCTAAAACCTTCCCCTAACCCCCCCAAACCTAACCCTAAACCTAACCCTAACCCTAACTCTTAACCTAACCCTAACCCTAACCCTAAACCTAACCGTTAAAGTAACGAAAAACGTAACGCTAACCCTTATCCTAACCCTAACGCTAACGCTAACGCTCTAAAGCTAACCCTAACCCTTACCCTTACCCTAACCCTAACCCTAACCCTAACCCTTACCTTTATGTGAACCGGCTTGCTTTAATTTAATTTTTATTAATTTTTATTTGAATTTTTCGATCTTTTTCGTCGCGCTGTGATGACGTCAAAGGCGCGATTTTGTCGATCGCGCTTTTGGCGTCCGCGCTTTTGACGGGTCACGGGGACGCGGTGGCTCAGTGGCTCACACGCTGAGCTTGTCGATCAGAAAGGTCGGTAGTTCAGCAGTTCAAATCCTTAGCATAACTGAGTGAGCTCCCATTACTTGTCCCAGCTTCTGTCAACCTAACAGTTCGAAGGCACGTAAAAATGCAAGTAGGAAAATAGAGACCATCTTTGGTGGGAAGATAAGAGCACTCTATATACCTTAGGTGTTTAGTCATGCTGGCCACATAACCATGGAGACGTCTTTGGACAGCAGGCTTCGGCTTTGAAACGGAGATGATCACCACCCCCTAGAGTCGGGAATGACTAGCACATATGTGCAAGGAGAACTTTTACCTTTACCTTATATTAGAGAAGTTCTTAAGATGCTATCCAAATCCAATATGGCTCTTCTGAAAGGAGATGGTATAATTGAAATTTGGGATTCTTTGGCTTATTCAGCACAAGGTCCCAAAAGTGCTTTTTTAAGAGGCAACTGGACTTTCTGATTTTTCTCTGAATGTGTTTCACTTTCCAAGAAGCTTCTTTAGCTATGACTGGATTGTGGGGAGTCAGACCTGAAGAAGCTTCTTAGATGAGAAGTGAAACCAGAAAATCCAGATTCCTCTTGAAAAAGCACCTTTGGGACAACCATGACCTGGATGACTGAGAATCTCCATAGACATTCAAGGACAAAGCTATTTGGAACAACATTTGGAGAGAAACAATTAACTAATTATTTCTGTTCTAGACAGAAATAGTTCAATCATATAATGGGGTTCAGGTCAGAATTTCTGTTTTTCATATGTAATTATCATTCTTTTACTGTTTGGGGTTTTTTTCTGCCAAAAAATAGAATTCCTGCAATTGTGATGTCACCAATCCTAAATAGAAAGTTTTCGGGAGCCTATCTCATCTTCTGCACACTTAGGATGATGTTATAAAAGTGTAATTTCATACAAAAATGGGAATTCTATGTTTCTAAATTCTAAATTTTAAATTCTAAGTTTGAATTTAAAAATGTACTTAACAATTGCACGATAAAACTGAAAATGTTCTACAGATAAATAAATTGGAAAATGAAAAATATCATGTTTCCCAATGTTATATTGTCTAAGTCCTCCAATTCAACTAGGAGAAATTAGCAATAGCAAATAGACTTATATGCTGCTTCACAGCGCTTTTACAGCCCTCTCTAAATGGTTTACAGAGTCAGCATCTTGCCCCCAACAATCTGGATCCTCATTTTACCCACCCGGGAAGGATGGAAGGCTAAGTCAACCTTGAACCTGGTGAGATTCAAACTGGCAAATTGCAAGCAGTCAGCAGAAATACCCTGCAGTACTCCACTCTACCCACTGTGCCACTGTGCCTCTTCAGAAATTAGATTTATCTATGTACAGATTTGGGAAAGTTGTCATTGAAAAGGAGTTAGCTTCTTATTCTCTATTTTAAAGCTTGGCATCTAGTTATTTGAGGTATAATGCAGATTAAAAATGCTGATGTAAAGGAAAGAAAAGCCATTACCCATACACGCTGAAAGGTGAGGGGTACATGCCATGTACATGTCTCCTGGTTGAGTGAATGTTACATGATTAGGAGTGAATGTAAAAGCTTTTCACTTCAAGAAACAAATATTTGGTGAACTTCATTAGAGACATACAATGTGAGAGGCTTTTGTATAGGTTGCAAAGTCCAGAAAGAATTCCACAGAATGTCTAAGACAACCGCAGAAGCCTTAAACCCATGATGGTGAAGGTAGCATGCAGAGCCCTCTCTGCGGGCATACCAGTTGTCCCACCAGCCCAGCTTCATCGCGCATGTGCAGACATCTCCTGTCAGCCAGCTTCTCCTCAGGTCTCTGCCATGTATGCGGGATACGAGTGCTCTTGTGTGGGGGTTGAGATGCATGTGCAGAGGGGTGCTCACATTGCATTTTGGGGCCCAGTTTTGGGCCTGGAAAGCCTCCTGCAATCTGGAAGCAAAAAAATGGGTCAGGGGGTGAAGAGCATGCACACAGTGGGGTGCATGGGGGGGTCATGCACGCATTTCATTATGGGGTGTGTACGCACGTTGTCGTGTGCATATCAGTGGTGGGATTCCATTTTTTTCTACTTCTAGTTCTGTGGGCATGGCTTGGTGGATGTAGCAGGGGAAGATTACTGCAAAATCCCCATTTCCTCCTGATCAGCTGGGACTCAGGAGGCATAGAATAGATGGGGGTGGGGCCAGTCAGAGGTGGTATTTACCCGTTCTCCGAACTACTCAAAATTTCCGCTACTGGCTATCCAGAACTGGTCAGAACCTGCTGAATACCACCTCTGGTGCGTATGCACAACTTTCAACACGCAGCGACAAAAAGGTTAGCCATCACTGCCTTAAAAGCTAGGGATGTGCTTGATCCTCACTCTATTTTCAGAAATCCACTCAGGTTATTATGGTTGTCTAAGAAACACAAGTGATCTTTTATGAGCATGGAGAAAGTAGAAGTCGTCCTTTTCGTGACCCGACAAATGCATGCACAACAAAAGCGCACCAATGAAACCGCTGCACGAAAACCGCGACGTCATCAACGCGCCCACAACAGTGCACTGACAACAGCGCGCCGACAGAAGTGCGATTTATATTAAGGTAAGGGTTAGGTTCAGGGTTAGGTTTAGGGTTAGGTTTAGGGTTAGTTTTAGAGTGCGCTTCTGTCGGCGCACTGTTGTCAGCGCGCTTCTGCGCTCATTTGTTGGCGCAATTTAGAACTCGCGGTTTTCTCACCACAATTTCGTCGGGCGCACTTTTGCCGGGCGCGCTTTTATCAATGAACCATACTTTTCACTCCCCAAAACATTAGAAAGAGTTTCAAGCTGACTCACAATCATCCTCATTGGTGATGTTGGCCTCTCAAGGCAAACCAGGTAGGAACTGGAAACAGAGGAAATGACTCTAAAGCAACATTGACAGAATCTTGCAAGTGTGACAGCATAATTCTTCCATCCACCCCATCTCCTTTACAGCTTAATAAACTAGGTAGAGTCTCTGCTGAACCTCTTGGCCTTCCCATTATCCAGCTCTAGGCATACTCTTATCTGACTGTTCCCTTGCCAGCATCTTTTTGCCAGGTCTCTCAAGGCCTTTCCCATATCCCATTATAGCTGATGATCTAGACCACTGTCTCCCAATAATTTAAAGTGTCAATAACTATCCCAAATCCAACTTTACGTGGCAGTTTAATTCTCTTGTTTAAGTATATTTTCCACTATTGTAGAAAGACTTAAATAAATGTCTGATGATAATCCCTGAAGGGTGTTGCAGGTTTGTACCAGAAACCTTTGTTTGTTTCATAATGGCCCAAGAATAACATTAACAGTTCTTTGATAATTATGCTCTTTTTGTCACCCAATTTTTTCATAGCTCTGCTGTGCCAGACACATTTTTTTTTCCAGAGAAGTGTTCAAATCTTTTTTTTAAAGTGAGATACAAGAAGTTATACCAAATGTTAGCATTTATTAGAAGAAGAAGAAGAAACCAGGAACACCAACCAGAAATCAAGCTAAAGGAAAGTAAAATAAGGCTGCAGAAATGGCCCTCGAATGGTGGTCTTTGTTAACCAGTTTGCTATCCACTTTGCTTCCAGCCTCTTTGAAAAGAACGATATGAATAATTTCAGGGTGTAAGGTGCTTCAGCAGTTCCAACCAAAAACAAACCCATTTTCAAACAAATCAACTGCAGAATTCTCACTGGAGGCACAAAGGAACAGGCTTAAATTATCCTACTTCAGACACGGAGAGAGAAAACTTAGTTCCAAATTAAGCCCTAATGTTGGAAAAGTAGAAGAAAGGAGAAGAACAGGATGGCCAGCCACAAGATCAATGGATTAGTTACAATAACAATATGGGAAGATCTCAAAGACCAGACCATAATGGGGAAAATCTATTTGTATTTGCTCGGAATCAATGCAGACTCAATGATAAGTTAGTGAAATAGCAGTGCAGTCCCATGATTGTCTGAAAAGTAAACGTAGGGAGATGTTTTGGAATTTGTTTTTTGCCCAAAATCCTGTTTGCCCAAAATAAATCTATTTTATTTGTGAACTTTGTGATCTGCATCATATCCAAAGTTACAAGTTCACCCTTCTCCTACTTCTTTTATCCTCCATTTGTCTCTATCACACACACACACACACACACACACACACACACACACACCAAGAGTCTGCTTCTAGTGTCCGCTCATAATTATTTCTAGCAACTTAAGCAAGGGAGCCTTTTAGTTGTGCGCTATTGTTAAACAACTGACGATTGTAAGCACTGCTGATTTACCACAAAATGCCAATAGATCTGTCCCAGTCTGTCCAATACTGCTGTATAAGGTTATTTGTGTATTCAGAGATATCAAGACTAAAAGCCTGTGACTCATCCGTGCAATGTCTTGCATTTAGAGCATGTTTTCATAAGCCCATATCCTCCAAACATATTGAGATTACAGCATAGCAATTCTAAACAGAATAAATGGAAATTATCACGACACCATGAAAACTACCATCTTGGTGAAAATTCATTACTACCAATAAAATTCAAATTCTCAGAGCAAAAGAACTGGGCAGGGGGTGGGGGGAGAACATCCATTCAATGTCAACAATAATTCTCCTATAATGGGAGAAGGATTTTATCCATTAGCAATTGTTACTTGATGGAAGCCTCAACCGTGTGTGTGTGTGTGTGTGTGTGTGTTTGTGTTTGTGTGTGTATGCGTGCTTGGAGCAATTTTAACCGAGGGATGTTTAGGGGTGTCTTACCAAACTTGGTACACAGATGACTTACTCTCTGGAGAAAAATACTGTGGTGGTAAGACACCCCTAACATCCCTCGGTGTGTGTGTGTTCTGTTAAGATGCACCCTGTTGTTCCTTTAAATGGCTTCTACTGTACAGCCATAAAATGGCTTCTACTTTATAACGTAGTGGAGTTGCCATGGTAATGGCTTCACAGTACTCCACAAGGGGCTCCCTCTGGTAAGGGGGAAAATCCAACATTAGAAATTATGTTTGGTCTGGACATTTTCCCTTATAAATAAATACCCGGGCAATGCCAGGTCATTGGATAGTACTTATATAAATTCAATGGATGGAAACTGGAAATAAGGAAAAAAATTCTGACAGTGAGAACAATCAACCAATGGAAGAGTTTGCCTTCGGAAGTTGTGGGAGTTTCACCACTTGAGACTTTCAAGAAGAGTTTGGACTGCCATTTGTCAGAAATGGTGTAGGGTCTTCTGCTTGAGCAGGGGGAGGGGTTGGACTAGATGACTTCCAAAGTCCCTTCCAACTCTGTTAATCTGTAAAGAAAGGACATGTTTAACACCTGGTCCATATCAAATGCCATGAATATTCTGCATGTAAAGTTGTACATAAAAGGTAATTGTCATATTTGCTCTGTTCTCATGTTTTCTTAAGTACATGTTCTTTTAGTACAGCTTCTCCAATCTGCTCACCTCCAAATGTATATGGATACAAGCAACATCACTTCATTGGTCATACTGGTTAAGGATGATGGAGTAGTGGCTCCACACTTCTGAAGATAATTAAACAGAAATTGAGATTCATCACATTTATCAAAGTCCATTAAAAAGGATTTTGGGACTATTTGGAACTGTTCTGTTCTTCATCAACAATGTCTGTGTTTTATTCATCATGTAGAAGAAGGATTAAGTGGTGTATTAGATTAGCAACATGCAATAAACTTGATTTTTATCAAGACAGAATCTCTGAAATCATATATCTTGATCTATCCAAATCCAGCCAAATTTTACCCCACAACATTAAGATTTCATAGTAGAAGTAGGCTAACAGATGTGGCTTATCGAATTATAAGTGGTTCTAGCTGATTAATTCATGGTTGCATTTTTAAAACCGCCCAAAGGGATTTGGATATGTCTCCCATTAATTTGAAACAGATATTCAGTGGAAAATTTGCATCCAAATATGCTTACAGAGTTTTGGAAACCTTGCTAGAGACAAAGAGTGGGCAGCAGGTGTTTTTAATTAAGTATAATATACTCAGTCAGCTTACTTCAACTTGGTGCCCTCCAGATGTGTTTGACACTGTCCTCTACAACTCTGTAGTCAAAATGTTGTCTGAGGATGATGGGGTTGGGAATCCAATATATTTGGAAGGCACAATGTTGGACAAATTATCCAAAGTTATTTCCAATTGTCATAACCAGATGTTTTATGAATAGAAGGATACAGAATTCACACTAAATACAGGATTATGATTTAGATAGTGTAAAGACTCTTTGAAGAAAGAGTCTGATTTCCCCTCCCTATAAGCAATGTCATCCCACCATGCCTCTATATGAATTCCATCCTTCTCAGATGTCTATGACAGCTGGTACTATGCACACATGAATTGGATAAACTCAGTGATTTCATGCAGCAAATCTGTTCAGTGATCTTCACTGAACAGTCAGATCGGATTGAAATGCTGAATAAGTTTTCTGAACTTGTGCAGAAGGCTTTCTTCTTTGAAATCAGATTTTCTAATTAAGTCATACCTTTAAATTACCTATTTGTGTAAGTTATATACTATATTTGATATGGCTGTTCAAGTCCATTGTTGGTTGAATCAACTCAATGAATTAGAATAAATCTGATTTGCCCAGGCCAAATAGTTGTTTCTTTGATAATTTCTTTTTTCTGCAGTTCATTTTCTCTTTCTTTCTTTCTTTCTTTCTTTCTTTCTTTCTTTCTTTCTTTCTTTCTTTCTTTTTTCTTTCTTTTCTTCCTGCCTTCTTTTCTTTTTATCTTTCTTTCCTTCTTTCCTCTTTCATATCTGTTAATTAGTACAACATTATTCAGTCTGGTGCCTTCTAGAAGAACTAAAGTAACACTCCCACAACCTCTTGTCACTTGTTTATTAACCAAGATTATTGGGACTTCAAATAAGAAACAACTGGAGGATATCCAGTTGTTTATACCTGTTCTAGCCCAAAATGTAGTTCATTAAAATGAACATGGGTTTATAATTCAGAAAGCATTCTGAAAAAGAATAATTGCTTTGCTTTTTGGAGTTGAGGATCATGCTTTAGTATCAGTCAGTGGGATTTGATAAAATAGCAATAGCAGTTAGACTTATATACCGCTTCATAGGGCTTTCAGCCCTCTCTAAGCGGTTTACAGAGTCAGCATATCGCCCCCACAGTCTGGGTCCTCATTTCACCCACCTCGGAAGGATGAGTCAACCTTGAGCCGGTGAGATTTGAACCGCTGAACTGCAGATAACAGTCAGCTGAAGTGGCCTGCAGTACTGCACTCTAACTACTGCGCCACCTCGGCTCTTATAAAATGGGGAGGATTGACTCAAATATGGAAATCTTGTTACTGTCCTTACACTACAGCTAAGTCAAAATGGGCAGAAGCCAAGGAGGAAACAAGATCATCATCTTCTTTTAATGACCCCAGAATCCCTTGCAGGCTGGAGTCTGGGCAACTGAATGGAACTGAGTGTTTACTGGCCAGATGCCCTTCCTATTGTCAATGCAGAGTTATATTCAGCAGATATAATCTCAATGTGTCCAGAGAGAGAAATAGCTGGTTTTACCCAGGATTGAACTCACAGCCTCCTGATTGTGAGGCGAGAGTTCCACCTTTAGGTGGAAGACAACTCGGGGGGGGGGGGGCGGCAAGATGACTAAGAGTAATTGGATTGATCCTAGTAAATGGCAATAGAGATGGATAGGCAGGACATAATATCTACAGGCATATCAAATGGGTTTCTTAGAGAAGTAAGTCATTCATATCTACTCAGGTTGGACAGCAGCTGGACATGGCAGAATCTTGTATTAAAATCAGGATTGTTTTGATGTGGAATTCAGTGAAGGGATATGATCCTCTGAAATCTAAATTCTGCCACCTGTGGATTTGATTCATTTGACTCCTGACTTTTACAGATGACTAAGTGGGATGTGAACATTTGCCTCAAGCAATTTTCAATGCCTATCTGTGAGAGGGCATAGTGTCATCTGCTTTAAATAAGATCCTGGTTTATCCTTCTCTGAAGATGCCCTCTACAGACTTGTATCTTTTTGACAACCTCTTGTTTCTAGAACAAGGAAGATGATAGTGAATCAGTGCAAAAGATTCTAGATGAAATAGATTATCCGTATCTTTTTCAATAAGGTGTCAGCCCTGGTTATGGAGTAGAGGTAACATTGTTCAGTTTAGTTGATGATTTCCTTTAGGATCTACATAGGGGAGTGCACCATTCTTGATCTTATTAGAGCTCTTGGTAGGGTTTTATTCTATTAACTATTGTATCATTTTCTGCAGTGTTGAAAGTGCAGGCACATTCTGCTGTGAGTTTAACATGCTGCTCCTATCTCAGTGTGAATTCTAGCCAGTATACATAGAGGGTTAATATTCCAGTCCCTGAAAACTTCAATATGGAGAAATTCAGAGTTTGTTGTCCTGAAACTATTCATTTGGACTACTATAATGCAGTTTATTGCATCCAAGAGCTACAGGTGGTACACAATGCAACAACAAGATTCCTGTCTAAAGAAATCAATTAGCCTAGAACAGTGGTCAGCAAGCCACATGCGGCTCTTTGGCCCCTTGAGTGTGGCTCTTCCACCACCACTGTGCCACCTCACATTCCTTGTCTTCTGGCCGTGGCCCCACTCTGTGGAAAACATAGGTGCACGCACGGACTGCGCAATTACAGCCTGGAGCAGGACCAAAGCTCGTCTCCCAACTGGCCCTTCCTCTCTCGGACGGCTTTGGAGAGGGGCGGGTCCCCCTCACATTCCTCATCCTCCCAGATGGCCTCCGGAGTCATAGTCAGCCGCGCAGAACCTCACCATTGCTCCACACCGTGGAAAATATAGGTGTGTGCGCACAGCCCATACAATTACAGTCTTGGAGACTTTGTAATGGCGGGAACTTGTTATCACTCGCCCGGGCTTCTACAGAAGCTTCCCTCCGAAGCCCTCCAAGGGAGGAAGGGCCAGTTGGGAGAGGGGCTTTGGTCCTGCTCAGGGCTGTAATTGTAAAGATACAAGCAACAAGGTTATAGTCATCAAGAGGAAGAATGAGAAGAAGAATAGTAATACAGTCTTAGTGAATAGTTTGACAGTGTTATGGGGATTAGTAGTTTTGCAGAGTGATGGCATTTGGGGGAAAACTGCCCTTGTGTCTAGTTATTCTGGTGTGCAGTGTCCTATAGCGTCTTTTTGAGGGTAGAAATCTAAACAATTTATATCCAGGATGTGAGGGGTCTGTAGATATTTTCACAGCCCTCTTCTTGACTCATGCAGTATACAAGTCCTCAATGGAAGGCAGGTTGGTAGCAATTGTTTTTTTCTGCAGTTCTAATTATCCGTTGAAGTCTGTGCCTGTCTTGTTTGGTTGCAGAGCCAAACCAGACAGTTATAGAGATATAACTGACAAACTCAATAATTCCTCTGTAGAACTGAATCAGCAGCTCCTTGGGCAGGTTGAGTTTTCTGAATATGGGCCAGATGATATGTCTTCTCAGTGATGGGCTCCATTTTATAAAATACTCTTCCCTTGGAGGTGCAAGTGACCTTGACTATGCTGTATTTTGCAAACTGACCAAAGCAGTTTTACTCCCAGTGCATCCATCCCTTAGTTCAGTTATTTAGTTTCATAGTTGCCCATGATATCCATTGCTTGTGTAATATTGTTTTAATGCTACATATTTTATATTTTTTGCTTTAACCTTGTTGCAACTAATCAGAATCTACTAGGATTGGAATAGACCATAAATAACATTAAAAAAAAGCCTCAGTCTAAATTTAGAAGATCCTACTCTTGGTTCTATCTGGGCTGAATTTAATTTTCAAGCTGGAACAGTTTGTGCTCTTAATCAATCCAGTTCCAATTCCATACTATTCTTCTCAATACACTGGAGATGCTTTCAGTTTGTGTGTTTCTTTTCTTTTATATATTATATCTTCAAAACTAGTCAATTTAAAAACAGAAAAAGATTCCAAAACATGGAATAATGAATATGGTGATAGCTGAATATCATACCTAACAATAGTGATGTGACATCATAAATAGCAACTGTAATGTGGCTATTACAGTTAATTAATACCAGTGTCTAATAGCAATACAATATATTCAAAATGTTGCTAATATACCAAGGAAAGAAGAAAGAAAGGAAGCAAAAAAATTCTCAGAAGGGTTTGACATTTGTAGCTCTGTACCATTACTGATATTATTTTTATCTAATGCTATCTTTGTGTAGCTATTTTTTTATTTTTTATTTTTAAACAAATACAGAATAAAAAATTTTAAAAAAATTAAAAACCATCTTCCATTACAAATTTTAAAAGTGTGTCAGTTAGTTACAAAACCTATATGCATCCCTCCCTTAGTCATCACTTACAATTCATATCAAATCACATATATATATATATATATATATATATATGTATGTATGTATGTATGTATGTATGTATGTATGTATGTATGTATGTATGTATGTATGTATGTATGTATGTTTGTTATATTTATGCTGATAAATAAATAAAGGGAGACTAGTATAGATCTATTTCAAGCTATTTAGCTCTCATCAGCTAGCCATACCCAAGTTTGGGAATCGAACCTGTGCTCTATTGTCTCCCAGGCAGGGAGTTAACCATTTGAGCTACAGAGAATGACTCCTTTATCAGCCAGCCAGGGTGGGAGGTATATACTTAAAGTCACAACCCCTGGTATGCCCAAGTATGGGAGGAAGATCACACTTCCACTCTCTGTCATTAGGCTCGTCACAAGAGACCATCCAGACAGAAACCCAATATTTTTTACTGTTGCCTTTTTTGTTACATTTGTTATATTTATGCTGATAAATAAATAAAGGGAGACTAGTATAGATCTATTTCAAGCTATTTAGCTCTCATCAGCTAGCCATACCCAAGTTTAGGAATCGAACCTGTGCTCTATTGTCTCCCAGGCAGGGAGTTACTTGGGCATACCAGGGGTTGTGACTTTAAGTATATACCTCCCACCCTGGCTGGCTCAACCTTCATTTGACTATGATTGTTTTTACATTCTTTTACATGAAATATTCTAAATTTTAAGTAAAACTATATAATGGCCTTTTCTTCGCAACTTGTTCATTTCGTATCTTATGAAAACTTGGGACCCTCCATCTTCTCCTTCCATCAGCTTGTCTTTGGTTATCACTGGTTTTTCTGGTAAGATTTCTCTCCTTTCCTCCATCAATTTTGCTTGCTTTTCTTCTTCTTCTATACTTTGAAATCTGGGGTATAGTTCCAGTCCTTCTAACTCCCCTTTCCATATTCCGCTCTTACCATTTCCAACCACACTCAGTTTGTTCTCAGTATCCACAATTTTCTTATCTCTTTGGTCATTTTTTTCTTCAATTTTTAGAACTCTGTCCCCCACTTTCTTCATTTGATAAACATCCTCAATTTTTCCATCGAGTTTTTCTGTTTTGTGTTCCATATTCTCCAATCTCTTCTCAATTTTCTCTGTTACTACTAATAATTTTTGAATTTCAAACATAATCATTTGCAATGTTAAAATTTCTTTTTCCTATTGCGCCATTCTTGCAACTTATAAACACTGCCACTATAGCATTCAATGCCTTTTGTTATATATCAAGCAAGTTCATTATAATCTTTCAAGTCAATGCTTTGTCTTCCCTCTAAACCAGCAGCTGATAAAACTCCCGAAGAACACCTGTGTAAACAACCCATGTTCTTCCTGTTATCACTCTCAGTAAGCAAGCTGAAAAGCCTTGAAGTATCAAATGATCAAAGAAAAAAAAAGAAAAAAATGTTTCCAAGCCTCCAGCCTCTAAGTGGCAGTGTTACTTCTTTTTCCTCTATTGTTACAGCCCTCTTTATATTCCTCTTTATATCTTCTTTATATTCCAAACTTATAAAAAAGATTCTTAAATTGAGAAAGAAAAACAATCCAATCAAGCTTTATAAAAAGAAAAAGAGAATTTTAATCCATAGTTATAAGAAGAAGAAATAGAAGAAGAGAAACTAATCCATTCAGTTTAAAAAAATAGGAAACATTGCAAAAATTCATCTGTAAAAAGAAAAAAAAGAAAAAAGGTAACACACTTAGTTTAATGTGACTTAATTTCACCACTTACTCTCTTCTGTCTTCAATTTTAATTTAGCTTTATTATTTTTTGGGTAGTCTCTTTTCTAATAATAAAATTTCCTCACCAATTCGACACATTTTCTCTTTCTGCTTTCTTTCCATTCCACAGCTGTCCCAACTTCAGCAGTTTCAAATGCTGTGTTTCTGTCGTCAGAAATAAGAACTTCTCCTGGATCGATCAGGGACTTTGCGGTGTCCCTGAGATCAGCAGGACGTACTCTTTTCTATCACGGTCTCTGCAAGATAGTTAGGTCCAAAAGGACCATCCAGTGGCAGAATTATCAACTGTGATCTTGGAGCTCCAAGATCACTAGTCGTATCGTCGCGACGTAAGCTCCTCCCTCTATTTTTGTGTAGCTATTATCCTTGAGTTTACTGAAGTGAAACAAGAAGGAAGGAAGGAAGGAAGGAAGGAAGGAAGGAAGGAAGGAAGGAAGGAAGGAAGGAAGGGCAAAAGAAAGAGAAAGGGGATATAAGAGATTATCTGAAATTCTATTTTGATATATTTGTGATTAAAATAGTAACATTACTTATCAGGTCTCTCTATACTTCAAAATAATTGGAAAGAAATATTCTGGACTTTGCTTGTGTCCAAATATAGCACCACTCTGCTGTTCATTAAAAGAGCCTGATCTTTTGTGTAACCCTTAAATTAAAGATGTTACTATTTTATGGAATCCTCTCAGGATAATTAAGATTTTAAGAGACCATCTTAAAATCTTAGCATCTGGTGCAAGCAAAGAATCTCTGATCAAGAACAAGATTCTTAGAATGGTGTAAACTGTAGAGAAAAAACCTGCAGAGATAAAGATCAGAACCATAAAAAAACATTACTGGTTCCAGAGGAATCTTAGCAACTGGATGCTGGAGCTTCATGCACTTAGGTCTGTATGAATTTATCTTATGTCTTACCCTGTTGCAAGAATATGCTTGGGTATGCCTATTCATGGGTCACCCATTCATACAGATGAACTAGACAGCTGTCTAGTATTCTAAATGTTGAAAAAATAAACCTATATCTTTGTATACCTATTTCTCTTATATTCATATTCTTTTATCCATGGTTCATATATATGACTATATGTCTACACGATTGCATACAACAAATAGTCTACCGCAGCCACTGTATTTATTCAGAACTACCAGACATCTTTCACCAGGAGTTAAACAATGTCTATTGTTAGAGCCTTTTAAAAAAGTAGCTAAATAAATATTATGAAAGATTGAGAAAAGGAATCTGTCTGACTCTCAGGGAGAAACAGTCATTTTCTTTATTATTCTATGTTCTTTACCATTAACAAAAAGCTTTCAAAAGTTGAAGAGTTCAAGAAATTGAGTAGACATTCCTGCTATTTTAGCACCATCCTCAAAGAAATGGGGATTTCAGATGGAGAGACAGAGAGATCATGAGATAGTCAGAATAGAAATATAACTTTCATTTTTCAAAATGTTGGCCAAGTGTCATTGATGAGAAGAAAGAATCATATTTAAAGCAGTGGTGGGATTTACTTACCTTCCCTACCAGTTTGCAAATGTGAGCATGTGCGCATGCACAGTAGGTCACACATTACATCAGGGCGAGTGGGTGGAGCCTCCTGCAGCTGCCATTACCAGTTCACCTGAACTGGATAGGACCGGCTGAACACGACCTCTAATTTAAAATCTGTAATCTGCAGTGATGATGAAAATCAAGGTTTTAATACCCTACCTCAGTCTGATACCTATAACATCGATTAGGAAGACAAGTCCCTAAATTCTCAGACACCAAATCCAATTGAGTAGAACACTGCCTTATCCTTGTGTGTACACACATGGCTTAGTTAACATAGCACCAGAATTTAGACCAGCCTTTCCCAATTCAATGCCCTCCAGATACGTTACATTTAACTTCCATAAGTCCAGCCAAAGATCATGCTTTCTGGGTTGTACATGAATTGTATTTCATCACATTCAGGGCCATTTCCAATTGGAGAAGCTCATCTGGATGCTTTGAGCTACAGGTAAGTAAAGGTAAAGGAGTCCCTGTGGATTTTACTCCTCCAACTTTAGGGGGCAGTGCTCATCTCCAGTTTAAGGCCATTGAGCCAGTGCTGTCCAAAGACATTTCTATGGTCATGTGGCCTGGATGATGTCACAGAACACTGTTAGCTTCCTACCAAAGTGGGAACTATGAGCTATACACAATTTTTAAAAAAGTCAGACTATTTTTTCCACTGTAATGGATGAAATATAAACAATTAATTTATTGGATGAAGTTAGCAGTAGGTCTTTTGTCAGGACTTACCATATTTTTCAGGGTATAAGATGCACCTTTCCCCGCCCCCCCCCAAAAGAGGGTGAAAATATGGGTGCAGCTTATACACTAAAAACAGCATTTTGGCCTCCTGAAACCCCACCCCCTTTGAAAAAATGGCCATGCATAGCCTTTAGGAGGCTTCCAGTGCTCCTGGGGGCTGGGGAGGACAAAATGAGTGAAAAGCAGGGCATTTTTGGTTGGTTTTTGCCCCCCAGCACCTAGGAGCTCTCTATAAGCCTCCTAAAGGCTACGCATGCATTTTTTTTCCACAAAAAAGGTCCAATTTGTGAAAAATGGGCTATTTTTTGCTCGCTTTTGCCCCCTCCAGCCCCCAGGAGCACTCTACTAGCCTCCTAAAGGCTATACATGATTTTTTAAAACAAAAATGGGCCCATTTTCATGAAAAATAGGCAATTTTTCGATTGTTTTTCCCCTACCCAGCCCCTAGGAGAGTGCTATAAGCCTCCTAAAGGCTATGCATGCAATTTTTTTGACAAGAAACGGGCCTGTTTTCATGAAAAACAGGCCATTTTTGGGAGGTCCGCAGAGTGCAAAAAGATTTTTTTTATTTGCCTCTTCAAAATATTAGTGTGTCTTATGCTCCGGTACGTCTTATACTCCGAAAAATATGGTATATCTATTTGTCATCAAATAAATAATTAAATATTGTCTGAGGAAAATAGTGTGTTTGTGATTCTTAAGCCATAAAGTTCTGCAGTTCTATCCAAAAGGGAAGGAATGTTTAGTGACCTCTAGTGGTAAAACAATTCGTAAAGTGTCTCCAAAGGAGTCCTGGGTTAAGCAGATGTTTTATTTGTGGCTCAAAGTAATATTATATAATACCAGTGCTAAACACCTATTGTATTAATACAGAACAAGTGTTGGTGGTTTGTAATTATTTTTATGTTGTATTTAAAGTTTTACAATCAGTTAAGAAGAGCCTGAATACTATGGTTGTATCTCAGGATGTGATATAGTTCTTGTGAACAGGACGATTTGCCAAATTTTGCTTTCCCTGGCAAGAAATTATAAAACTCAGCATGCTTATAGTCAATCCACCTAGAATAATAGAATAAGGGATCCATGGATGTTAGTGGAGAAATATACACAGAGCAGCATGAGAACAAGAATGTTCAAAAGCCTGCAGACTTTCAAACGGAGACCCCAATCACTGTTGTATGAGGGGAAAAAATAATACGTTCATATGCATCCCATTAAGTAAAAGCAATGCAGAATGTCATTTTTCCTTGTCTTTCAGAAATGTGCCATGCATTAAAAGTCTCTCTTGTTACCTCCTTCACTTAACAGATCTAAGCAGGATAATTTATGCTTTTTTGAAGTGGTGCCACTTTTTCTCAGTGTTGATCTCATCCGGGGGTGGGCTGCTGGGGGTTTGCAGGGGTTCGGGAGAACCTCTTAACTAAGATTCTGTGCAGTTCGGAGAACTCCCAAATCCCACCCCTGGCTGGCTCCACCCACCCCACCCTGCCCCTCCCAGGAGTCCCCACGTGGCCTGTTTTGGATGCAGGTAAGTGCAGGATGCACGCGGAGGCTCAGGGAGGGCAAAAATGAGCCTACCGAAAGTTCAGGAAGGCCGGAAATGGGGCCAGTTTCTAGCCTCCAGAAGGCCTCCAGAGCCCTGGGAAGGCTGTTTTCACCCTCAAGAAAGCCTCTGGAGCCCAGAGGGGCGAAAATACCCCTCCCTGCACATGGTGCAAGAGACCAACTAGGCGATGCCCACCATGGCCATGCCCACCCAGCAAACAGGCAGAGAACCCCTTGCTAAAATTTTTGAAGCCCACTCCTGATCTCATACCATCATAACCACTCATCTGTAGAAAGAAGAGGAATGGCCTTGAAGGCTAGAAGCAAGAGTTGCTACCAAATCATTGGTAAGATTTTTTTTTTAAAAAAGGTTGGGAGTTGGAAGCCACAATGCAATTTGAGAAAATATCTCAAGCAAGCCCCTTCTTTAATTCTCTGAAACAAAAAGGGAGGGATCAGGGAAAGACATTCAGACTTTCAAGATACTCTTGCTACAGCAACAGCAAGGCATTCAGACTTTCAAGATACTCTTGCTACAGCTACAGCAAGATACTCTTGCTATAGTAAAAGTAATACTGAGCTATGTGTCACTAGGTTTTCAAACTGATGTACCTTTAAGGGATGTTACCCCTTTACACAAAGGCCTGGCTCTTTTTTCCAGGAATGATGATGTGTTAACATGTACTTGAACTTCCAGATCCAGAGATTTATATGTTTTTAAAAATGCAACACTTACAAGTTTATATATTAAATTGATATGCTGATCATCTTACTATCAAAGCTTACTAGAGCAAGGCTTGAATAAATACGAAGAGATTCTGTTCCTATTATTTTAACGGCCTCCAAGGGTTATGGAAGGACGTGGTGGCTCAGTGGCTAAGAGGATGAACTTGCTGATCAAAAGGTCAACATTTCAGCAGTTCGAATCCCTAGTGCCACGTACGGAGTGAGCTCCCATTACTTGTCCCAGCTTCTGCCAACCTAGCACTTTGAAAGCACATAAAAATGCAAGTAGAAAAATAGGAACCACTTTTGGTGGGTAGGTAACAGCATTCCGTGTGCCTTTGGTGTTTAGTCATGCTGGCCACATGACTCTGGAGACATCTTTGGACAACGCTGGCTCTTCAGCTTTGAAACGGAGATGATCACCACCCCTCTAGAGTCAGGAATGACTAGCACATATGTGTGAGGGGAACCTTTACCTTTAAGGGGTATGGTGGTAGCAAATTAAATTTGTTAACCCTACTCTATTATCCAACCCTAACATAGATAATAACATCAGAAACTGGGATTGCACGGGAGTGGCATCTGGGGAGGAAAGCAAGGTGACTTCACATGGAAACTCCACTTTTTAAAAAAATATAAATGTAAATGAATTGATATAAAAAAATAGACTTCAAAAGTGCAGTTCTGGTCAGCAATTTGACTTTTGGACTCTTGTTCCAGATGCCTCTAGTGATAGGGACTACATGAAACTTAATTGCCTGGATGGCCCTTTTGTATGGATTTATGGTTCGTGATCATTATGGTCTTAATTTAATAGAGCCTCTATGAAAGGATTACTGTGTGAAATTTGATAGAAAAAAATATGGCTACTTTACAATTAATTTGTATTCCTGAAAACAATTTTCAACAGCCCAGTTTAAATATGTCGTGTTTTTTCATGAACAGCTTGTGCAGACTACACAATGCATATTCATTTTTCAAAATACATTTACAGCCTTCTGTCACACCCTTGTAATTCATATGACTTTCAAAAACCACATCAATACCTGTGCGATCACCTTGAATGTTATCCAGGCCTTTCAAAGAGAAGGATCAATCAATTATGAAGAAATACGTGAGACTACTAGACAGGTCCTTCGAGAGTTCAGATATATCAAACAAGGAGAGATATTAGATGAGTACTTGAACAAAATCATCAAGCATGTTGGAACCCAAAATGGGTGATCTTCCTCTCTGAACCAGAAATCTTTCGTGTTGTTGCATATAGCTGAATAAAAATTTGAAGAAGTACAGACTTGTGTGGTACAACTTTTTACTCTTTTCATTTGAATTGCCATTTCTTTTCTCCAGTTCACTGTTTCTATCTACTCAGTAAGAATATTCCAATTAAACCTAGTAGGAAAGGCAACCTTTGTCTCCTATCCTTGAGAGGCTGCCATCTTACAACGCTGTAGATATGTGTCTTTTGTGTAGTTCTAGCTTTTCTTTTGAAACAATGCTTCATCAAGGTCAGGTTAGCATCAACCCTGTGAGTCTCTAGGAAAGCCTTGTGGAATTGATGGCACTGATAGACACATAGGGGAGAAGAGAATTAGCCTGGAAGCATTTAATGATACCTCTTAGGGAGAAGTGGAAGAATACAGGTATTCCTCAACTTATGACCACAATTGAGCCCCACATTTCTGTTGTTAAGTGAGACATTGGTTAAGTGAGTTTTGCCTGATTTTATGATCTTTCTTGCTACAGTTTACACAAGTAAACTTTACACAAGTACACTTGTGTACTTTACACTTTAAACAAGTAAAGACTTGTGCACTACAACTTTTTTACACTCTTTATTTGAATTGCCAAGTGAGCTTTGCCTGATTGTATGACCTTTCTTGCCACAGTTGATAATTTATCAACTGCAGTGGTTTAAGTGAATCACTACAGTTGATAAATTAGTAAGTCCGTTGTTTAATGAATCTGGTTTCCCTACTGACTTTGCTGGTCAGAAGGTTGCAAAGGGGATTCACATGACCTTGGGACATAGCAATGGGCGTCAGTAAGAACCGGTTGCCCGTCATCTGGTTTGTGATCACATGATCATGGGTATGCTGCAAAGGTTGTAACTGTGAAAAATGGTCATAGTCACTTTTTTCAGTGGCGTTGTAACTTTGAATGGTCACTAACTGGACTATTGCAAGCTGAGGACTACCTGTAAACACTGAAGAAAGATAACGAGACTCATCCAAAAATTTTGATTTTGTACACTTTAACCCTGTTTTTCTCCTAAAAATTGAAAGAGGAAGGGTGTCTGTATGTCACTTTCAATGTTTTGTTTACAGGATTCGACAGGAAGTTCTCCAACTGGACAGAGCTCTGAAGAGCCTCACATGAACCCTGTCTGACAAACCAACTCCAGGGATTCTTTTTTGGATCAGAACCCCCCTGGAGGGGGGGCGAAGAAGGGGCAGCATCTCATCAGACCCAGGGGGAGGCAACAGGTCTCTCGCAGGTTGGAGATTTGCCCTCTGAATCAGAGTAGGAGCAGTGGCATGGCAACATGGATGCACAAGAAACTGACTTCCAGCCAAAGCAACTGAATAGGCGGGTGAGGTTGAGATGAAAGACAGGTAAGAAAATTCATTTAACCTACAGTCATAAATCAAAACTTGTAAAAGGCAAAGAATCTTGAGAGTACAAATAATATTAATAGGCAGATCTGGATTTTGACAAAAGGAAAGAAAGAAAGGAAAATGGAGGGTTGAAACACTAGCCTCCCCAAAATACATTTGTTTGAAACAATTCGGACAGAAAGGAAGAAAGCAGAGAAGTGACAAACCCACTCAAACTCTAAATTTGAAATAGAAACCAAACATTCCTAAGAAATTACTTCATCCGAATGTCTTCCAACTAATATATCTTAAGCAACTCTAATTAATAAGAGGTGGAATGCAACAATGGAGATAGATCAAGAAAAAAGCACTATTTTTCACTGACAATTGATAACCTAATATAGCCTGTGCGGGAAGTTAATTAACCAACTGCCATAAATTAGAACTTGGAAAAGCAGGAGGCGAAAGTAACATACCCAGGTCTGGCTGTATGCAAGTATGTTCCAATTGATATATTTTGAGCAGCTGTGGCCAATAAGAGGTGGAGAGTGGCAAGGGGAAAAATAATAACAAGGGAAAATATGAAGTTTTTTTTCCTTTTTTTCTGCAAAAGATCAAGATGGCTCCAGCTTCTCTTCTCTTTTCATATTAGTTAATTAGCTAAATTTTAGGTGGACCAGAAGTTTGAAATAAGATCTGTATAACTAAGTGCAATTTTAGAATTGGACATTAAGGAAGAACAAAAGACAAAGATGGCTCCTGTCGTTCTTCTCCACAGCAGCTGAATTAGATAAATTTAAGGTGGACCAGAACTCTGAAATAAGAAATGTAAAATTAACTAACTTTGGAACTAGACATTATGCAAAGGTGGAAATTTGAAGAACTACATGAAATTATAAAAAAAATATGCATAAACCATTAAAATCAAGCCTAAATAGAATTCTGAATTCATAGAAGCAGGTATTTAAAGAAGAAGGGAAGGAATAAGGGGGGAAGAAATAATGAAGGGGTAGAAACGGTTGGAAATAAAAAAACAGACAAAAAACTACATGGGGTTTGACAGTGGTATAGGGAAAATTGAAAAGGAGGGATGTGTCCCAACAAAAGGAAATAAAAAGCAGACAAAAGATGTTTCAGAGGTTGACAGTGGCATAAGGAAAATTGAAGAAGGAGGTTATGCCCCAACAAAGGGAAATATAAAAGATTTCTTTGATGGTGGTTTGGGGAAAATTGAAGAGGGTGGATATGTCAAAACAAAGAAAAGGAAGAAGGCAGGAATAGAGAAGTGGGACAAAAGTCTTACTAGGAAAAAATCAGACAACCAGAAATTGTTATATGGGAAAATACAAAGCTGAGATAAGGGGTTTACTCCTAAATATGACAATTAAGTAAAGTTGCTTATGATAATGGAAAGATAATTAAATAAAGGTTAAAATATATGGAATATGAACAAATATGAAATTGATATGGGGAGATTGTAAAACAGAGGTTTGTGATTTACTTTTATACATGCTAATTAAACTGAGTTGCTAATTAATTGAATATGACAATAGAAGAACAATTAAGCATGGGTCAAAATAAACAAAACATGGACATATATAGAACTTCTAAGATGGAACAAAGTGAGATGTGTACCACTTGTTATTCTATATAGTAGATTAAGGGAATTGTAATGAACATTGAACAGCAAGCTTGCTATTTATAGACAATTAAGGGTAATTTAATCCAAGATATGGAAAAATGGATAGGGAACATGAAATATACTTACAATGGGAAACTATTGAGATTTAAAGACAAAATCACAAATTGGGACATGTAAGGATATATAATTATATAAATATAATGATGAGAATAGCTCAGAATTGTAACCAGGGCTATATCTCAGCCAAAAATAGCCGAGGCTGGGGGGAGGGGAAGGTTAAAAGCACAGTGACTATATATGTATACTTTTTTGTTCTCTTTATTTTTAAAAAAGGAGGAGGAAGATATATGTCAAATTAAATATTTGTACTGAAAAGGAATTATAAATACCATCAACATAAAATGGAACTCGCTCAGAAGCTGAAATACACCAAGTAAATGAGATGAAGAATGTGAAGTAGAGGAGAGAGGTAAGGGAAGAAGAGAGGGACAGAAGAGAAGGCAGGGAGGGAAGAGGAGGAGAGAAAGAAGGAGTGGAAAGGGGAGAGAGGAGAAAGAAAGAGGAAGGGGAAGTAGAGAAGAGAAGGGCGACAGAGGGAAGAAAAGAGGTAGGGAGGCAGAGGAGGGAGGGAGAAGAAAGTAATGGATAAGGTACAAATATGTTGTATGGAGAGCAGAAGAGCCAATAATTGTTTTTGGGAGTTGATAGCAAGATGAATTGATGTAAACATTTAATAATACAATACGATGTGGGCTATGTAATAGTATTCATGTGGTTATATGTTATGAAAATGAAAAAATAAAAAATTATATATAAAAAAGTTTTGTTTACTGATTATCAGCGATGCTGTTATTTCATTTTCTAGCCTTGGTTTTGCTCAAATCCTATTATCAAACAAGAACTGCATTTATTATTAAACAAAATGGAAAGATGTTAATGTGGTAGTGGTGTCCTAAATAGATCAGGCACTTTAAATCATCATACTTTTTTTAAAAAACCTCTGAATTACTTTCAAAACTTTCTTGAAACCAAAGTGGATTATTCAATAAGTACTTGAAATGTTAGAAGAGTTTGAAAGACTGCAAACCTCCCAAACCGGCTTCTGAATCATCTTCGAGATCTGTCTAAAAATTAAGGCATGAATCCAGGTTAGGTGACTAATGCTTCTTTATACAAGAGGCAAATAAAGCAACTGCATCAACAAGAAGAGAGCATTCAGTAGAAACAGAACTGTCTCCCTCAACAATTTATTTTAAAATGCAGAGTTTGAGGAGGGCCACAATGGCCATGCCAAAACATCCTTGCCAGATGACCCTTGAAGTTTTATTTAGCAGTCAAGGCATCTGTTAGAAATGAATCATAATCATCTCTGCTTTTTAAATCTACAACATGGTTAGTCATTTTGGATGTGTCACAAATACCTGAAAATAAATATCATCGTGGTGTGTTTCGTGCAGAAACACAAAACAAAGCACTCCATAAAGAGATGACATTAGTAGATGATACCAAAGCGCTTTCTTGTCAACCAAAGCTGCTCCTCATTTTCTTAAGTACTGTGTCAACTCCCCGTGTTGACATTCCACGTATACCTTCACAGAGCTGGATCTCAGATTACAGTAGCTGGTTTGAGATGGGTGTATTTATTGGGCAATGTGATTTATGACACAGAGTGAAGGGAGGAAAGGAACAGGGGCAAAGTTCAGAATCAGATAGACAAAGCAAAATAAATGTCTACAAATAAATCTTGCCTAATGAAGCTGTTAATAAATCACTAGTTTCTGTATTGAAACGTTGACTCTTATTAAGTGTTCTTTACAGCATCATTGGGAAACTTTACATACTGTTCATCAAATGAACTTGTCTGAAAATTGAAAGAAACTTGACATGCTTGGCATAAAAATAAAACACATGCATGCTAGTCATTTCCGGGGTGGTGCTCATCTCTGTTTCTAAGCTGAAGAACCAGTGCTGTCCGAAGACGTATCCATGGTCATGTGGCTGGCAGGATTAAATGCCGAAGGTGCATGAAATGCTGTTACCTCCCCACCAAGGTGGTCCCTATTTTTCTACTTGCATTTTTTACGTGCTTTCAAACTGCTAGGTTGGCAGCAGCTGGGACAAGTAACAGGAGCTCACTCCATTATGTGGCACTAGAGATTCGAACCACTGAACTGCCAACCTTCTGATCGACAAGATCAGTGTCTTAGCCACTGAACCACCGCATCCCTCCATGCTTGGCATACTTTTAAGTAGATATTGCTTCTCAAGAATTGGGAAAAAGAAGAATTATATGACACCTGCTGTCTTACTGTGCCCATATTGCCCATCTTTTCAGTATTGCATACTTTTATTTACAGTTACTCCTGCTCTTCCTATTCTGTGACTGAAGGCTCTTAAAAGCACTATAAGGCAGGCTGAAAACCCAAGGCACAGCAAGAGTGCTAAGAAAGTTGGTTCAGATCAGTCTCCTCCATTCTCCCTGTGAAGAGTGCTTTATGTTAGGTTGATCCAGCATTTTTGGTTTATACTGTAGCTGCTAATGGAAAGGTGCTCAATGCGCCTCTGGGCTTTCCTGACATACTTCTTTTATGAAGTTGAACTACAGCTTATCTTCAGTGGCCTGGCCTGACCTTTGAGGTGGATATTCCTGACTGCTGAAATAAGTTTTGGGATGTTCTAGCTATGTTGTGATGAATGTGGAAGGAATATGATGTTTAGATCTGGTCATCACCTTTTAAAAAGGAATAGAAGTTGAATACATTGGAAATAAAAGTAACATCAAATGCCACAGTTATTACCAAACCAGATGCTGAGACATACTAATCTTTATTAATTATGTATTATATATCCGCTACCCTTGCATATCCTGTACAATTATTTTTCAAGCAGCTTGTAGTGATCTGTGTTTCAGGCACAGTTTTGACTCACAAACCAACGATAACTAAAACACAGAGAAAATATCATCTAAAAGTAAACAGTATGGTACAAATAATTGGGTAGTTTATCACTTATCTGCCGATATTGTTATAAATCTTGTTTTAGGACATTATGGTGAATCTTGCCATTTCCTTTATATGCAACCTTTGTTCTGCCTGTACAAAAATGAAAGGAATTATCTATTCCATTAATGTCTAGAGGACACAGGGAGAAAAAAGCTTCATTAAAATGTTTGAGATAGATTTCCAATGGAAATTAATTATTTTTATAATGGATATATATAATTGGGCAGAGATTACATCAGGAATGAATGAGCCTTGATAATTGAAGGTCTAAAAAGTTTCACTTGTAAGCCATTATATTCAAGTCTTCTAAGCCTCTTAGCCAGGAAATTCATCCAAATAAAAGATTGGGAACTCAGATTCATAACTTTATGTATCCATAATCTATGCGCTGGACTGTTTAGTAGTGGCCAAAATTATGGAAAACTTTTGGGGAAAGTGTATTTTCATGCTGGAGATTTTGGTCTCATCATTCCAAATAACACTGTCCCATTGTTCCTCTGTTCCAGTAACATAGGTTTTAGCTCAGTTTAGCCTTTTCAACCTTTGAGAGATAAAAGTGGCTTCTTTCATGGAATTCTAGATTTTAGGCCATATTCCTGCAGTCTATGCCGAACAGTCCTTGCACTCAACTTCACATTGCATTGTGCCATTTCATCTTGTATACACCCAGATGATTTTATTCTGTCATGTAGGCACATTCTCTTAATTCTTCTATCATCATTTGCTATTGTGCATCTTTTCCTGCCGTTACCAGTGTGGTTTTTTTAGTAACTGAGTCTCCTCATATCTCTTCAAAAATGTAGAAATACCATCTTTGGTTAAGTTTCCATCAATTTTTCTTCTAATTTCTTTATAACTGTATTCTTGTCCACTTAATAATACTATTTTACAGCACTTTCTGGGCGACCAGTCAATTCTTTGCACGATTACTTTAATTTTATTACGTTTTACAAGCTCACTAAATGAAAGAACACAACCCCCCCCTCAACCAACTTGGTAGCAATCACATAGCACACTGACAAATGTCCTCCTCTCAGCTTCAATACATGACATCAATAACTGAATCCTACTGTGATCTAATTGGCTCATTGCCAAAACAAGATGACACCTGACTGGCTTTCTAAACACTCATGCTCATTGGCTACAATTAGATGAAGGAAAGCTACCTGATATCAACCTAAGCAAGTTGTGCTTCCTTTTTCTGGTTATTTGGCTATAACTTTTCATAGAATACAGACTTTTGTTGTCTTACATTCTTGATTCAATTATCTTTCCATTGATATATAATGTTATGGTACTACTCAGAGGTGGTATTCAGCAGGTTCTGATCAGTTCTGGAGAGCTGGTAGCAGAAATTTTGAGTAGTTTAGAGAACCGGTAAATACTACTTTTGACTGGCCCCATCCCCATTCTCTGCCTCCCAAGTCTCAGCTGATCTGGAGGAAATGGGGATTTTGCAGTAACCTTCCCCTGGAGTGGGGAGGGAATGGAGATTTTACAGTATCCTTCCCCTGCCCCGCCCACCAAGGCAAGTCATGCCCACAAAGCTATGCTCACAGAACTGGTAGTAAAAAAATTGAATCCTACCACTGGTACTACTCCAGAAAAAGTGGTGTTATTAGCCATCAAACCTCAAAAATACACCTTTCCCAAAAGGTTTCCACAAGTTTGGCCACTACTCTGTGTATGGGTGTGTGTATGTATGTATGTGTATGTATACACACACACATAAACACACACACACACACATCATCTCTCTCTCTCCCTCCCTCCCTCCCTCTGGTTCCTCCTTAAAAAATAATCAGTGTGGCAATATAATGTAGGCATTTTTGAAAATGTGTTTACAGTGGCTGAATGAAATCTTAAATTTAAAAATAGATATGTCTGTCTGCATTGGAAACTCTGGCTGAGAAACAATGCCTTAGATCTCTGACTCTACTTCAAACTTGTTTCATTCCAAAATCATAATATTCTATTCCATAAACAATTGACACATTTCCCCATAGCACAAGTGCCTACAGTAGGAAATATTTCTTATGACAAATTATTCACTATTTGAAGGATCAAAAACTTGGCTTTCTAACCCAGGAGACATCCTAAACTTTCAGTTTTACTCATAGTTCTAATTCATATTAAGGTGATTCCTCAAAGCATTTGCTGTTTTGTTGGATTCTTGGCAAAAAAGAAGTGAGAAGTTGAACAAGATGGAAACAACCATCAGGGTCACATCAATCAATAAGTGGAGACAAGTGTTTAACTCAGATTTGTTAATTAAGAGTTGTTGATACATTTCAAAGACAGAAATGATGATATCCTGGCTGTTTCTTCCACTGAATTGCCTATATTTTCTGTCCTGGAGATACTGTGCTGCATGTCAGTCAACTTACCCCATGCCTTCAAAACCAGAGATATTGCAAAAGTTATTAGAAAACTATACTAAAACACAAAAGCTAATTAAATACATAAAAGAGATTAATACTTTTTAATTTTAATTACACTTAATGTAAATGAAATTAATATTAAATTTCTCCTGAATCTCCTTTGGAAGAGGTTTTTGGGAGGGCAGCCTGAGGATACTAGAAAAGGTCAAATATGGCCATTGGCCCAGAAAATATTGCACTCCATCCTTTAATGCCTTGGAATTTAGTTTCCCAAACTCCAAATTGTGAAATGAAGCATAATGTTAGCTTAGGCAGCTAGTGGGCATTAGAATGCATTATGTTCTCATTTTGATATTTTCCTGGGGGAAGAAAAACAGATGGCTGAACAACATATTGATAAATTGGAACTATAAAGAATTGGAGTCACCAGGCCCATGGTGGGAAGCCAAAGCTTCTTTAATATAATGGGTTATTCCATTTTCAAGCAACAAAACCTGTATTTTCAGGGAGTTGGTGCTGGAGATTACTTAAATATTGTGAGCTCATGTGCATAAATGCAAGTGATTTTTAACATATCTTGATTTTTTTTAACAAAGTCTTAATAAGATCAGATACCAATTTCAAAAATAGATTTGTCTATCAGCATCAGCTTAAAAATAGCTTTACTGTTTGGTTTCCTCCTTCAAGGACAATGTTTTTGAAAAGTGTTACCAAGCAGTACATGTTACACCTGATCTTAATGGATATATTTGTTGATAATTAGGGTTGCAGGAACTGGGTATGTCTAATATAATGAAAAGAAGGGCCAGGGGTGACATGATAGCAGTGTTCCAATATCTCAGAGGCTGCCACAAAGAAGAGGGAGTCAAGTTATTATGCAAAGCACCTGAGGGTAGGACAAGAAGCAATGGGTGGAAATTAATCAAGGAGAGAAGCAACTTAGAACTGAGGGGAAATTTTCTGACAGTTAGATCAATTAATCAGTGGAACAGCTTGCCTCCAGAAGTTGTGAATGCTCCAACGCTGGAAGCTTTTAAGAAGAGATTGGATAACCATTTGTCTGAAATGGTATAAGGTTTTCTGCCTACGCAGGGGGTTTGACTAGAAGACCTCCAAGGTCCCTTCCAACTCTTCTATTCTATTCTATTCTATTCTATTCTATTCTATTCTATTCTATTTACACTGTATTGTGGTTGTTCTGCTATAGAATTCATTCAGAGAGGAATTCCCCTTTTGAGATTCTCTTCATGGCATTTGGACTTGAAGAACCTCAGAGTTGCCTTTTTGATCTTTCATCTCATTTATTTTAATATATACAATATACTCTGTTGATGGAAGTCATAAAAGAATACATTTTCTTCATTTAATTCTCATAATTGACTTAATGAAGTATTCCAAAATGAAGAGAATTGCAGTGTCAAATTGAAGGTCCATTTATAAGGTTTATTGCAGAAAAAGGAAAGAAGGCATCAGGTGGAAAACCTCAAGTACTGACAGGATGTAGATTATGATCTTCAAAAAACAAAAACAAAACTAATTTATCACCCAAAATGCAAAAACTTCAATATTTGAAGGCTGACTCTAGGTTTTATCTGTAAGCAGCCTTTTCTTTTGAAAATGTCCTTTCCAATAAATCATGTCAGAGATTTTAAAATGAAATAGAAATGAAATAGAAGAGAGAGAGATCTGGAGGGTTTTTTTTTTGCCAAGGCTCCCTAAAACTGGTGGAATCAGAATTATTTCCACAGAAGATGATGTTATCTTTAAAAAGGAGACTCTCTGCATTCTCCCATCAACTTCAATTGTTTTCTTATTGACTTCCAAAAAGAATCTCAAAGAAGACATTTGAAGGCTGAGAAGGCATGGAAAAATCTCGGGCAATTCCCATGGCACTACAGCTTTTAACAAGCAGCTATTATTAAGGCAGATTCAGTTGACAAGAGGAAGATGATCAAGTCATAATCTGGTGTCTCTCCTCTGTTCTACAGATATCATTCTGATTTGGTCTCCTACAACTAATGTTGAGTAAGTGAAGAAAAAGCAGCTCTATTCTCTACATTTCTAAAATAATGGAAAACACCCAGCCATTGCATGAAGGTAGGAGGCTAAAGATTGGTTTACTGTGGCATATATTCATCAAAAATGACTATCACATGCATACTATACTACAGATGTTTTGTGTAGTTTTGTATAACACAAGAAAAACCCCTTGTGTTAGGTTGATTCTCTTGGTTGTTTGCTTGCGGACAACAAGGTAACAGCACTAGTTGGGTAACAAAACATCTGCAAGTGCAATATTCAATCTCAGAGAGCAGCGAGAAGTCCATTCTTCAACACTGAGTTGTAGCTACTCTTCTGTAGATAAGTCATCTCCTTCACTTTCCTCTGCAGTTTTTTTTTACTAATATCTTCCCTAACTACTACTAATCCCTATACGTGCACACCTTATTTTACAGGCCAATGCTCTGAACCTGGAGAAGGCTCATTTGGTTGTCGTCCCTCTAAAAGGGAGGTCACCATTGGTAGGTCAGAGGTCCTGATCAGACTAGGAAGTATATGCCTTACTTGCAATTTTTAAATTGGATCTGAAGCCAAGCTGCTTGCTCAGCTCATTTCTGTAGGAAAGGGCAGTGACCCAGAATCAGAAGATTTGCCCAGACTATTTTCTTTTGTTTCTAACAAACCGAATCTTCTGCAGAATTGAGGGCAGGGCTCGAAGGGCTGAGTATGTCAGTTCGGTTGCCTTCTTCCTGCCAAAGGAAGCCATTAAATACTTAATCTAGCTATCTAACTTTGATTGTCCTCCTGAGTGAAACAAGCTTCTAAGAGAGATACTTGGCAGTGTATGGCTGCTAGGGAAATCTTTATCATCTAATCAATCTTGACTTCTAGCATCAATTCAGTCATAGTACAAATGCTGTATATTAAATGTTTCCTTCTTTACAGCAGAATTGCTTGAAAGTTCAGCCAAATCCACTTCCTCAAGCTTAATAGAAGATTAAGCCTATGATCCAGAGGTGATATGCTGCCGGTTTACATTAGTTCAGATGAACCGGTAGTGGCAGCAGTATGAGGCTCTGCCCACCCACACAGATGTCATCATGGACCTTCTGCACATGTGTGTTTGAGTGCTCCTGCCACTAAACTGGTAGTGAAGATAATATAATACTATTACTGCTATGATCAGGTTCCTGATGAAACAACTCCTTGGCTGTAGGAATCATATAAGATAGAAGTTTGCTTCCACACTAACTCTATAGTTGTATATAGGAAGGTGTCAAACATCTTGTTAAAGACATTACAATATTGGCAGGATTTAATGAGGAAATGTAAGTTCCATGACACAACTGAATCTGAATCAACCACTCTTCATCTCTGCTTGTCAAAGGTCAACATCTTATTAGTGCTGACAATTTGCACTGGTATTGAAACTGTTGCTTAGTTGGATCATAGATATAGTTTGCAAACAGCAGAATGATGATCCCATACATAACGAGTTGACAGAAAAGTACTTGAGTAACTGTGCTTGTAAATAGTACAACACAGAGTCTATTGCATACAACAGAAAAAGTACATTTCTATTCAACACCCACACGGAAACATTGAAACAGAACAATGAATTTTCTAATTATAATTCTAAACTCATAACATGGTGCATGCATTTAATTTGAAAAAAAGTGCTACCTAAAGTCAAGATAAAATGGGGTCAGATTGCCATCTCCTTTTTCATCTGCCACCTTTCCCACTCATCTGACAAGATTGATCTCCTTCTCCCACAAAGCATTTCAGATAAGGAATTGTCCCTCGAGGTAAAGCCCACCAAGGACACAGAGGTTTCCACAAACATCGTGGCTGAGCTTCTGTCGTATCATGGAATATTCATAAAGATTAAACCTGCTCCTCCGGTCTTATAAGCAATTAGAGGATTAATTAAGGCAACTTCCCTGAAGAAAGTGGAACCTCATTTTGAATGATCAATATTTCACTCACATCCTTACTTTGTTTATTTTAGAACTCCATACATATATCTAGCAAATAAAATACTTTTGTTGCTCTAGTATAAGACATACCATGATTTTGAAGAGGTAAATTAAAAACAAAAGTTTTTGCACTTTGCAAGCTTCCCAAACTCTCTTCATGTCTATTTTTGCAAAGGGGGCATGGTTTCGGTAGGCCAAAAATTCTGTATTCAGTATATAAGACACACCCAGATTTTCACCCTTTTGGGGGGGGGAAGGTGTGCCTTATACTCTGAAAAATACGGTATTTACCCAATGAGAAGGAAGGACTCACTGAAGAAGAGCCTAATGTTAGGAACGATTGAGGGCAAAAGAAGAAGGGGACGACAGAGAATGAGGTGGCTGGATGGAGTCACTGAAGCAGTTGGTGTGAGCTTAAATGGACTCCAGAAGACGGTAGAGGACAGGAAGACCTGGAGGAACATTGTCTATGGCATCGTGATGGGTCAGACATGACTTTGCAACTAACAATAACAATTCACTTTACTTGTCTTTCTTTCTTTCTTTCTTTCTTTCTTTCTTTCTTTCTTTCTTTCTCCCTCCCCCCTTCTCTCTGTCTCTGTCTGTTTCTCGCTTTCTTTCTTTCAATTTCAGAAACTTTTTCATAAATGGAACATGGAGTCTGGGAGTTTGCTTCAAGTTGCAAGACTGTGCGGATGTCCTTTTTCACTCTCTGTCTCTCATTATGCAATCATCCCTTCAATGGGTTGAAGGCCAACTGGATTCAAATAAATCCCAGATGAAGGTCTACTTTTTTTTGCTTCAGATCTGAAGTCCACAGATCTTTTAAGTTGTCAAAGCTGAGAAACACTGAATTATACTAACCCTGAAACTTGTAAACACTAGATAGCAAAGATATGAACCACCAGTGCCAGAAGTTCTATTTGCCACCCTTCCAAGCTCTTCATTAAAAAATAATAATAAATCACTGTCTAATATATAGGAAAAATGTATCAGTTCCAGATCTTTGATTTTATTTACAGGTAAATGACTGCAGCCATCCTGAAAGTTAATGGATAGCAGCAAATGTTTAGGTTTTACTGTAGGTCTCCTGGGATATAATGGACATCTAATAAAGAACTTGCAAGAAAAATTCATTTGGACTTTTAATGAGAAGTCCTGTTGCAAATCCTGAAATTTTATTTCTATTTAAGGAATTTCTGTTTCACAAATATGATGGCTATTTATAGCACCTGATATGGAAATAAAATCCCTTTGGATCCACTAATTCCATTTGGCATTTTAGGATTTTTATGTTCCTTTCTTGTTTAACAAACCTAACAACAACCCAAAAAAACCCTATTGGTTTTTTATTGAGGATGACCAAATAGACAAGCTAATTTCTCCCTTTGCTGGAGAAGTTTCATTACAGTTGTTAAAATAACAAGTTAACACCTCTGTCTTAGAGAAAAGTAACTTATACATATTTTTTGTTGATATTACCCTTTGGTCATTTATCTTTTTTTGTTTTAGAAAATGGAACAATGACTTGGGAAGCTGCTAAGAGTATTTTTTAAAATGTTTACTAAGTTAGGGAAAGCAAATGTTTGTTCTGTTGTTAACATTGAATGTAGTTGCTTCCTAAGTAATTTTTACTGATAGAAGGGTGTAGATAAATAAGTACTGTACTTTTCACACTATAAGATGCACCTGACCATAAGATGCACCTAGGTTTAGAGGAGGGAAACAAGAAAAAAAAAACCAGGCGGAGCCTGGGAGGGCCACAGATAGGTGTCTTCTCATGTGCCAGCTCTGCCTATTGACTCCTGCACTGTGTAAAAGACACAGAAGAGGTGGGCAATGATAAAGACAGAAGAGGCGGGATTCAGCACTGTAAAAGGACCCCGCCATTGTGGCCTGGCTGCTGTTCATCAAAGGGCCACCACTGACGCACAGATATTTCCACCCACTTTTGGGAGGGGGGAGTGCGTCTAATGGAATGAAAAATATGGTAATTTTTGTCACATGCAAATATCTATCTACCAAGTTAACCCTCATACTACAAATTAGCTAGTCTAGAATATAAGAAAGAAAAATTTGCTGAAATATTTTCATATCTGTAACTCAACTATCACCTGGACATTTCTTTTGCATATCAACTTTATGTTATTCAGTTAATCCACTACACTTCAACTTCCCTACAGTTTCTTTTCATTTTTCAGGATTATGGTTTCTTCCTCAGGTGAGGTTAGGTGCAGAAACAGTTACAAAGGGCTGATAAAATTTATCTGAACTGTGGAACTCTTTTATCTTGACATCTATGAAAGTTGGAAGACAGCACCCTTCTGAAGTAGCTTTGTGAAGTTTCTTGGCAGATAAAGCCACATTATTAAAGCAAATGAACTGTGATTTTCACCAGGATACTGGTCTTTCTTCCAGTGAATAAGAATAACATAAATAGTACTAGCTTCACTAATCTAGAGCCCGTGATGGCACAGTGGTTAGAATGCATTACTGCAAGCTATTTCTGCCAGCTGCCAGCTGTTTGACAGTTTGAATCTCACCAGGCTCAAGGCTGACTCAGTCTTCCATCCTTCTGAGGTCGGTAAAATGAGGACCCAGATTGTTGGGGGAAATAGGCTGACTCTGTAAACTGCTTAGAGAGGGCTATAAAAGCACTGCAAAGTGGTATATAAGTCTAAATGCTATTGTTATTATCTGTGCATCACTCCTAGGATAACCAGATAGAAAGCAGTGAGCTTAAAGATGAAGTATAGTAGAGTATTTGTAGCTGAATATGGGTTCCTCATCCTAATCCCTTTAATCTAAAATAAAGGATAATAACTCTTCCTCTTATTCCAGTATGAAAGCTACTCAAATTGACAGCTGATATATATGGATCAGGGGTGGGTTCCAGCAGAGTCTATTACCAATTCAGTCAGGGACATGCTGCGTGTGCAACTAAAATTGCTCTGCGCATGCGCAGAAGCAAAAAACAAGATGGCAGCACCTATGGCGCTGCCAGGATAACTGGTTTGGGGGCATGGTAGGCCTGGGTCACTGCCAGTTCCAGTGACCCAGACCGCCAAGCTACTACTGGTTCAGCTGAACTGGTCCGAACTGGTAGGAACTCACCACTGATATGGATAATGAGATACTATCTGCTGATGTCCATCATTTCCTTTCCCTAAATACTTTCTGCAAACTCATTCTACCTAACAGTAGGGCAAGTTCTATCTTCATATACAAAGCATTCCCAATCCAAAGAAGAAAATCCATATCCAACTAAAAGTGCAGATAGTAGTAGGAAATACAGCTTCGCTTCTTCTGCATGTGTATAATGTATCACCACACAATTCTATTACACTTCAATAGTTACTAGCTGCTGAATACAAAATCTATTTATTTATAATAACAGATTATTTGTGAGTGTAAAAATGGACCTGAATCTTCTTACCTATCATTTATCAACTTTTTAATTATATTAAAACCTCAAACTTTGCTTAGTAAGCAATATATAATAGCTTTTCTGGGCTTAATGAAAAAGATTAACAGAAACAACAGCAGAAACCAACACACATACACACACACACAAACACACACACACACACATACACACACAGAGCATCTATTCAGTATAAGTTATAGTTTTCTAACAGCAGTTTTCAGCAGTTCTATGTTAATATTTCATTTAGGGTGGCCAATTCTGTTCCTCACGCACACAAAAATATTGTTTCTCTGCAGGGCATAAGGGGGGAAAGTGTTGCCACAGGCTGTGATGGGGAAGGGGAGGGAAGAAGAGATGCATGAGTGCTGTACTGTGGAACAAGGAAGGTCCAAATGGAGAGCCATCAGGTGATGTTTGCAGCCATGATGAGGTGTGGTAAGAATATCTGCCCAATTGGATGGCTTTGCATGAACTCAAGGGCACTTGACAACTCACGTTGCTTAGCAGGATCATATCTACATCACATTGAACTTGATCTCAGCGGTAGGTTTAGCAGACTATAAAATAACAAGAACCTCTTTTGGTTTTGTTTTTTTTAACAACCAAGCTAATTGGTCCAAACCCTATAAGAGGCCCCTAATTAATTAGTGTGCTTAATGCTCAAAACTCAACAATAGATGCAATTGTGAAGGCTTGAGGTAGGCAAAGGTATCTAAACTTTGAACCTAGGGTGAAAGAGAGCTTTCCTTGAAGTATAGCAATCCAGATGGGTGTCATGAATATTTATAATTAATTAAAATATCTCCTTTAGATGGACTCAACTCCTAGTGACTATATGAACATGGAAATGGTTTCCTATTGCTGTCTTCTGGGACAGCTGGGATTCTGTTTTAATTTCAATAGATAGAGCATATTCCTGGGATTTCCTAAAGATCTTCTATTCAAGCACTAATGCTACTTAGCTTTTCTGGGATGAGCCAAGCTTAGCTGGGTGCTACTTCCTTCTGGGACAAAGTTATTACAATCTTTTAGGATAAGAATCTTCCCAGAGCAGCTTTCAAGCTATATAATTGTAAATACAAATATTTCATATTATTAAAACCAAAAAATGCTTAGCACATTGTGTATAAAAAAAACTGCACTTCTGAGAAAGGGAACTATACAGCTGAGGAAGCTTCTGTAATGCTTGTTGCCGGCTTCTGAGGCTCATTACTTGTTTCCTCTCTTCTTCCAAATGCTCTCTCATACCATCTCTGTGCTTCCTGTTAATTCCCAAAGCCAATTCACTGTTACTGATTCACTTGAGTGATGATAATCTCAGGTGTCTGAAAGGAAAAGCCATGGAAATGCAGGCAAAAGAAACATCTGAAAGAAATCTGACTGTGTCATATATCTCCTGGCCTGCCTTCTCATGGAGGTAGATGTGATTGAGTGTAAGGACCACAGGGACAAAATCAGGAGAATAATAAAGGCAGGTGACATGTCCAGAGACTTAAGAGGAACTGGTGGATGAGAGGGGGCAGGGGAGGAGAGAGAGAGAGAGATGGAGAGAGGGAGGGAGAGAAAGGGGGAAGAGAGAGGGAGAGAGATTACTTCAAGAAATAGAATATAATTCTTTATTGACCAAGTGTGATTGGATACAAAAGGAATTTGTGTCTGGTGTAAATGCTCTCAGTGTACATAAAAAACAAGATACATTCGTCATGAATCATAATGAATACAACACTTAATGATAGTCATAGGGTACAAATAAGCATACTAGAAAACAATCAATATAATTCGTAAGGATACAGGCAACAAAGTTACAGTCATACAGTCATAAGTGGGAGGACATGGGTGATAGGAATGATGAGAAGATTAATAGTAATAGTAATGCAGACTTAGTAAATAATTTGAGTGTGTTGAGGGAATTATTTGTTTAGCAGAGTGATGGAATTCGGGTTCTTTTGAGGGTAGAAGTTGAAACAATTTATATCCAGGATGTGAGGGGTCTCTAAATATTTTCACAGCCTTCTTTTTGACTTCAACGGAAGGCAGGTTGGCAGTAATGTTTTTTTCTGCAGTCTATGTCTGTCTTGTTGGGTTGCAGAGCCGGACCAAGTAGTTATAGAGGTAGAGACGACAGACTCAATAATTCCTCTGTGGAACTCAATCAGCAGCTCTTTGGGCAGCTCGAGCTTCCTGAGTTGGTGCAGAAAGAACATTCTTTGTTGTGCTTTTTTGATGATGTTTTTGATGTTAGGTGTCCCAAAGGTGCTTTTTCCAAAAGACAACTGGACTATTTTGCTTTTTTCTTTGAAAACATGTGGCTTCTCATCCATGAAGCTTCTTGGATGAGAAGCAATATGTTTTCAAAGAAAAAAAAGGAATCAAGTCAAGTTGCCTTTTGGATAAAAAGCACTTTTGGGACCACAATGACCTGGATGATTGAGAATCTCCATAGACATTCAAGGAAATCAGTATTTAGTAGAAAGACAGAAATACATGTTGGTGAGAGAAAAGAATTTGTTTCAGTTCCTCTATTAAATAAGGAAAGCCAGCCGATACACTGGAGACATATAAAGCCATCCTGGGCTACATATTTAGAGTTAGGTGGTATGGAGTGAGAGGTGGGTTGCTCCCGGTTCGGCCTGGTTCGGCCAAACCGGTAATGGTGGTGGCAGGAGGCTCTGCCCATCCACCCTGATGCTTCTGCACATGCGCAGAAGTGTTGCACACGTGCACGAGCATAAGCAAACAGGTAGTAAACCAGTTAACAACCCACCACTGTTTGGAGTGTTGTAAGTCAGCAAGAGAGCTAAATGTGTCTAAGTACAGGGCGGGGCATAACCTTTTCCTAGGGGGTCACAGCAACACTTGTAATAACAACACAAATAATTCATACACCATTCGAAAGCCCATCAAAAACTGAGTTTATTGACACGATTTAATAGTCAGTATGACCACCATTAGCCCTTCGAACAGCATTCAAACGAGGTGGATAAGAACACAACAAATCTTCAAACAGTTCCGTTCGATTTTCCAGATTTTTCAACACAGTTTCCAAATTCATTCTCAAAGTTTCAACCGAATATCGATTTTGACCTTGCTCCTGAATCATCAGAGCTTCCACTTCATCCTTAATCCTTAATTATGGCCCCAATGTTCTCTGCCGGATTGAGATCTGGCGAATTTCCCGGCCAGACGTCATTGCCCCAAAATTCGACATTGTTTTCCTTTAACAATTGCTGAGTCGCATTTGCATTTCCGAATCGAATTTTCCAGCCATTCTTAAAGCAAATTTAACATTTAATAGCTCATTCAATTCAGTTTTTTATGGGCTTTAAAATGAGGTGTTGCGGAAGTTGTAAACTGCTGTCGATCTTGCTGTGACCCCCTAGGAAAAGGTTATGCCCCACCCTGTAGATTTAAACTGCTTACTTTTGGGTTAGGATTGCCTCATTCAGTGAGGAAGACTTGTAAGCAGAGATGGGAGTCTACCGAACCAGTAGCTACGATGATCAGCTGGGAGTGGGCCTGCCCACCCGCTCCTGTGCTTTACCTACCTTTATCTTCTTGGCTGAGTTGCTCGGCAGGCTGAATTGACACATCTCAGCTGCTTTCCTTCCCAAGCAGCAATCCGCGTGCAAAGTGAACCAGTTGTTAAACTGGTAGGATGCCACCCCTGCTTGTAGGCAAGTCTTTATATACAGCTTGTTGCTCTTGCCCAAGATCATTTATATAGTTTATAGAGTTGTCGCCTTCATTCACTAAGAAACCCATGCTTCCCCCTAGACGCAGAATGAATCTCCTTTGAGGGGTAAAACTTAGTTTTCTTTAAACAGATTACTCTTTGGCTTTAAAAATATGTCAAATATCCTACAATGCCTCCTATTATTGAGATTTACATTTGGTAAGAACTAGTATCTTGGCTGTTACGAACAGATTCTTTATTAGTTGAAAATTGGACACTAATTTTATAGCTAGTGTAGCAAAATAAGATCACTAATGACTTTAATTAAATTATATGCTATTATATATTTAGTATAGCCAAATGACTGTTCAGCAATTTTTGACCAATTCTGCAAATACATACATTTCTTGTCATTTTATTTTACTTATTTTTATCCCACCTGGGCTATTTTTTTTTACAAATAACTCAAGACAATAAACCATTTTCAGGTAGTTATGGCTATTGATATTCTAACTCAGGTTATGCTGATTTAGAATATGAGGGTTTTTTTCTTATGGAGAATCAGATTCATTCTTCCTCATTTTATTAAGGAAAAATAATCTACAAACAATTTACAGCGATAATTACTACCATTGATATTCTACGAAGATCTCTGCAAGGGCATTAAAGCAGAGTCACACACAGTACATACAAACTATTGGCAATAAAATAATGTAAATGTTCAGTTTTACGAATATGCATGTGGTGACTCAGTGGCTAAGATGCTGAGTTTGTCTATCAGAAAGGTCAGCAGTTCAGCGGTTTGAATCCCTAGTGCTGCATGACAGAGTGAGCTCTTGTTACTTGTCCCAGCTTCTGCTAACCTAGCAGTTCAAAAGCATGTAAAAATGCAAGTAGAAAAATAGGGACCACCTTTGATGGGAAGGTAACAGCATTCTGTGCACTTTCGGTGTTTAGTCATGTTGGCCACATGACCATGGAGACGTCTTCGGACAGCACTGGCTCTTCGGCTTTGAAAAGGAGATGAGCACCACCACCCCTAGAGTCAGGAATGACTAGCACATATGTGTGAGAGAAATCTTTATCTATAAATAAAAGAAAATATTTGTAGCTCAGGGTTGAACTGTGGAGTCTTTGGTGGTCTCTGAGCTCAGTCATTTCCTTGCAGATATTTCATTATCCAATTAGGTAACATCATCATTGCACTGATGCCTTCCTAGGTAGATCAGATAGGAAACAAGATCAAGCAAGCTAATTCTACTTTATTGTAAGGATACATTAATAGAATCTTGCGAGTCTGATTGTACAGGTAGTCCTTGACCTACGACCATAATTAAGCCCAAAATGTATTTCACTAAGTTAAACATATTTAAGTGAGTTTTGCCTTATTTTATGATCTTTCTTACCACAATTGTTAAGTGAATCACTGCAATTGTTCAGTTAGTAACATGGTTGTTAAGTGAATCTGGTTTCCCCATTGGCTTTGCTTTGGGAAGTTCACAGAACCTGATCGTATGAGTCCGGGGCACTGCAGTCATCATAAATGTGAACCAATTGCCAAGCATCTGAATTTTGATCACACGGCCAAGGGGATGCCGCAATAGTTGTATGTGTGAAAAACAGTCATATTTTTCCCCAGTGTCGTTACTAAATGAATTGCTGTAAGTCAAAATTTTGCTGTACAAAATTTCACTGTCTTTTCATTTCACTCTCTTTTTACAGCCTGTGGAATTAGGCAGGTTTCCTTCTGAGTTTAACATTTAGTTGATCTGAAAAAGCAGGCCCTGCATGAGAAAGAGGAGGAGGAGGAAGGAATGAAGGAAGGATGGAAGGAAGGAGAGAGAGGGAGTAAGTAAGAAAGAAAGAAAGAAAGAAAGAAAGAAAGGAGAGAGAGAGAGAGAGAGAGAGAGAGAGATTGTATTAAAGATGGCATATATTTCAAATCCAGCTGCTCAGTGATATTGTATTCAGTAAATAATTCAAAGCACTTATAGGTAGCTCTACAAAGGTGAAGCTGGCTTGAAGCTGTGGAGCAGAAGCAGCTAGTATTTTAGATGCCAAGATCTTCATTTGGTGCTCATTCAAGCGACTATAGACACACTCTCAGACAGCCCATCTTTCTCACAGTAGGCTTCTAAAGGTTTCTCTGGAAAGAGAAGAATAAGGCTTTTTCATCTCCCATTGATCCAACTTAAAATTCCAACTTCTTCACTGCTAGTAGTAGAGGGTAAACACTGAATCAGGCCTGGTTACTGAAAGAGAAGCCTTGCCTCCTCCTCCCTGAAGATCCACATAAGATCACTGGTTTACCTGTAATTTATAGCAGTAGGGAACTGCTGGACTAGAAGTTGCCAAGGTGGCGCAGTGGTTAAATGCAGCACTGCAGGCTACTGCTAGATCAGCAGGTCAGCGGTTCAAATCTTACCGGCTCAGGGTTGACTCAGCCTTCCATCCTTCCGAGGTGGGTAAAATGAGGACCCAGATTGTTGGGGGCAATATGCTGACTCTCTGTAAACCACTTAGAGAGGCCTGAAAGGCCTATGAAGTGGTATATAAGTCTACTGCTATTGCTATTGCTATAAGTTGCTAAGATGAAGGCAAAACAAAAAGGCTGCCTTCTTTTTGAACCCAATTATAGTGAGCCATGTAACTAGTACATGATGTGACTAGACATGGGCTGCTTCCTGAGTGCTTACCAATTGGTGGGGCAGCTAGACCTACCCAGTGGGGAAGCTCCCTTGTTCAACTGACACTATTCAAGAGATTGGCAGCCTGGCAGGAATGGATGACACTGTTCTCTTAGCAGGTCGTGCAACGTGTCATCGGAGACCAAATCAGAGGTCGGCTCCTACAGGTTCGGACTGGTTCGGACAAATAGATAGTAACTTGGCCAGACATGTGACGGAACCGGTTCTATCCTTGGTGCCACCATCTTGATTTTCTGTTCTGCACATGCACAGAACAATCTTCATTAAAAAAAATTAATTCCCCCCCCCTTTTAATGTTGTGCCCATGTGCAGACATTTTGAAGTGCAAATGTGCACTTAAAGTGAGCAAAGCGAGCCCGTGCCAGCAAAAAAAATTGGGTGCCAAACCAGCAGAAACCCCACCCTGGACCAAATGCATGTTTAGAGTGATGCACATTGGGACAGAAATATTAAAGCACTTAGAAACTGAAGCGATCTGAATTAATAAGAAAGAGATCTTGGTTGTTAATAGTTTGATGACAACATTGGCTCAGAGAGAAGCAGCATTGAAAAGCTCTTTGCCATGCCAGAGATCTGGTGACAGACAGCTTCAATCTTAATGTTGACTTGTCAAACTGAAATAGCTCATAGGACCACAAAAGGGTAGCTAAGTTCAGGCCTAAGGTATCAAAGGATTACAGATAAGTATTTTTATAGGAACAAATACTACTTTTTTTTAGCTGAAGGAAACAAACAGGCACTTCTAAATTTACTGAATTATACATGTCAGGTATCTCTCTGAAGGATAACAGAGATATATCTTTCTGCCCTTTCTGATGGTTTTACAGAAGGGGGATATCAGAGCAGTCAGGCTGCAATTTTCAGATTTTGGATTGTACAAAAATAGCAACAAAAAAGGAGTTTGCACACTGACCATTCTTAAGGCCTCTAGAGTCTCTGGAAATGAATTGCCAGTGAACTGAACTATAGCTTTACCCACCTCTGCTCCATAATTCAATGCACAGACTATTTTTGAATTTGTTCAGATTGTGTTGTGCCCAGGAATTATTCTTAAGTACTCCATGCTACTTTCTTCTTTCCACCCCAGTTTTGTGGTGCAAGGCTTTGGATCAAAAATGGATTAAAATTATTTTTTTATGGAGAATTTTAAACCAAAAAAAAAAAAACCAGTTTATGGAGAACCCATACCACAATAATACCAAAATAATCCAAATGAAAAGGCCATTTTAGAAGAATTAAGGTAATTGGTTAAGGTGAATATCTCAGTATTAGATGCTGCATGCTGAAGGTACGTTGCATGCTGAACTTCCCTGGTACTTCTTGAGTGGGTTACAAAGAGACCTGCTTTAAAATCTGATAAATTGCTACCAATCTGTATGATATTTTAGTTAGATGAATTGATGGCATGTCTCAGGGATTAGGGTTAGGTTAGGGTTAGGGTTAGTCTTAACTCCCTCTCTCCTTGCCACAGATCACATTGTTTAATTAGGTGTTCTGGTGTCTACTTGGTAATCCCTTCCAGCTCTGGCCAACACCTGTTAGGATGACTTGGTTCCCACAAGATAATAAACAACATAATATAAAATCTCATAAAGACTGAAGGTGTATAAAAATCCAGCTTTTTATTCAGTATCTACATTTATTATATAACACTGGAGAGAGAAATTTATGAACTTCATCAATAACTGTTCCTTTCTTCCCTTCACTACTCTAATGTAAGCTTAGAAAATGAAAACTAAAATGGAACCTATTTCATGAATATATAGAGTTAAAGTATCTTGACCTGTTGACTTTGAGTATCTTATTTTTAGAATTTAAAAGATACCTAATGTAATTAATCATGTAATCCTATTTAGGTCTACCCAGAACAAAATCCAAATTAGTTCAATGAATCTTATTCCAAGTTGACAAGACAGGACTGCAAGCTTGAATTTCAAATACATTTATGAATGACCTCATGCTTTTGAAAGTTCCAAATATTTATTCTTTGAGGGTCTGACCAAAGTCAGTGTTCTTTGCAAGTGAAATGGGTCAAGATAAAGAAATGGGTATGTCAGGAGAATATGGAAGTGTAATTATTTTGAAATACTGTCTCTTCTGCTATGTTAGAAATTGCAAATTGGGGCAATCTTTGAGACCTTAGGATTTGTGTCCTGGGATTTTGGGAGTCACCTGTGACATGGAAATCATAAAGGTGTATGTTGTGTATGTAAGCAGTATTTTTCCTGTTCTACAGTTTGCGTCACCTGTAAGAGTCTCTGTCACCCTGAAATCTAGGCAAGTACAATAGATCAATATCACTTTTTGGATGTAGTGCATTGTCATTAGTTTTCTAATCTTTTGATCCAGGTTATCAAGTTCTAGCTGAGCCCAATCAATTATTCTAGCTGAGTATCATATTACAGACACTGTCCAGATATTAATTCCCTTTATGATATTTCTTCCACTTAGTTTTGATCTTAAGATTTTCCGGACTCGCTTTATAGATTTTGTTGAAGTGGTTGTGCAACAGGTCAGATAATTCCAAAACTCCTAAGTACTTGTACTCTTCTTTTGGTGTTACTGTCAACTTTCAATATGGCATTGGCTGAAACCAAACTGATTGCATCCTGTTTCTTAATTGCCACACTGGAGGTAGGGAAGGGGTATCATGGAGTGGGGTTGAGGAAGGAAACGCTGAGGAGTAGGAGCTAGAAGGCATTGTGTAGCAGGTTAGAACAACAGGGAAACACAGCATAGGAATCAAGGGCAGAATGCCACATAACTATAGTTGGATCTGACCAAAGATCCTGATGATGTTCCTGTTTCTAACTGTCAACCTGAGTGATCTGGAACAACACTCTGGGGGAGGGAAATCCCAACCCTTTTTATGTCGCTGCCTGCAGAAATCCCACAGAGCTAGTTTTATCTTACTATGTGCTAAGTTGATGTACTCAATAAAGGATAATTTATTCCTGGCTGGAGCGTCGGAGTCCTAACTTGTTGGGTGCGTTACCGGGAATGTTATTATTATTATCAACTCTTCATTATCAAGTTTGAATCTATCATGTTCAACATTTTTTCCTTTCTTGTTGCACATTTGTCAATGCCAAATTGCATTTCAATGTCTCTGATAAACTCCTCAGCGCTTTTCAGTAGTGAGCTCAATTCAGCTTTTGTTTTTCCAAACAATTTTAAATCGTCCATGTAAAGCAAATGGAAAAATTTCAACCCTCTTTTTGGCAATTCATAGCTATAATTTGTTTTGTTCAAAATGCTTGTTGGTGGTGCCATCAAAAGTACAAATAACAGAGGTGACAATGAGTCACCTTGGAAAATTCCTCGTTTGATTTCAAGTTCACCATTTTTTTCTTCACAGGCTATTAACTTAGTCTGCCATAGCTTCCTGGAAGTCTTCAGGAATTTCTGGATGTTGCTACTAATTCAGTGGTGGGTTTCAAAAAAATTTGGAACCTCTTCTGTAGGTGTGGCCTGCTTTCTAGGTCCACTGGTGGAACCTCTTCTAACCGGTTCGGTAGATTTGACAAACCGGTTCTACCGAATAGGTGCGAACTGGTAGGAACCCACCTCTGTACTAATTCCAAAAATGTCTAAGCATTTCTCAATCCAGCTGTGTTGAACAGAATCAAATGCTTTCTTATAGTCAATCCAGACCATGAACAAATTTACAAATAAAGATTTTATTTTCTTTGAATTCTTCAAAACAAAAACAAAAAATAGTTGATCATTGGTTCCTCTTGAATTTTTGCAGTACCCTTTCTGTTCTGTTCTGTTTTTGGTTTGCAATTTTGGTTTGCAATAATGCCTTTAAATAATTTATACGTTGTTGGCAGGCAAGTGATTGGAATGTAATTTTCAGATATATTTCCTTTTCTGAATCATTCTGAATGAAAAAAGTTTTAGTTGTTAATCATTTTTTTCATTTTCTCATGTTACCTGAACCTGATTCATCTGATTTGCTAATCTTGCATGCAAACCTGTTAGTGATTTCAACCAGAATCCACGCAGCTCATCTAAACCAGGAACACTCAAGTTTTTGACCACCTTTGTTTCTGCACCCTTTGTTTTGTTATGGGAACATCTTCCATTCTAGTCATTTTTACAGTGCTTTCAATCTGTCTGATCCACTTTGTATTCTCATTATGGTTCTTGTTGTTTTCCCACAAGTTCTTCCAAAATTTCAGAGAATTTTCTTGGCTAGGTTTCTCACTTATGGTAGCACCATGTCCACTTTCAAGGGTCTTATAGGGTTAGGGTTTGCTTGAAATTGTGAATTTTGCTATATTATTCAGTTATCATAACACTTTATTTTTCTTTGCAATAGCTAGAACTCTTCATTTCATCTCTTCAACTACAACTGCAATTTCCTTGTTTACCACATCATATCTTTTTGTTAGGCTAATCCTGATTTATTTATTCTTCAGTTTTCCTTGCCTCAAATTCTTCAAATTATAATTAAATTCAATTGAATTCTCTTTATTTTTAACTTCAGATGGATTTTTCTACTTTGGTTTTCTGTTCTTAGTTGCTTTATTCTTTCCAATTCTCAAACCTAATTCTTCAGCAGTAACACAAGATGCTGCATATATTAGCTGGTTTATTTGAGCTAATGTTTCTTTTGGAATAGTCTGAGCAGCTTCATTCATTTTCTTTAATAATTTAGTCAAACTTCTCTTACTAACTTGATTCAGTTTTAGCAATCAAATACTCTCCATGTTTTCCATCTGAGTTTTGATTTTCTCAGCTAGTTGTATCTGACTATTGGTTCTTCAGGATCTAATGCAGCTCTTCCTTCTTGTTCCTCATCCACTTCGCTGATTTCCTTCCTTTTCTCCACTACTTGTTGCTGCACTTTTAAATTTTTTCTATTATCAGTTACACTACTTGAGTCTTGATCTTGCGTTGCTCTTGTAATCTCTTGTAATTCTGCATTACTGAAGAGCTTGTGCTTCAAAATAACATGCCTCTTGTCCATAGGTCTGTTCATTGATTTCCATATCCAGGTGATTCTCTTTCCAAATCTTGAACACGCAGTTTTGAAATCCACATTTTATTGGCTCAGATCTATAATAACTGAGTGATAACTATCCATAACTGAGTGATTTTCTTTCTTTTTCCAGATTTTTCTTTTTTTTTTTCACTTCCAGTTGCCTATCAACCCCATGCCCTTGTTGCCTAGCAGAGGGAGCTGATATGCCCTGTGGCATATTTTTTTGCTCAGTACCCAGTAGCTATAGTCTTGTTGAGCCAGGTGACACTCGATCTGGCATAGAATTCACTTGATGTGTTTTCATCATAGTTAAATGGGTTTGGAGCAAGTTTAGTCTGGCTCTTCTACAGCGCACACAATTCCTTCTACTAAGACAAGCTAAAGCTTCTTAGGGTTGCTGTTATTATTATTGTTGTTGTTGTTTTGTTATTTCTTTCTATCCCTTAAAAATCAAATCATTATAAAAGATAAATGAAACTCAGAAGGAACCCACCCAACCTGATAAGACATGTGTTTACTTTAAAGTTTCCTTACTTTTAGTCACACAATGAATGCCAAATATCCTGAAGGCCTTTAAAAAAATACCATCTTCCAATTATGCTATTCCATTTCAAGATAAGCAATATAATAAGGCAGAAAAGGGAAGCTTAGTTAAGCTTAGTTTACATCAATACCAACATATCTCTCCTTATTTCTCTGTCCTTAACGATCTTCTGTACTTCCGAAAGTAACCAGTTTTATTAAAGAAAAAAAAAGATAGACATGTCTTAAAGACTGGAAACCATATATTGGCTTTTGGCTGAAAGAAGAAATGACCGAATTGATGACATATGGATTTGGGGATTTAAAAGGGTTAAAGACAGAAAGGAAAGAGTAAGATGGAACTATCGAACAGAAAGAAGGTTGAAAGTTATAATCCCATATTTTCTTTCTTTTTGTCTTTCACTTTTCCCCTTTATTTTTTACCTTTGCTTTTTTCTTAATTTTCCTTTAAATTTTTGTCGTATTCAAACATTCCAACACACACACACAAACAACACACACAAACAAAACACACACACTGTCATGTCCCCATCGGAGTCTGAATCTGTGGAGGAAGATGAGCTGGAACAAGAGCTGACAGAGATCGAGAGGGTGGCTCCATTGGCCTTGGAGGAAACTGGGGAAAGGCAGAGTCAGTCCAGGCAAGGCTTTTCAGGATTAGAAAGGGAGGAGCAGGAGACACAAAGCTCAGGTGAAGAGCAAGGACCACCCCCTCCTGATCCTAGAGCACAGAGAGAAGAGAACAATGCAGACTGAGCCAGCTACGAGGGAGGAGAGTGCCTCGCCCCCCTTCAGATGGCACACCTGGGGACTAAGATATAAGGGGGTGCTGGTGGGAGGGGCATATGTCAGGAACAATCGTTGAATCTGTGGAACCTCATATGCACTTGCTGATGCCTGGAGATTACTGTGCTCTGCCTTGTGAGACTTGCCTGATTTGCCTTCTTTGATAAACTTGTTGCTTTGGTTACTCTTTGGCTAACCTGGATTACTGGACTACTGGCTCTGGTTACTGTTTGGCTAATCTTGCTTAATGTATTGCTGACCCTGGTTACTGTTAAGTCCTCAAGGCTATGACGCCATTGACTTGCATTGCTAGCTCCTGATTGGCTAAGACGCAAGCAATCATCTGGTGAGAGAACCCAGCTACCTATTGATTAAGCGTCTGACAGCTCTAGTATAAAAGGGCTGTCAGCTATCAAATGTTTTGCTGTTTGCCAGTTCGAGATTTGCCTTACATTGAGCTGTATGTTACTGTAATAAAAGGTTGTGTTAGCTTCAACCTGCCTTGCCTCTGTTCCTGTCTGCCTCGTTCTCCCTACAGAACAGTTACTGTTTGGCTAACCTGGCTTACAGGACTACTTGCAGCCAGAGGCTGTTGAAGGTGTGTGTGAGAGCTTTGCTCCAGGACTTGTAAATGTGGAGACGTTTGGGGGCAAAGTTAGAGCAATAAAGGGGAGTTAAACCTGTTCTCTAGCTGTGTTGCTTTTGGGCCATGCTCTCTCTCTCACACACATACACACATGCACCCACGCACACACACCCCAACACACACATAGACACACAGACACACACACACACACATTGACACACACAGAGATCAGAGGTGGTATTCAGCAAGTTCTGACCAGTTCAGGAGAACCAGTAGCAGAAATCTTGAGTAGTTCAGTGAACCGGCAAATACCCCCTCTGACTGGCTCTGCCCCCATCTATTCTCTGCCTCCCGAGTCCCAGCTGATTGGAAGGAAATGGGGATTTTGCAGTAACCTTCCCCTGGAGTGGGGAGGGAATGGAGATTTTACAGTATCCTTCCTTCCATGCCCACCAAGCCACGAAACAAAACAGGTAGTAAAATTTTTTGAATACCACTACTGATCTACATATACGTACATGTACTTGTACACGTACACATACATACATATATATTTACATCACATACATACATATATATTTACATCATATGCATACACATATGGACGGACAAACATACACACACACACACACACACACACAATCTGTACTGCCATCACATCCATCTACTGTTCATAACCTGCCTGTCTCCCATCCTACTCACTTATCTATCATAGATTTGTTTTGCTATCTAATATTCATTCATCCTCTTTATGTGATTAAACCATCACAATGTACAAACAATATTAGCGAAACTTTAAATAAGGAACAGGTAGAGTACAAGATAAATAAAGAACATTTTTAAAAAATCAAATCCTCTATATTATACTGCCTCTAGTGGTCAGTTGGCTCTCAAGGTTCTGAAAACAAGTTCAAACAGACTCAGACTTCAAATATTATAAAAGAAAATCCGGTACATTTTTGCATCTTTTGAACATTCATTCCCTTTTTTAAAATAGTTTTTTGAACATTTGAGTCTTTAAAAAAATAAGGAAAAACACAATAAGAAAAAACACAAAAACAAAACATACATAACAATATAAAGTAATTATACAGCCTTCTGTATTGGCTTTCAAGTTTAGCCTTTACAGTTCTCCATTCCGCATTGCCTTCCTGTTGCTTTCATCTTGTCCTATAGTATAACAAAAGTAGTACTAACACTTATAACAATATTAATTATTTACATCACCATATATTTTACATTCTCTATTTTCTGTTTTAGCTTCTGTTTTCTAGCCACTTATATAAATTCTATTCCATATTTTATAAAAATCAGATTCTTCTCTTTCTTTTAGTTCTATTGTCATTTTGTCCATCTCTGCACATTCAAGTACTTTTCTAATTATTGTTTTATCTGTGGTTGTATTGATTTTTTTCCAGTTTTGTGAGAAAGCAATCCTAGCTGCAATGAGTATGTGTATTATTACGTATTGAAGTTGTTTATCCATTTTTTGATCTAATAGTCCTGATAAGAATGCTGCTGGTTTCTGGTCAGAGGAGGAGCCAACGTCACGATGATATGGACATGCTGTCTTGATGCTCTGAGACCGCAGCCAATACTTTTGCCGCTGGGTGGTCCAATCGGACCTAAACTGTCCCGAAGAGACAGTGAACAGGAAGAATATGTCTTGCTGACCTCAGAGATATCGCAAAATCCCTGAAAGGAGCAAGAGAAGTTCTTCAAGCCAGCAACAAAAAAATCCAGCCAAGGCTGATGAAGTCAGGGCAGCTCCAAAATGGAAGGGTACGGAAAGATAAAGTGTTTCCAGCTGGTGAGGAACTTTTACTGTTTTAAAAAGAGACTGCCTATAAAAATTTAAAATTAATCTAAATTGTAGAACAGAAGAATCAAGGGGGGAATTAAATTTGGAATGGTTTTGGACAGTGGTTATCTTACTTTTTAAATGCTATCTTCATGGATGGAATTTATGCAAGCCTTTTGAAATAGATGGATTAAGTTTTCTTCTTCTATTTTTTCTTTTATTGTTCTCTGTAACATATGGACTAAAGTTTCCTTTTTCGTTGCTGTGGGTATTTTTCTAATTCATTTAAAGATTGGACTCTTTTTTCTAACTTGAAATACAAAAAAGATACAAAAGGAAATTAGATTTTCAACAGTATTACCGATGCTCAGAGGCTGGGAGGATTTGTTGATTGGACTTTGTGTATTGAAAATGAAACACTTTATTTTTCTCCACTGATTGTTTTGACTTGGCACTACAAGATTTCATTGCTTGGCTACAGAGAGTGATAAGAAGGGAATCAAACAGATGTCCCTTTGAAGTATATTTTTAATCAGAGAAAAGTGAAAACAAATGTGCTTTGTGAATCTATGCTTTAATTTTATTAACCTTCCAAGCTAAAGCAGCTGTGTTTGTTAGAATTTCACAATTTCAAAAGAAAATAGAAATCTCAAGTTTGCAAAAGATACTTTCAGAAATACAGAAATTATCAAATACATATAAAAGAATAGAGAAAAAACTGGAAGACTTAGAGCATATAACAACAAAATATAATGAAGAAATTGAAGATGTCTATCAAATGCAAAACGGGGTGGTTAAAACAAAAAATCAAAGTGGAAAATAAATATAAAGAGATTAAACCTGCTGATATTTATGGTGATTCATTTGTCTCTGAAAATAGAAAAAATGGAATACTGAAAGAGGAATTAAATGGAGAGGAAATTTATTCCAGAGGGCAAGATACAGAAGAAGAAAAAAACCAAAGAATCTATGGATTTAAAGAGAGAAATTCTATTAGCAAAATCATTGATAACACTGCTGACAATCAAAGATAAGCTGAATAAGGAAACAGAAAGAGGGCATCAAGATTATATGAAAGATCTTATAAGCAAGGAGTTGCTAAGAGGAGTCTATACAAAGCTGACCAAGAAGATGATTAGAGGACTGGCACCACAAATGGCAGAAGGTATGAGACTGTTTTGCTATTGGAAAGATACAGGTTGATAGATGGAAGAATATAATTTAAAACTAGTTAAACTTAGTGAATTTTATTGACAATAGATATAGCTTAAATAAATAACTGATAATGTTACTAATGTATACAATGTGTAGTGTTATGATGAGTATAATTGGATATGAATATTGAATGGTACCCATGTAAGGAAGATTAGCAATCCCTTTGGATTATACATAAAGGTTAATAATAATACTACTAATAAAAAAGAACTAAGTTAGATACAATTAAAGTTTTGATTATTAGGGGGGAAACGTTATAGGATATAGGATATAGTCAAATAAAAGAGGGATAAGAACAACAACGTATATATAGATATGGGTATAACATAAGCAAACTGGATGTAAACTTTAAATAGTGATTTGGAAAGGAGGATTACAAAACTTTGTTATTAAATATCATGGATGTTCAGCTAGAATAGGACATAAGGATTTAGTGTTAGTGGAGGATTTTAGAAATAGTAATTGAAAGGCCAATATGTGGTTATGTATTAAATTTTGGTATATTTTATGATGGACGCTTAAACAATTATAGTCAAATGAAAATGGAGATATGATGATGTTGATATGTATGAATATTTGAGTTAAAATACTTAAGTTAATATGAATTATGTTTGTTGCCTGTGGAATAGATGCACAAAAGTCTTTTTATAACCAACTGATACACTTTCTATAGCATGTAAAGAAGGATGTTGTATTTGTTTTAAATTAAAAAAAAATTATAAAAAAAGAATGCTTCTGGTTTCAGTTCTTTTTTTTAGCTCCATAATTTCTTCCAACCATTTCCGAATTTTGGACCAGTGCTTCCTTGTGATGGGGCACATCCACCACATATGGTAAAATGTTCCAGACTTGTGGCTACATCTCCAACATTTGGGGGATAAATTTGGGTACATTTTGGCCAATCTCGCTGGAGGCAAATTCCATCTATAAAACTTTTTATAGAGGTTTTCTTTGTAAGCTACTGCTGTTGTAAAGGTATAATTTATTTCCCATAAGTTATCCCATTTTTCTAACTCTATATTATGACCAAAATCTCTTCCCCAGCTAATCATTGTCTCCTTTACCATCTCTTCCTCCATTTTATATCTTAAAAGAAAATTATATTAAAGTAATAATTTTGCTCCCATTCCTAATAATATTTTATCTAATTCCATTTGTTTCTCGTGTATTACGTATTTGAACATTCATTTTTAACAACCAAACCATACTGCCTCATAGCTTTTTATCAGAATGTTCGCATCTTATTTTTTTCTCATCAATTTCCCAGTCTTTATTGTATACTTGTTCTCAATCAAACACATATAAAACATTCTCAGCACCATTCCAAAATCTGATCTACATATGTACTGCCTGGTGTAAAGCCATTTTGCATTTAATTTTCCTCCCATTATTACTTATATGCTTTCAACCAGAATTAAGGCCAATATCTTCCCAAGTACATTTAACAAATTAATTACTTACTGGTTTTTACATTCATTTATTCAACTTATTCTTTTATTCATTAGCAGAACTTTCTCCTTGTATATTTAGGAACAATAATAGCATTCTTCAATCATCAAAATTGCTGCATTTTTCTTTTTTTTGTTTCTTTCCTATTTTGAATAAAGTCTGCTAGAACCATAAGTTCTCGGTTGGAAAAAAAATTGAAGGCCTTTTCAAAACAGCAGGAACATAAAAATAAAACTCTAACCCTTTGCTGCTACCTGGGGGGTGTCTGGATTAGTGCAGGCTGATAAGGATAGCACTATGTTTTTATTTTTTTAAATTTTTTTTGCATCTGTGATACAGGTTCACAGTCCAAGAAATGCTCTTTTGAGGAAGCAGTTTTGGGCACAATTATGATTTTATTCCAAACATAAAATATGTTAAAATATGTTGTGCACCTTTTTCCTTCCATACACTGAAATATCTGTTTTACTCATTGTTTCTTACCTTTTGCCATATTGCTAAGTTTTGCTAAATCAAAGGGTCCTGTCTTTCTCATAAAGACATACTATGAAGATATATAGGTTAATGGTGAACTAAAACAATGAAGGTAGCAAACCATGCAGCTCCTAGTGAAATGTCTGTGAGCTTTTGATTCAATCCTGACAGAAAATGGATTCCCATTAGCACCAGTAGACGTGGCCAACTTAAATATGCATCTGTTGTTTGAAAAAGGATTATGTTAAATTAAATTTAGGCCAAATGATGCATAAAATACAATTAGATCAGTAAATGGGAACAATTAAAACACATGTTGTTGGTTACAACTGCATAACTGCAATCAGACTTCATCTGCTAGTCAGGATATTATATATTCTCAGTGTTCTTCTCCCTATAATATCTATCTATACTATCCTCCTTAACACAAACTTTGGGTGTTATGTATAATTTTTAATGCTTACTTTTCAAAGAAATATAATTTTCATCATATTTATCTTCTCAGAAGGAGTATCTAAAACACATCCTCTTTCATCAGATGGAATTTATAGAAAATACCAGGGAATAATTCTCTGACTGACATTTCTGTGGATTTCACAAAACATGGTGCAGACAATACAGGTTACATGCCCATTCTGAAGATAGTAGGCTTGTTCATAGGCTTCCTGATAGTTAACTCAGATTTATTTTCTTTACCCTGGGAATTCTGATAACTCCTATTTCATGGTCCTTCTGCATGAATTTAGGATTATTATATTATCAAACTGCCCAGTGGTGAAATCTATTTTTCCTTACTAGTTCTGTGGGTGTGGCTTGGTGGGGGTCATGTGACTGGGTGGATGTGGCTATGTAGTCATGTGACAGGTGGGGGATCAAAATACAGAAACTCACTTTAACAATGTCCTGCTGGAGCAGCATGTTGGATTAGATTAGGTCTCCTCCAGCTCTGGATTGCTGTGCTCTTTCAAGGTATCCTCTGAAGATGCGTCTAGTGCCAGGTTTGTTGTCCTTCCTCCCTCTCCTTTTTCCTTTTCTTTCTTTCTTTCTTTCTTTCTTTCTTTCTTTCTTTCTTTCTTTCTTTCTTTCTTTCTTTCTTTCTTTCTTTCGCAGCAACCCCCCCTCCCCATTTTTGGCCTAGCAGGCCTCAGGGAAGCCTTCTGGGGAAAAAAAAAGTAAAAAAGGTTCCTACCATCGTGCAGCATAGATGATCATCGGAACTTTTTTTTTACTTTGTTAAGCATTTTTGTACTACCAGTTTGGGCAAACTGGCCTGAACCAATAGCATTTCAGCCCTAAAACTGCCCTCTTGGGACATTAACATACTGGCATCCTATTCCACTTCTTTCAGATGTAACTGGAACCATGAGCTATGAAAGCTTGAAAGAACAGAAACCAGTTATTACAAAAACAAGTATTTCCTTCAGGAAATATAGGATCTACCTTGTATTTGATAGTTTCGTTTATTGCTGTATCCTGCAGCTGAGAAGTAATCCACCAGATTAAATATCTGATGATTCGGTTCACCCACGTAACACCTATCCTCTGCGAGCTGCACTGGCTACCTGTTGATCTCCGGGTGCGATTCAAGGTGCTACTTATCACCTACAAAGCCCTTCATGGTATTGGACCTGGGTACTTGAGAGACCACCTACTGCCAATTGCCTCCACTAGACCAATACGATCGCATAGATTAGGCCTCCTCCGAATTCCATCATCTAGCCAGTGTAGACTGGCAACTACCCGGAGGAGAGCCTTCTCGGTGGCTGCTCCGACCCTCTGGAACGAACTCCCCGTGGAGATTCGGACCCTCACCACCCTCCAGTCCTTCCGCGCCGCCCTAAAGATCTGGCTGTCCCGGCTGGCCTGGGGTTAAGACTCTAACCCCACTCGAATTTGTGTGGCTGTTGTGTTTTTTAATATGTTGTATTGTCTGTATGTTGGAAATTGTTTTGTCCTTCCCCCCCCCCCTTTTTTTTGAACTGTGAGCCGCCCTGAGTCCCCCCAGGGAAAAGGGCGGCATACAAATAAAGGGAAAAAAAAATGAAATGATCAAATTGATTAATTGATTTAAATGACATCCTGACATGCAATCTCTTTCTCTAAAGTAGTCAATGGTAATGACTGTATGTGACCCCTTTCTGAAATCCAGTGCTTTTAGACCAGGATTGTCAAGCTCCTGGCCCATGGGCCAGATGCGTCACATGCTGGCCATGCCCACAGTTGGTTTAGCGAAGGGGGAGAAAGTTCCAATACATCACATGATGCTGGCATGACGATGTGAGTTTGGCAGCCCTGATTTGGATCATCATGAAAACTGAAGTCAACTGTGCTGCATGTTACCAATTTAGTCTTCCAGCCAAACCTTCCTAGACACCTTTGAATGGATTGGGAAATGTTATGTTCACTATCATAGAAAATGTTTAATTTTTTTTCCAGGAAATCTTTTGGGGAAAGGTGCTTAGCTTTCTAATTTGACCACTTTAACTCACTTTATTCAATAAAAATAAGTTTGTATTAAAAAGATCTTCCCCTCACCTAAGTACAGTAAGTAACATCTGTAATGTACCACCATGTTGGGGAAGAGTATAGTAATATAAATTTTGTTGTCATTAATTTATTTAAATAAATTTTCCTTCTCAGTGGAGGAAAAGTTGCCTAGGTGGTCATCAATGAATAAGAATTGCTATGTCCTAACCAGAGATGAGCAAATGCTCTGAATTCTAACCCTTAAATAATCTATTATTCCCCAACTAATTTCCCAGATGTCTGATGGATTTTGAATCCAGTTAACCTGGATTTTGAATTGGATCCTTCACATTCAATGTGTGATGGATATGAAGGAAACATTTGATTGGTAACATTAATTAATGCCAACCAGCTGTCTAGATGAAGAGTTATGCCAACAAAATTTCAGTTAAGAGAGTTCTAATAGCCTAAAATTACAACCTCAAAATGTTTTGTTGAGTGGGATTCACTTTGAAAAACTCACACCATCTGCCACAGATTTTGCTAAGTCAAAATGTTCACAATCAAGTGAAGATCCTAAGGTCATCACTGTCTGTTCCACCCTCAATATCCTGCCCTTGTAAGGTAGCCAGACCTACATTTGCAGTTGCCAAATATAAATGGAACATGCTTTACCCACAGGAGGTGTTATCTCCTAAAATGTAGCAAAAGAACTAGTAAATTAATCAGCTCTCAAAAATAATTCATGATCCTTTGAATTATGTTATTGTTTGGATGCCTTGTATCCTGCTGTAAATACCAATACCTTTAATTACAAAAATAAATCTGCTGGGTAGCATTTGAGAGTGATGGAAAAGTTTAATATAGAAATGCAGACTATGATCATATGTAACGTTTGACCAACATTTGCTTTATTTTGTGATTCATAAACCTAGAGGGCTTAGGAAGTATTTTATATGGAAACCAAGGGGCATGCAGAGTCATCACACCTTTTTATATAAAGAAACTTATTTCTTCCTGATTCATTTATTAATGTTCTCATGTGAGATTCTTTATTGCTTTTGGAGAAGGGTGTGTCATTTATTTTATACATTGTGGATATAGATGCATTTTGAGAAAAAATAACTTTTATCTTTTTTACTAAGCAAGATTATTAATCTTATTCCCTTTGGTCAGGTTCTTTTGCTATATTTTCCTGATCTATGAAACTGAGAAATGAAAACATAGCTCAAAATTACAATTAGTTTGATCTGAAAGTCTAATAAAAAGCTGTGGTTTTATTTGGCTTTGAATTTGAAATGCATCTCTTTTTTGTCAGGCCCAAATGTCTCTTGATTGTTCCAGTAACATTACTAGGGTTCATGAATATTTATTCTTCTTGACAATGTGAGCTTTTGCACATTCTCCTTATACAGGGATAGCACAGCACTTATTACACAATAAGAATAACAGAATAACAAAGTTCAAAGGAACCTTGGAGGTCTTCTAGTCCAACCATCTGCTGAAACAGGTAACCCTATAACATTTCAGACAAATGGTTGTCCAATCTCTTCTTAAAAGCCTGAAGTGTTGAAGCACCCAACACCTCTAGAAAGGTTCACCAATGAAAAGAATTATCAAGGGAGAAGATGGATTTCTTGAATTTATCCAAACAGAAGGTGATAGATACTATGTTTGGGTTCTAGCTTTGTGTAAGGGGCAAGGACTGGGCTTGGTATCCTATTTGGCTCTTTCCGTTTAAATGATTCTTTGCAATTTTGTCAATACAGAAGCTAGAATGTGGATTCCTATAATTAGTTTGCTTCTCTTTGTAGCCCACAATTGTTAGTTTTTTCAAATGCAAATATGAAAATAAACAAATTTTCCATATGTTCCAGCTTTCTATTATAATTAGTCTGTTAACAGAGCACATATCACAGTAGCTAAGCTACTACTTGTGAGATTGGTTGGGATGAGAGGGATTGACTGGTCCAAAGTCACCCAGCAGGTTTTCTCAGTTAAGGTGCAATTTGAACTTATTGTCTCCACTTTCTAGCCTGATGCCTTAAGCACTGGGCCAAACTGGCTCTCATCAAGAAGATACCATCAGACAAGACATCATAAAGCCATGGTGGTGCAATGGTTAGAATGTAATATTGCAGGCTAACTCTGCTGACTTCCAGCAGTTTGATTCTGACTGACTCAAGATTGACTCAGCGTTCCATCCTTCTGAAGTTGGTAAAATGAGGTCCCAGATTGTTGGGGGCAATATGCTGACTCTGCAAACCCACTTATAGAGGCTGTAAAGCACTGTGAAGTGATTTATAAGTCTAAATGCCACTCTAGCCTTCCAGGCCTCTTTTATTTTTTTATTTCAGATTGACTTGAAGACAAGTTCTTTTATGCTCTTCAAATGAGAAGGGTTCTGTTTTCCCCCACCCTTTCTTTCCCCTGCCAAAATAATTCTCAGCGGCACCTGTGAAAACAATTCGTACCCTTGGTTCTTTATCAGTTTCTGTAAACAAGTTGCAAACCCTTTAGCTGTAAAGTTAGTGAAGTCAAATAAGGAAAGAAAAGAGATACGTTGTTTCAAAAACCCCAGCCTTTGACCTCTAAGTGGCAGTGTGCTAATTTTTCCCCTTCTAATATTTATCTCTGGCTTATAGGGAACAAAGTATATTAGGTTTCTTTTAGTGAGATTTAATAACAAATAATAGGAAGAATTGTTAAAATAAGAAGGAAGATTTTAATCCAGAAGTCAAAAAATAAAGCAACAAAAAGCAGAAGAAGAAAAATCAATCAGTTCACTTTAAGAGGAGAAATGAAAAACGTTGTGAGCACTTCAATTCACAAAGAATAGTTACAAAGAAAAAAAACTTTCCACAGCGATCCAATTAGGGTTACTTTCGCCACTCAGTTCTTTTGCTTAAGGATCTAATTTGGCTTTAAAGAAACATTTGTTTGGGCAGTCTTTAGCAAAATAGAAAAAATACCTCACCAGATGGACTAACTTTCTCTTTTCACTTCCTTCCTTCCGGAGCATCCCAATTTCATCAGCCTGGGGGCTGCCTGTTTACCACTGGCTTGTAGCACTTCCCTTGGGTCTATCAGGGACTTTGCGATGTCCCTGAGACCAGCAAGGCTTTGTCTTCCTGATCACCATCTCTATGGGACAGTTTAGGTCTCAATGGACCATCCAGCAGCAAAAGTGTCAACAGCGGTCTCGGAGCATTAAGACCGCACATTGTGACATTGTGACGTGGCTCCTCCTTCTCTCCAATCAAGCCTATATTTCTGATGTTTTCTGTTTGCCATCCATCTGCCCCTAATTAGCTTCTGAGCTCAGTTATGGTTGATCAGGGTTGTCTATTGCTAAAACACTAGAAGAACAACTGCAGGTTCTTCCACTTCTATTCTCATTTGCTCCCAGATTTATTTCACTACACATTTTTGGACCAAAGCTTCAGTCGATTGTAACTATTAAAGCTACTTCTGAATTTGGATTAGCATGTTGAATGTGAAAGCAATTAAAAAGCTTTAATATATTTTAAGTTCTTTATTTGAACTGTGTGATAATGATTAATTATTTTATTTAGAATGCAAATGGTAGGATTGGAAACAAACATTCAAATTATTTTAAATGAAAAGTTTTGAAGTTCAGGTTGCACATTGCATTTAATATGTAACATACAACTATATCTCCAGGGTTATATTAACTATCTTCAAATGTTTGAAAGATCACCATTCCTGGTCCCAATACTTAAAATGTCTACTGATAGTCTTATGTCTCCCCAGTACAGTTGGAAGAGATCTCCTACCCCTGCATGTCACTAAAACATTTAGGGGTGAGTGGTATCATGTATCAGTTAATAACCTGTTTTCCAAAAGTCTACATGAGAAGAATGGGCTTGACTTTTACTTCTACTACATTGAGAAGAGTAACATTCCTGTATGGTGTAAGGCTATCACAATTCTCATAATTGATTAAAGAATTTTAAAAGCCACTTAAAACTCTCAAGGTCGTAACATTAGAGTTGTAGTAAACATTTGCTCTGCATAGCTGTCCAGCAGTTCATATCAATACGTTACATTTGGATGCTTCTTAAATCATTACAAACAGGATGTGGTAGAGTATGCAAGATGAGTGGCAAGAATTCTGTCCTATAAGCTTCTGCTTGTTTCACCAAAATGAAAGGATAGACAAAGTTATTACATGGTCTTCAGTCTCATCTGAATGCACCCATGTAGGGGCAAAGGAAAAAAGGGCCAAAAATCTAGCAGTGGTCATTTATTTACATACCATAGATTATGCAATTCTTCACAAAGGCAGCCCCATATGTTCAAGTGTCGCTGTTGACTCACTGAGCCACTGTGTTCTTTCTATTCTTAACATCAACAGCTTCTCTCTCATTTAATACGTTTGATTTTAGCATGTCAAAAGAAAGCTAAACACCCTTGATTAAGAGATGGTTCTTGAGCATTAGTGTTACTTCAGAATCCCCCCCCCCGCCTTTCCTTTTTAAACAGTTGCTTAATTTCTGCTACAGCATTTTGATAGGCTGATCAAATGGAGAATAGCCACAGTCACTGGCCTCCAGCAAGACATTAATTATCAACTGCGTTCAGCATGAAATTCTCCAGAAGTAGCAATCTTATATAGCGTCATCTGCTTATGTGGCATTTTGAAAAATTAAATGCAACAGATCCATGCTTTGAAAGGATACAGTTTCAACTGAGTAAACAGCGATGAAGAGGAAGAAGACAAAAACACAATAAAAACTTGGTGATAAAACATCCACACCAAATAAATGAAGCTAAATATCAAAGGAGGTCATCATCTTAATGCCATAGCATGTTAATAAACAGTCAACACCAGAGTTTGTAACCGAGTATCCGATGCTGTATTTGTCACTACTTTTTGCTTAGTTGCCTCTGGTTTGTCCTCAATGACCTAAACTATCTGGATTTTGCCTCTATAGAGACATAACTAGGTACTTAATATATGACAGTAAATGTATTTCTCTCTGTATATCCTGACTGAATAACAGCTAACTTTCATTAAGAGCCGCAGTGGCACAGTGATTAGAATGTAGTACTGCAGGCTGCCAGCAGTTTGGTAGTTCAATTATAACCGGCTCAAAGTTGATTCAGCCTTCCATCCTTCTGAGGTGGGTAAAATGAGGATCCAGATTGTTGGGGAAAATATGCTGACTCTGTAAACTGCTTAGACAGGGCTAGAAAGCACTGTGAAGTGGTATATGTCTAAGTGCTATTGCTATTGAAATGTATATGTAAATGCTGCAGTATTACTGCTTCTTGTAAATCCTCTGAGATGCTCTTAGCTTTTTTGTTCAGTTCTTTCTATTAAGAATTACATAATTATTCTGCCTTCACCATAGTCCAGTATTTCTCAGCCTCAGCAATTTTAAGATGTATGGGTTTCAATTCCCCAAATTCCCCAGCCAGCATAAAATTGTTGAGGTTGAGAAACACTGCCATAGTCTGTACTCAAGAATTACAGAAGATGTATAAACCTCTCCAGTTTTTGTTATGAATTGGGTTGTTAAATTACATAGTGCTATGACACAGATGTCTCAAGACCAAGCACACTATAGATGAGACAATGCATAACTTCTGTAATATTAAGAGTGTATTTAAGATCCAAAATTTTAAACAGTGTATTTAAGATATAAAAGAGACAATCAAATAGGAAACAAAAAGACCAAAATACAACCAAGCTGAGAGAGCACCGAGGACTCCACAAAATAATCTTGTCTGAAAGTTTTACATTCTGAAGACTTTAGGTAACCATGTTAGAACATGTATAAACACTCTCAAAAACAGTGTTTCTCAACATTGGTAACTTTGAGACATTCGTTGAATGTCCACATATCTTAAACTCACCAAGATTAAGAAATTCTACTCAGAACCATATTAATAAGTGGTGATAGCCTGAGTTATTGACCCACCACCAAATTCAAGGATCAACAAAATGAGATTTCATCCAAATAACATAACGAAGATTAAAAACTTCACCCCTTGAGTACTGAGAACATATAGAAACAAATGCAGATTTTTCATCACCTTTTCATCGAAATGCTTTAACGCCTAGCTGATTAGTTTGAATCCCCCCCCCCCCAAATGATATGAATATCAGGCATGAATTGTATCCGGTTCTATATGATTATTTTAAAGTATTACTTTTCACATTCTCTTGGATAACTCCCAGTAAGATTTGTCATTTCTACCTGGCATTTTATTGCCAGAATGTCAACTCATTCACATGGGAGCTATTGGTGACACTTTTGAGAATCAGCTCTTGTTTTGACTAGTAGCTCTTGTTGAATTTTCATTTTTTTTTTTTAGATTTTATTAGATTTAGATTTTTTTAGATTTTTTTTTTAGATTTTATTAACATTTGTAGGCCGCCCTTTTCCCTGAGGGGACTCAGGGCGGCTCACATAAAATCAGGGGGGGGAAATACAACAATGACATAGACACATATAATAAAAGTAATAAGCAACATACATTCATCATTCGGGAGGGGCAACTATCCTTGTCCCCAGGCCTGACGGGCTAGCCAGTTCTTCAAGGCTGTGCGGAAGGCCTGGACGGTGGTGAGGGTACGAATCTCCACGGGGAGTTCGTTCCAAAGGGTCGGGGCTACTACTGAGAAGGCCCTCCTCCTTGTAGTTGCCAGCCGGCATTGGCTGGCCGATGGAATACGGAGGAGACCCAATCGGTGAGATCTAATTGGTCGCAGGGAGGTAATTGGCAGGAGGCGGTCTCTCAAGTATCCAGATCCACTACCATGCAGGGCTTTATGGGTGACTAATATCACCTTGAAGCGCATCCGGAGATCGACAGGTAGCCAGCGCAGCTCGCGGAGGATAGGTGTTATGTGGGTGAACCGAGGTGCACCCACAATCGCTCGCGCGGCCGCATTCTGTACTAGCTGAAGTCGCCGGATGCTCTTCAAGGGCAGCCCCATGTAGAGCACATTGCAGTATTCCAGCCTAGAGGTCACAAGGGCCCGAGTGACTGTTGTGAGTGCCTCCTGGTTCAGGTAGGGTCGCAACTGGCGCACCAGGCGAACCTGGGCGAATGCTGTTTAAAAGCTGTTACTGTTTTTTAATCTACTATATAACAAAAGAATGCAAGAATTAGATGCAATAATATGCAGAAATCACATATTCATTTTATATGCAGCATATAAAAATGAATAAATAAATTAATACAAAAAAGAAAAACTAGAAAATAATTCAATAAAAATATCTGTCTAATATATATCTGACTAATATCTATCTATCTATCTATCTATCTATCTATCTATCTATCTATCTATCTATCTATCTATCTATCTATCCATCCATCCATCCATCCATCCATCCATCCATCCATCCCTCCATCCATGTGATCTATGTTAAATAGTTAACATTTCAATGATATCTACTCTTAAAAAACAAATTAAGCTGTAGGCACAAAAATCATAACATTTTCATAAGGAATAAATGCATAGCTTCTATACAGTTGGTATATCACAATTTTCCTAGTGGAATTCAAAGTCTTCTTCGTTGCTAGCCATGGATGATGATCCAAAGCTCTTCAGTACATTCCAGATTTTCAGAAGACATTTAAACATGTTAACGTATTTGACATTTATTACTTTTCTGAGCACACTATTTACTACCTTGTAATTATAAAATCCAATAAATGTCAATGAAGAGTAACTCCCAAAAATAAGTCGTTTGCTTATGTGTCAAAAGATATTTCAATTGCATGCATTGCCACTAAGCAATTTTAGCTATTGTAAAATTTAAAAAGCATTTTTTTAAAAAAAAAACCAATTAACAATAAGCTGATTACTACCAATTACTTATTTACTGTGCCATTGAACATCAGCAAAATGGTTAACCAGGCATCTTAAGAATTGGATAATCACATAATATCAACTTCTTATGATAATTTGGATTTTCCTAACACAGAAAAAATAGCTAAATTGTATCTAAAATTGGAACCAAGTCTTAGCCAAGATATTAAAGGGGGTGCTTTCTAGTTGTTCCTTAATAATTTCTTAAATAAATCACTTAAATCCCACCAAGCAACAGAAATTGTGATAAAAAAAATCTAAAGGAAACATTTGATCTTCCAATTTAAATATTCTCAGTAATTAATCATGGTTTAAAATATTCCTAGGCGTGAATATCAGAATCCATATAATAACATATATCAGCTTCAGAATAACATTCAGTTTTGCAAGATTTCTTCTCATAAATCAGTATGACTATAATAATCTACCTACATCAATATTAATCTGAAATAAATAATGGGAAATATTAATCTCCACTAACAAAAAGTCTTTCTCAATATAATAATTCCAACATAGTTAAATGAATTCATACGAACTGTAAGGACCTATTTTTTTTACAAATGTCAATATAAATTTAGAAGCAAATAGGAAGAATATTATAGACTTCTTTCAATTCCTGGAATAACTTTCATAATTTAGAATAACATAATATAATTATCAATGATACTCATGCTTGTACAATCTCCATACATTTTGATGTTATATTGACAATTATCAATAATATTGATATTGGCATAAAGCATATTTCACCAGCATACAACAATTGCATTCATTCCAACACTCCTGATAGTCAAAATATTGTGATATTGTCTAATAAACAGACTAATAGGTCTATTGAAATACTGGAGAACACTCCTTATGTGTTCCAAGTAGCATCCTAGTAAGAAATAATTTCATTGGTGATAACCTTTTTTAGGCAAAAATGTCATGTTTAATCCAATTAACAAAATTAAAAATAATTTTTTAAATTAAAAAAAAATGGTACAAAAATTTGATCTGTACTAATTCAAAAGTTTTCTTAATATCCAATAGGAAACCACTACCAAATCCAATTTATTAGAGTTTGTACAATATTGTCCAATGTTTCTCATCCTTTAATAAAGTCAAATTATTGAGGGTAAATTACTGAAGGCAGTTTCCTTTGAACCAGAGTTAGTGTACAAATATTTAAAGTTATATTAACAACAAAAATCAAATTAAAAAAAAATTATAATTGGGTTTATATTGCAGATGTCTGATAAAGTTAATGTTCACATTTTAAAAAATCCAATTGGTATAAGGAATTACATGAAATAAAAAGAAGGATATTCATGTTGGGTATAGTCAAAAGTTTTTATAAATCTACCAGTTTGAATCCCAACAGATAGCTTGTAACACATTCAACGAAATAGCTCTTAATGTATTTAAAAGGATTCTATGATTCATTGAGGGATCTGAAATGCAATTAAAATTCTCAGCCATAACAATGATAAAAATCTTGAAAAGGTTGTGAAAAGATGCACAAAACATCTATATAAGGTACCTGGAGGATCACCAGTGAGACAGTGGTAATTAATAAACACCATATTTTTATTGGAACATTTAATCACTGATTAAAAAAACCCTCTGAATCATATTCCATCACCATTTAGAAGACTTATTATTTAGAGTTACTACTTATCATTTTTAGATTCACTGCATATATGTCTTTGTCATGTCCATATCTCTGAAAGGAAATCCTTCTTCTGTGGAAAAAAATGGGTTTTTTATTTTAAAAAATACAGAACAAATTACTTTAGTTTTTAATTCCACTAATTTGCTAAACATAAAAAAAAGTTCTGTAGAGAGAGGTTTTTCCACTAACCAGAGGGGGGCGCAGGTAACCATGTGCTATCTGCATCCCACAGATGGCACTTTAGTTGTTTGTGCAGCCAGTTTCTGACATGTTGCAGTCCCGTGTCAGTCTATGGATTGGAGTTGGGCACCCTGTCTTAAAAGGAAAGACATCTCAATAAAAGGTGGGTTGCTCCCGGTTCGGCTTGGATTGGGCAAACAGATAGTGGCAGTGATGGAAGGCTCCGTCCACCCACCCAGATGCTTCTGCGCAGGGACGTGCAGTCAGGGGAGGCAGGGGAGACAGAGCCTCACCACTGCCATCATGAAAAGAAAAAAAATGTAAAAGGAAAAAGGCAAGAGCTGAGGTCAGGCTGAGCTAGTTGCTGTCAGAGTCACCATGGTTGACTCTGCTTAGTGCTTAACTGTTTAAAAAAGCCTCTAAAAAAGTGCCCTCTACAGGAGGAGGAGGCAGGAGAACAATGTGCCTCATCTAGTCTGACTTTATGATCACTCGAGCACAGTTAAGCAAGGGTTAAAAGCCGAAAAATTCCTGACATAGATGAGGCACTTTTTAGAGGCTTTTTTAAACAGTTAAGCACTAAGCAGAGTCATCCACTCTGGCAGCAACTAGCTCAGACTGACCTCAGCTCTTGCCTTTTTCCTTTTGCATTTTTTTTCTTTTCATGATGGCAGGCAAGAGCAGAGTTGAAATCCTCTCTGAAACAGCTGGAAAAGGTGCGTGTGGGTCAGAGAGAGGGGGAGGAATTCAAACTTCATTCTCAAGTGTAGATCTCTCCCCAAATGTAGTTTGATTGCATGCAGAGCCACGTTGCCTTTTCAAACGCGCACACACACACACGCGCGCGCACACACACACACACAGAGCTGGATAAAACTATATAAGCCCAGCTTCACTGATTACAAGTTTGAAAAGGCAACGTGGCTCCACCTGCAATCAAAGGCTCGGATCGGAAGGCAGCAGGGGAATGAGGGAAGTATGGCAGAGGAGCTGCTTTCAAGCCATTGGAAAATATATCCAATCCAACTTCTGTGTTTGTGTTTGTTTGGGAGAGAGTGAGTGAGAGAGAGATCCAACTTCTCTGTGTGCGTGTGTCTGTTTGAGAGAGGGGGAGGGAGGGAGAGAGGGAGGAGGGAGGGGGAGGGAGAAGAAAAAGAATGAAGGAAACTTTTTCGCAAAGGAGAAAAACAAATTCTGTCGCTTTAAATTGGAACTGACCATGCCTGGCTGGTGAATTCTGGGAGTTGAAGTCCACAAGTCTAAAAAAAATTGAAACCCCTGTGCCAATGCCTCACCAGCCATAAACCTCACCGCATGTCACTGCTTCTGCGCATGAACAGAAGCATCATGTACGAGCGTGCATGCGCACCTGAGTAAATCGGTAGTAAAAAAAAAATGAAAACCCACTACTGATCTCAATCCATTAACATTTAAAGAAAGTGTTAGATGTAAATATAGAAACTATAGATAAAATCCATAATATTTCCATAGGCCAAGGATTAAAACCAAATCTGTGAGGGATCCTTGGTGCTCCCTGACCTTCCTTGTTTTCTTATGAATGTTTCATTATCTTAGCTATGACTAGCATTGATGATGTTACCTAGTTTGGGTAATGAAACCTCTGCAAGAAAATAAGCAAGCTCAGAGAGCAACAAGGACTGATCATGTCAACCCTGGGCTATAAATATTCACCTTTTTTAGAACCAAATTCTGTATATGACTAAGATTGCACTTTGTATACTTTTAAAAATGAAAAATAAAAAGCAGATAAATTATTATTTAGTATACTATAGCAATAGCACCTAGAATTACATACAGCTTTAAAGTTTTTACAGCCCTCTCTAGCAGTTTACAGAGTCAGCATATTGCCCCCAACAATCTGGGTCATCATTTTACCAACCTCGGAAGGTGAGTCAATCTTGAGCCTGGTGCAATTTGAACTGCCAAATTGCAGGGAGCCGGCAGGCAGCAGAAGTAGCATGCAGTACTGCACTCTAACCACTGGGCCGCCAAGAGTCTTTATAGTGTGTGTGTATGTGTGTATGTATGTATGTATGTATGTATGTATGTATGTGTGTGTATATACATACACACACACACACACACACACACACACACACACACACACACACACACACATATATATATATTCAATATATGGAATTTTAAAGGAGGGAATGCCAGACAATACAGTACAACAACACCCGAGTTAAGAAGTTTACATCTAATTGCAGAAAGAGTGTGTGTGCGTGTCACCCATGCTTGTACATGCCTCCAAATCAGGCTTTCTCCTTCTGATCCTAAACAAAGAAAATTTTGCAGAAGTTTCCAGATCAGAGAATTTCTTGATCTAACACTTGAATTCAGGGAAAAACTCACAGTCTCCCCATAAAGGTTTTATCCTCTTTTGTTTTTCTATCAGTTGTTATTAATTGCAAAATCATGTCTGACCCATCACAACCCCATGGACAATGTTCCTCCAGCCCTTCCTGTCCTCTACCATCCTCTGGAGTCCATTTACGCTCACACCTACTGCTTCGGTGACTCCATCCAGCCACCTCATTCTCTTTCGTCTCCTTCTTTTGCCCTCAATCTTTCCCAGCATTAGGCTCTTCTCCAGTGAGTCCTTCCTTCTCATTTGGGAACACTGAGAAGTATTTGAGTTTCATCTTCAGGCTCTGGCCTTCTAAAGAGCAGTCAGGGTTGATCTCTTCTAGGACTAACCAATTTGTCTTGCAGTCCAAGGGACTCACAGGAGTCTTCTCCAGCACCATAGTTCAAAGGCCTCAATTCTTTGGTGCTCAGCCTTTCTTATGGTCTAACTTTCACAACCATACATTGCAACTGGGAAAACCATAGCCTTTACTATACACACTTTTGTTGACAAGGTCTTTAGTCTATCAGTTGGGGTCCATTAAACACCTTGTGTCACTTGACTACCTGAAGAAGTAGCTCTTGAAAAATCATTATCTTCTTATTTTTCCATCCTCAAGACTGAGCTTGCCTTGTCCATAATGAAATAATATCTCAAGTAGTGGTTCTGAGAAACTCAACCAACCTTGGGTTATGTTTCTGCAGGGAGTTAAAATAAAAACCTAAATGGGCCATGGCATCTGCTTTAAGCTGATATTTAGACAACAACAACAACAATAATAATGAAAAAAAAACTTCATGTAAGAATTTTTCATGTACAGTGACTGATCTGATATGGCATAGTAACAAATTTAACAACACATAAATTGTTTCTGCCTAAAAGACCATGTAAAGGAATCAGTTCATTCTAGCTATCTTTATTTCTTCTTCACTGCTCATGAAAATCTTTAAAGTATTGCTTATCAACAGATTCCAGTTGATTTAATCTGTCCTTGTGATAAATTGTTACATTTATTTAACTTCCAGCATGTTCTTATCTAGAAAAGAGAAACCACGTTTGAAAAGACATTTTCTGAGTATCTACAGAAATGTTTAATTGCTTCAAATCACAGGCAAGAACTTTTTAAAATCGTAAGCAGTATTGAAGTAGAATGATTCTTTGAGAGCTTGATGTATCAGAGAGATCTGGAATGTTAAAAAAGAAATTCTTTGTAGTTACTGAGACACTTATTGTTCTTCTCACTTGAAGGAGAATGAAGGGTAGGAAGCAGTGGTGAAATTTAATTTTTTTCCCTACCTGTTCTGTGGGCTCAGCCTGTGACTGAGTGGGCCAACTTGACATCACTCACAGCCACAGCCATTCAGTCACATGACCCTCCCCCAACAAACCACACCCAAAGAATCTGGTAGAATTTTTTTTTTAATTTTTTATTCTCCAGCGTGGTTGAGGTAACATCCAGGCTGGGTTGACCTTCATCCACTCATTGTGAGGACTGAGCCTGACAGTTAATTGAAACCATGCCTCTGTCACTAGGCAAAAGTCCAGTTCCGACTCAGTCCCTCAATGAGGATGGATACATCATCGTCTTGTTCCTAGGCTGAGAGGAATAGTTGTGATATTGGTCTTTGTGAGTACAGCGATCGTCTTGAGATTGTGATCCTGGCTAACCAAAGCTTCTCACAGAGCTAAATAGCCTTTCGGTGTCTGTGAGCCCTCTTAGGGCGGGACAGCATTATCAGGTGAAGGCCGGTTTAAAGCATTCCTTTGCGGCTTGAAAAGCGAGGTTGGCTTGCATTGTTAATTGCCTGCAAGGCTCACGCCCTTCCAGCCCACTGCCGCCATGCATCCCTGCCTTTGCCGCCGGTCCCTCTCTGCTTGTGCTCTAGATCTGTCAGCTTCCCCTTTGAGCTCTGGACATTTTGTCACGCCGGGAAATGCTCCACTGCTCCTGCTTGCAGTAGAGTGATGAATCGCGGTAGCTTTGACTGATTGATTGTCACTTGAGCATATTTCAGCTACCGCGGAGCGACCTGAGCCTTCAAAAGTGGGGAATTCAACTTGTTCCTTGGGCTCGCCTGCATTCCCACAAGCTCCAATGGTTTCGCTTGCCTTTTCAGAGAAGACTCTTAATCTGTTCCCTGGCCAATGTGTGTATCCCAGCAGAGGTTTCCCGTTCCCTCCTTTGTTGGACGTTTTAGGCCATCACCAAGGGCCGTCTGTTCAAGGACCAGGACTCTCTGACTCTCACTACAGATCCCAGCCTGGTTGGCTGGGAGGCCCACTTCCAGGGGCAGATGGCCCAAGGCCAGTGGGACCAGGTGGACCAGACTCAGTATAAACTGGCTGGAACTACGAGCGGTCCACCTGGCTCTTCGCCACTTCAAAGACACAGTGGCAGGCAGGCACATCTTGGTATTGACGGACAATATGTCAGCCAAGGCGCATATAAACCATCAGGGAGGGACCAAATCACGTTCCCTGATGAACGAAGCCATGCAATTGGGTTTCTGGGCTGAGAGGAACCCGCTGTCTCTCACCGCGGAGCATATTTCGGGGGTGGCAAACGTCCAGGTGGACTGGCTCAGCCGCAAGGTTGTGGACAGTGCCGAATGGCGCCTGCACCCATCAATCTTCCAGGACATTGTGAACAGATTTGGCATGGCAGTGATTGATCTCTTCACCACCCGCCCTCCCCCAAACACCCAGCCCCCTCGGTTTTACTCTTGGTTCTCGGCTCAGCAGTCGGAAGGGGTGGATGCCCTGAGATGCAGGTGGCCTCTGGGTCTCCTCTATGCCTTTCCCCAACTTCCTCTCCTACCTCGCGTCATCCAGAAAATCATGGGAGAGAAGGCGGAGGTGATCCTGGTCGCCCTCCATTGGCCGCGCAGGCATTGGTTTGCAGTCCTATGGACTCTTTCGGGGGATCCCTTGAGACTGAATCTCTCTCAGCGAGGGGTTTCTCTCTCAGTGAGGGGTTGCTGGGACACCCCAATCCCCAGTGGTTCCAGTTGACTGCCTGGCATTTAAGCGGAGGATCCTGGGGGGGACAATTTCTCCTCCAGGGTCATATGGATGATCCAGGCCACATGTCGCCCATCCACTGAATGAATCTACAATTCCACCTGGAGGTCCTTCTGTTCCTGGTGTGATGGTAAGACCTTGGACCCCATTAGGACCACCATCCTGCAGGTCCTGGAATTTCTACAGGACAGTTTAGATAAGGGTTTTGCCATTAACACCATCTGGCATCAACTGGCGGCCATCTCATCCACTTTGACCTGTGGGGGTTCCCCTTCACTATCCCAACAACCCACGGTATGTCATTTCCTTAAGGGGGCTTCCAACCTTAGACCGCCAGTGGTGCACAGATATCCCTCATGGGATTTACCCAGGGTCCTAGATGCGCTTACTTCAGCCCCATTTGAGCTCCTTCGAGAAACTTCTGTTAGGTTTTTGACTCTGAAGGTATCTTTTCTGGTGACCATTATCTCCGCCAGGAGGATTTCTGAACTACAAGCGCTCTCGATCAGAGAAGACCTGTGTGTTTTCCATCCAGAACGGGTGGTGCTACGGCTGGATCCCTCCTTCATATCCAAGATGTGCTCCTGTTTCCACCGAGCACAGGAACTTGTGTTACTCAACCTGCCCTCGCCTGCTCATCCTTTGGAACACAAGTGACACACCTTGGATGTGAGGAAGGCTCTAAGGATCTATTTGAAAAGAACTCGGCCCTTTTGATCCTCAGAATCACTTTTCATGTCATTCCAACCGTCCTCCTTGGGCAGAAAGGTATTGTCTGTCACCATAGGCAGGTGGTTACGGGCCTGTATAGCTACGGCAGCATACCAATCCCACTCTGTTCCAATTCCACATGGATTGGCCGCACATTGTACAAGGAGTGCTGCTGCTTCAGCGGTCTGGGTGGCCCAGGCTTCCTTGGCGGAGATTTGCAGGGCAGAAACATGGGCTACTCCATCCCCCTTCACCAAAAACTATAAGCTGGACATTTTTGCATCTGCAGATGCAGCTTTTGGGCGGCAGGTGCTTCAGTCGGTCCACAGGATTGGCAATTGGCAGAACCAGTCATAAGCCCATCCGAGGGATGGCTACTGCTTTCCTGACAGTTAGAACAATTAATGAGTAGAACAGCTTGCCTCCATAAGTTGCGAATGCTTCAACACTGGAAGTCTTTAAGAAGATGTTGGATAGCCATTTGTCTGAAACGGTACAGGGTTTCCTGCCTAAGCAGGGGGTTGGACTAGAAGACCTCCAAGGTCCCTTCCAATTCTGCTATTGTATTGTATTGTATTGCTTTGGTACGTCCCAGCCTGGATGCTACCTCCACCACTATGGAGAAAGGGTGTTGGTCCTTACCTGATATGCCTCTTCTCATAGGGTGGAGGTAGCATCCAGGTCCTCCCAGGATAGGACTGGTTTCTTTTGTTACCTTCTCCTTGTTGGTTTTTTTTTTAGCTCATTGCGGTTGGTTCTTATGCATCTTCCTTTGTGACTGACTGTTGTTTTAGACTTCACAATAGTACTTACCTGCATCAGATGATGAACATTTGGCGAACTGCTTCAGATGATTGGCTTTTGACGGACCGGACCACGGGAGGCGATGATGCATCGAGTCTGACTTCCTTCGTCGGAACTGGGCTTTTGCCTAGTGACAGGGGTGTGGTTTCAATGAACTGTCAGGCTCAGTCCTCGCAATGAGTGGATGAAGGTCAACCCAGCCTGGATGCTACCTCCACCCTATGAGAAGGTAAGGACCAATGCCCTTTCTATCTATTTCCTGCCCAGGCCTGGCCTAATCTCCTCCCGCCCTTCTTTTGTGACGTGCCCTCTCCTTCCTCCTGTCCTGTGGCTGGCTGCCAGGGAAGGCAAGCCAGGACTGAGGCACCACCACTGTGCTCCCCGCCAGCCCACATCTCGCCCCCCTTGTCGTGAGATGCCTGCAGCCACCTCCTCTTTTTTTCGGTGCGTCTGGAGGCCAAAAGATGCGGTGACTGCAGTCTTCTTGCAGCTAAAATTACTGCTTCTTGAACACACTGGTGCCCTGTTCCATGCACTGGGTGCACACACGCACATTGTTGCTGGCTTCAAATCATCCCTACTGGTTCCCCCAATCCAGTCCGATCCGGTCACCCCTAGTAGGAAGAGAGTTTGGCAATTTAGGACTGACATAGCCTTTTCAGACACTTGTTAATTTTAAAAAAACCCTAATAAACATCTGTTTAATAAATGGTTTGTGCAACTAGGGACAAAAACAACCACCTCTTAACATTGGGAGAGAGAGATTGAGATTAAAGATTGGTTACCTCTGTAGCAAACCAGTCTACTTCTGTAGCCTTTTTCAAGTTCTTCCTTCTATTTTTTTTTCTAGACAGCACCTGACAGAAACAGCAAATTGATAACTACATCCTGCTAACAATCCTTCTGTTCTCTTTGGAACACAGATGGGTGGGCCCCAAAAGAAGCCGACACATATTTTCTTGAATTTATGTCCAATTTTGATGTAAGTATTTGGCAGGAAATATGAATGTCAAGGGAATTTTCAATTCTGAACTATTATTCTCTATTAGTCCCTGAACAGCCTAGCCCAAACCTTAAGGGAGGATGATTTAAGGGCAGACTTGGTCTGTTTATAGTTTCCGACTTAGATACTCAAATTGTAAAACTACCACCTTAGTTTGAGAATGTTGTTGGCCTTTGATCACTTAGAACAGAACAGAACAGAACCGAACAGAACAACAGAGTTGGAAGGAACCTTGGAGGTCTTCTAGTCCAACCCCCTGCTCAAGCAGGAAACCCTATACTATTTCAGAGAAATGGTTGTCTTAAAACCTCTAGTGTTGGAGCACCCACAACTTCTGAAGGGATGTCATTTCAATGATTAATTGTTCTAACTGCCAGGAAATTTCTCCTTAGTTCTAGATTGATCCTCTCCTTGATTAGTTTCCATCCATTTCTTCTTGTCTTGCCTTCAGGGGGAGGCAAGAGGGGAAGGCAAGAGAATAGCATTAATTTCTGTCTTCCTCCTCCTCAACAGCTCCAATTACAGGTAACTCAAATCTAGAACCAGGTTGATACCTTTCTTAATCTTTGCTTGAATGACTTTCCTGGCGCATATATTTTAGTAGGTAGGGATGTCAATGCGAGAGCAGGTGGTAATGATGAAGTTCTACATGGATGCTTCAATGTCTGTCTTCCTGAAGCAGTAATTGAACCACTATTTATGTCTAGATCAGTGATGGCTAACCTTTTTGTCGATGTGTGCCGAAAGTGCATGCGCCCGCACCCATAATGCAATGTGCACATTGCACGACCCTCCTGCATGTATCCCATCCCCATGCATGCTTGCATGACCCCCTGCATGCACACGTGACCCCCGTGCATGTGCATGTGATCCAGGGATGGTCCCCGTGAACCGGTTGGTTGGTGAACCCGGAAATAAGTAACTTCTGGGAACGGCGAAGGGCCCACCCACCCGCCCATGCTCCTTACTGGTCTTTGAAGGCTTCTGCGCTTCCACGCAGGCGCATGGCACATACAGCGCCTGCGCGATTCTCCGCGAGCAGCTGGATGGCACATACAGCGCCTGCGCGAGTCTCCGCGAGCAGCTGGAGCATCGCGCAGGCGCTAAGACGCATGTGTGAACTGTGCACGTGCACGAGGATGCCGCCGGCCCCGTTCCAACCAAACCGGTTGGAACGGGATTAGCAACCCACCCCTGGTGTGATCCCTGCACATGTGTGCATGATCCCCATACCCGCCCATTCCCCTGCATGCATGCATGACCACCACATGTACACCCCACCCCTATACATGCACATGCATCTCCTGCATGTGCCTCACCCTTGTGTATGCACAGCAGAGACCCCAAAACCAGTTGGTTGCAGGTGGCGCATGCACATGCACGGTGGAGCTGAGCTGCGGCAACAACTCATGGGTCTAGATCCTGCAAAGATATAAATTGCAACCAAGCTGGCTTTAATCTGCTACATCTCATATATAATTTTAATTTAAAAATGTTAAATAGCTTTGCCCAAAAAATTATCCTAGGCAATATGCCTAGGCAATATGCATTTTGATCAAGTTACCCACCGCATTTTGATCAAGTTACCCACCACAGATTACTTAATAATTTCTAGAGGTCTGGCCCCTTGCCTTAAGCATTTTGCCATAGTCCTCAGGACTGAAAGTGACCACCTCTCTTCATAATGTCCTCTTATACAAAAAGGATGCTTGAAATAATCTGATTTAGAATTATATTCTATTGAACACCATTAGCAAACTATACAGTATGCCAGGTACCTATTTATCAAAGTCCAAATCTGGTAAATAGAGGAAGCGATAATCAATCCAGGTTTTCATCTGGGATGTTCTGCCATAGAATATTGCCTAGTGCTTCAACAGCTGGCAGATAAATATAGAAGCTGCTCTGACAAGCCTATATGAAGCCTTTATTGATTTCAAGTCAGCTTTTGATAATAGGCCCAGGGATTTGGGACATTCCAAGCAGATCTTCTACAGACAAAAACTCCAGTTCCTACTCCATAAACTATATGACATAACTGCCCTTAGAGTAAGATGCAACCAAGCAGGGGGCCTTTCCAAGTTTATTCTCGTATATGAACTCTGTAATTAAAGCTCTCCAGAGAGTTCATGTCCACGCACCTAAATTATCCTGTAGACACTCTATTTTACTCTATGCTGATGATGCTGTTCTTCTCTCGGTATGAAACGGACACTGAGAATGCTGGCATCCCACTGTAATGAAGAAAAATTAATAATCAATTATGTTAAATCTAAAGTTCTAGTTTTCACTAACAAAAGCACAACTGGAAAATTGATTCCCATGAATTACAGCAGGTTAAATGTTTTAAATACTTGGTCACAGTATTTCAGGCCTCCAATAAATTAGCAGCCCAGGTAAATTATGTCACTTCTACTGGCCAAAAGAGCACCCAAGCAATAATTAAATTTCATAGGCAGCAGGGGGCAAATTACATCCCAGCAGCTGTTAAATTGTTTATGACTGAAACAGCTGCCCAAATATTATATGGAATACAAGCGGGCCCATACAAAACCTAGGGGCTTATTCAAATTTCCTTAGGACTTTGTTCAGTGCCCCCAATGCCTCCCCCCCCAATGCAGTTTTGACGCTTCAAATTACAACATTCAACATTGGCATCCTTCAGTCTCAAAAGACTATGGTATCGTGCTCTGGAAAGAGGTCAAAGCTGGAGTGTCCTTTCCAGCACAAAGCCTCGGTAGATTAATATGGAGGATAGACTGTTACCCAAGCTAACATGCTAAATATTAAGGTTCAGGCTTGGACTGAGATTCTAATCTCAGGATTTCAAATCATGTTTGACCCTACAAGGCTGATGTTCTTGCTGTTGTCAGATAATTACCATTCTCTTTGGCACTGTAACTGTATGGGGGAACTTTGCGCTCTTGGCGTCTCTCCTGAATATTTAGGCCAATTGACCCCGAAGAAGGCCAAATCAATAGTAAAAGAGAGAATCAGGGAGATTGATTATCAAAATGATATCACCAATGTCCTTGAATTTTATCACCAAATGTTAGAGAGTTGCAAACCCTCTGCTCTGGGGTACAGACTAACCCTAAGCAAATATTGATGGGCCTTTTCCAGAATCTGCTTTAAAGTTCTGCCATCAATTCTATTGATGGTGGAAATATTTTATGGTACTCCTTATTTGCAGAGGTCTTGTGGATCCAGGACAGAGGTGGGTTCCGGCGGGCACTACTGCTGGTTCGCTCATGTGCATGCTTTGAGTGTGCATGTGCAGTACAATTAAAATTGTTCTGCGTGTATGCAGATCTGGAAAACAAGATGGTGCCACCGCCAGCGCCACCCAGGGAACCAGTTCGGGGGCATAGTAGGCCTAGGTCACTGTCAGTTCTAGCGACCCAGGCCGCCAAACCACTATCGGTTCAGCTGAAACTGTCCGAACTGGTAGGAACCCACGACTGATCCAGGGAGATAGAAACTCTCAGTCATGTCCCTATAGGCTTTCCTATTTATGATGCCCTAATATGGCTGATATATACACTGATATATTTTATGATTATTATTTTTAAGGGATGTTAACTTCACACTCATGCATCAGGTAGTAAAATATCTTCACCAAGTTATACAACTGTGGAAAACTTTTACTTAGACATTCCATTTTATTGTCCTATTGGGTTCTTTTTTTTTTTTACTTTCCCAATGACAAATTGTTTTGTCTAGCTTTCTCTCTCTCTTACCGTAAAGGTTGACCAAAGATTGTAATAAAAATATTTGATTTAATTTGATTTGATTTCCACTTGTTGCATGAGCTAAAAATTTTCAGATCAAACTGCCTCTACAGTCAGCTTGTGATTTGTCTATTGTATTCTATTTCTACATGTACTTTCACATAGTGCTATGCATTGTGCATAGTATTACTACTAGTCAATATATATAAAATAACTAAATAATCACCCTAGTAGCATGCTGAGTTTTCAACTGTGTAAAATATTATGCAAATGGAATATTGTGTACATCTATCCTAGAATATCTGCACCAGATTGACAATAGGTTTCAAACAGTTTCCCATGGTCCTACTTTTGCTTATAAAATCATAAACAGCTTTGTTTTTGCCTTTCTAAAGAACATTTTTCTTTTTCTGAACCTGCTAAAGTCTGCAGAGACCTGCTTGTTGGATTTACAGAAAAAGAAATGTTTCTAGTTTTCTTGCAAGCTTAGAATGCACTTTTAAAACGTCTGTTCATTTAGTTACTTATTGTTTTTTCATCTGTTTGTTGACCCCACTCTCTCTGCAATCTAAAAACAACATCGATCCTTGTTTGAATAGAAATTTTAAATGGTTCCACTTTGGTTTTGACTTCCATTTCACACCTACAACAATTATAAAGTAGGTTCCGTATTTACAGAGGGAAAGGTGAATCAGAGTATGTAGGGGTGCACATGTAATATCTGTCAACGGCTCCTTAACAATCCTTAAAAGGGCTTTTTTGGGGGGGGAATTCTGCAGGTTCAACATGATTTCAGGAAAAAAAATACATTTGACTTATGGAGGTGTTGACAGTGGCTTTTGTGTGCCCCCGCAAGCTATGAATCACCTTTCTTTTTTGGATCACTGAACAATCTTTTATACTATTTTTGCTTTTAACTAAGGTTGCAACTAATTTGTTCTTTTAAAAATAGCATTCCTTTGTGATAGTAATAGCAGAAAGATGAGATACATCAAATATAGATAGTCCTTGATTTAGAATAAAATCTCTGATAGTGCCCCATTAATGGATTCAAGTCCTGAAAATATTAAAACGTTATCTACAGATATGAAATTAAATTTGATTCATCCAAAAAATTGTATTTAGGGTATGTTTCCTTCCCAAATAATGCATTTGAAAGAGTGGACATCAGGTTTTCTATGTTGGAAAAGACAGAGTGGGGTGGAAAGATTTCACCCATCCATAATTGCATCATCATGTGATCATTTGATATTTTATTGGAATAGTGAATTAATGTATATAATCAGATTTATGAGAAAATCTGAAAGTTAACATGCTTGTGTGTCATTCAATGAGATATCAAAGGTTTGGAATTTGATTGTTTGTGATGAATTATATTTAAGTGAGAGGTGTGGTGGCCTAGAGGTGGAGCTCTTGCCTCACAATCAGGAGACTTGAATTTGATCCTACATAGTGGCAGATATCTCTGGGCGCATAGAGAAAATATCTGCTGTGAATTGTGTATAGGCATCAGGAAGGGCATCTGGCTAGTAAACTTTTAGTTCCATTCAGTTGCCCTGACTCTACCCTTACAAAATCGTTAAAAGAAAAAAAAAGATGACATTATTAGAACTTAAGTGTGTGTATGTGTGGGTTGGTGTTTTTACAAGGATGTGGCAATACATGTTACTGTGCAGTGATTTTGTGATATTTTACAATACTATTTTGTACTTAGTATATTATAGTAGTAACTCTATTCTGAATCAGTGACTATTAACAAATATAATATATAAGATCCTTTCCCCCTTCTCCCTCTTTCTTTGTTTGATTTTATTTCTTATTCTTTTCTTGGGGCTTTTAGTTTTTTTTAAATAAAATATTATTTTGTTAATTCTGCATGTTCAAAATGTAAAGAGAAAATGATTAAAACATAAAATTACAGTTATCCTATGAAGTTTTCCAAACTTTTCATCCAAAAGCAAAAGACTGGTTCTGCAGTCATCATTAGCCATTATAGTCAGAGGAAAAGAGTTGCGAGATAGGCATTGAAACTCTACCTATAGCTATGATCTCTTAGTTAGCAATCAGTATTTTGTGACTCTGGACTATTGAACTATATATTTTTTCTTGTCCCATTTTGTCCTTTTGTATTCTGTCATTCAGACCATAAAGTGAAACTAATGAATGATCAGCAACAAAAAGAAGGTGACAGGTGCAGTCAAAGCAAATTCTATAGAAGACAGAAATCTCAAAAATGTTATTCAGAAGAATTTCAATTTTCTATATCTTTCTCAAAAGAATGACTCATGCTGCACATGAACCATGCACTTCGCAATAAAAGCTTCTTCAAACCTCAAAAGCTTCCCACATTGGGCCGTCAGATGCTCAAAGGCACTATATTAATCTAGAAAAAAATGGGCACGTAAATTAGCACTACCATATTTCCACTACCCCAAATTTAGAATAATCTGCTGCAACATGATTATAGAAATATTATTAATGTGGGGCCTGCAAGTCACAGAGCACTTCTATATACAATATTTGATTTAAGAGATTCATTTTGTCAATATCTCAATAGGAAATTGCTAGGGCACTTTTATGGGACAGGATGAATATAAAATGGAAAGGTTCAGAATGAACATACTGTATATAACAGAATAACAGCATTGGAAGGAACCTTGGAGGTCTTCTACTCCAGCCCCCTGCTCAGGCAGGAAACCCTATATCTGTCAAGGTTGAACTGCTTTTGAACTGATTATCGCTATTCAAACTTGCCAAAGAACTGGGGGGAGAGAAAGGGAGAAAGAATACCGACATGCCAGAGGCAGAACATGACAGCCAAGAATCCACCAAGGCCACTGATGCAGGTGTCTGACAGAAAAGTGAACAGTTCTCAAAACAAAAGAACGATTCATAATTGCATGGGAAAAACAAAGAGTTGTTTTTGATTCTTCAATACTGGTATGGCGTCTCCAATAAAGTTTTGCTTTTGGGATTTCAAACTTCCTGAGAGTGCCTACTTTTCTTTGGGTCACTAGTTGGACAGTTGACAATGCCATTTCAGACAAATGGTTGTCCAATCTCTTCTTAAAAACTTCTCAGTGTTGGAGCACCCACAACCTCTTGGAGGCAAGTCTTTTCACTGATTAACTGTTCTCACAGTCATGAAATTTCTTCTCAGTTCTAAGTTGCTTCTCTCCTTGATTAGTTTCCATCCATTGCTTCTTGTCCTATCTTCAGGTACTTTGGAGAATAGTTTGTTTCTCTCTTCTTTGTGGCAACCCCTGAGATATTGGAACACTGCTATCATGTCTCCCCTAGGCCTTCTTTTCATTAAACTAGATATACCCAATTCCAGCAATCGTTCTTTATCTATTTTGGTCTCTGGTCCCTTAATCATCTTTGCTGCTCTTCTCTCTACTCATATATGAAGATTTTAAAGAACTTAAATGTGTCTAGAAGATCTGGTGTTATCTGTGGCTTCAGAAAGAAAGAATGTGCTCTTTTTAAAAACTTCCTTAGAGATCTTTCCTCTCCCTGAATGTGGAGATTTCTGATGGTAGATATAAACTGTATGTGTAACAGTTTTTTTCTGTAAGCTGCCCTGAGTCTTTCGAGAGTGGGCGGCATACAAGTCCTAATAAACTCAAACTCAAACTCAAACAGGAAGGCATGTGTGCAACAAGTCAGGCAGGCGGGTCATGTTATGGGTCTCATCTTCTAAGGATCTCAAAGGTGCTTTTTCAAAAGGCAACTGGACTTTCTTTGTTTTTGCTTGAAGATGAAGAGAAATGAAGAACTTTCTTGGATGAGAAGCAAAACATCTTAAGGAAAAACAAAGAAAGTCCAATTACCTTTTGGAAAAGCACCTTTGGGACAACCATGATCTGGATGACTGAGAATCTCCATAGACAACCGCTAAAGAGTTCCATTTGATAGGACCCAGGAGAAAGAACTTTCTTGGATGAGAAGCAAAACATCTTAAGGAAAAACAAAGAAAGTCCAATTACCTTTTGGAAAAGCACCTTTGGGACAACCATGATCTGGATGACTGAGAATCTCCATAGACAACCGCTAAAGAGTTCCATTTGATAGGACCCGGGAGAAAGCATTCTCTACATTCATCCCAGGATTGAAATTCAGCAGCTTCGGACAGGTTCTGGAGAACTGGTAGCAGAAATTTTGAGTAATTCAGAGAACCAGAAAATACCACCTATGGCTGGCCTCAGAGTGGTGTGGGAATGGAGATTTTGCAGTATCCTTCCCTCATGAGTGGGAAGGAAATGAGGATTTTTCAGTATCCTTTCCCTACCACACCCACCAAGCCACGCCCACAAAAGCAGTAGTAAATCTTTTTGCATTTCACCACTGATTCATCTCGTGGAAAATCATTCCCCCCCAAGGTTAGACGTAGTTTTCTGATTGTCTCTCAAGACATGGTGTTTCCAATAGGCATGGGGATTGCTTGGAAATAGAGAGAAGAGTTTACTATGAACAATTTTTGTACAAACTCCAATGGCCTGATACGTTTTATTGTTTTTAAAGGCTATTTAAGATACATTTTATTATTATTTTTACTGTACACCACCAAGAGAAGGTTTTGTGAAATGGATAGCTATGTAAATGTAATCAATCAATCAATAAAACAATTTTGTCCAAAAGAATCTGAAACTAAGAGTCTTAAATACATATCTGAACACTGGAATCAATACTGTTTAATCTATACAGATAGTTGAAAAGATATAGCATTTAGGAAACCGATTCTGTTCTCCCACTGAGGGTTTGTTAAGAGCTTCTGTTTGCCAGATTGGCTTTCAATTATATCAACTGATTTAATGAGAATTCTGTCAGCTTTGGAATGAATTAGAGAGGTCCAAATTGAACTAGCAGTAATACAGTTTTTTTTGTTTATTTATTTATTTTTGGTCAGAGTTGATCATTGGTCCTAATGGGGATGCAAGAACAATTTGGTGAATGAAATGTTGTGTCTAAATACAGCATTGCAGTTGCTGGGGATTTTCATACACTTCTGTTGAATCCAAGCTCATGTGGGTGCTTTGGAGAATAAAAAGAAGTATCATGCAGTTAAAGAAAATTTGTGTAAAGTTGTTGAGGATATTCCTGCACTTTTTTTCTCAAATTACATGAACAACATCAATGACAGGTCAAATGGTAAAGACAGTAGGTAATACAATAGGACATACTGGAAGGAACTTTTATTTCTTCTGTTCCGATTTGAATTATTTTTAAGGTTTGAATTGTCATGGCCAGGTACACCAAATTATTTTTCTCAGAGCCTAACAAAACTAAAAATGAAGGAAGAAGCTTTTCAAAATTGGAAGATTGACACAGGAACTTTTTGATGTTTGTAGAATAGAAGAAACAGACAATCACATCCTTTGTGTTTGCATTATGATAATGACTGTTAATGACTTTCCTGTTGCTGTCCTGAATATTTGAGTTCTTTCTTCAAGAACTAGGCAGCTCAAAAACTTCTTTGCAGGTCTTGTGGATACTTTTGCTGGACCATGAGATTTGTGATTTATTATAAAGATGTACTTCGAAGGCAATGATCATATGCTTATGCTGCTCTTGGTTTGTTATTATCTCTGAAAATCAGGATGTGGAAAGGAGGAGGAGGATTATTTTATATTTTTTAAGATGTTGCCTTTAACTTTTATTTTTTATATATTTTAACTTTTATAATTATTATTATTTTAGACTTTGATTATTTTTTTATGTTTTTAAGTGACTGTATCCCACTCTACTTATGCTGGTCCTTGACCATGATGAAAGTTCAATTTGATTTGGTCAAACTGGAGATGACTAAGGGTCATTTGAAAGCTGTTTCTGTAATATTAGGGAGTGGAGACAAGGCAAGACTTTTTGCTTGCTTTGTCTTTGGGCTTTTCCTCACTGTTAAGTTAAAGTGTTGCCTTCCCGTTCTTAAATTGGCATAAAAAATGCCTGCATAAAATGTGCTGTTCCCATTGCCAGCCCTTCCCCTGCTTCTGCTATGTCTGTTCAGAGCTGCTGCCAAATATTGTTTTCCTGATTTGCGAAAGGGCTACTCATTATAGTCAAAGCAATTGATTTTTTTCCCCTCAGGTTTTGCTGCCTTCCCACTTCAACAAGTCACTAGTGGAAGAAACATCCACCAATCAGAGCATGGTAGCATGAATGGATTGGGATTGATTTCAGGATTCTGCCAGACCTTCTCTGTTTGACATGTGCATCTCCTCCTTTCATAGTGCCATTTAATTATATCTCAGTTTTCTTAAAATGTAAAATAAAAAAGACACCAGATGAATACAGGAAAACTAGCAAATAGTTGATAGCAATCCAGCTATACCCCCCCCCCCATTATTTTTGGACAATTGCAATCAGGAAGATCAGACCTGCTGTATTTAAAAGGAAAGGTCCATCCAATGATGAGATGGGTGCCCATTCTACTTGCCTTTCAGAAAGGGATGAAACAGGGCTCTGTGGCCATGCACATAGCTGTGGAGATGGTTTGTGTCCTGAAAGCTCCCCACTCCCCCCCCCAATATGTGCCATTTAATTAACTTTTAATATTGATTTGTAATTCGTCCTTGCCTTAAAGTTTGGATGGATGGATGGATGGATGGATGGATGGATGGATGGATGATGGATGGATGATGGATGGATGGATGGATGGATGGATGGATGGATGGATGGAAAGATAGGTGAAGGGAAGGGAAAAGAAGAGAAGATACACATTTATGTCATTTCATAACATTGGTGCAATGGAATAATACTAATATATCCCTTCTTTTCCTCAGAGGAAAACAGTGGAGAGCTGGTCATTTTCCAGTACTGTGAAATACAATTTCCTCTTGCTTACAAAGGTCTGATCATTTTAGAAAACTATTATAGCAGAATTGTGTAACTTTCCTGGCTTTTCTTCCACAACTAAAATGAAGATCACCTCCTCTTTTCTCTTCATCCTTGTGGGCATCCTGGACAAGATTAATCAAGGTGTGATTGTGCCATGCTAAGTGAATGTTTTTAGATTTTTGAATTGCAGCATATCTTCTCTAAGAAAATATTAATAAGCCAGCTACATTTGAGACGTTGAAGCTCTTATATGCTGCAAGGAGATGACCTCAATCTTTTCCCCGTGTGAATAAATTAGAAAAACTCATAGGAAATCCAGGAAACAGATTTGAGAGGAGCATTTTTATTCACAAGTTGGCAAAAGCTGTGCATCAAAAGAATAAAAATGATGTCAGCTAGAATCTGGAGAAGGTTTCTTAAAGGTGATTCATCACAATACTAACATCCATTTAAATTTCTTCACATTTATAATCATGCTTCTGTAAAATATTATGGAGGGAATAGCAGGGAAGTGGAGGATGCAAATGTTTTCCTCTATATTTTGTATATTGTGAAAAGCAGATTCTGGAGGCAAGCTATGATGCAGATAATACAATTACATTCATACATACACACACACATACACACACTTATATACATGCCACGCACACTAATGTTATCATGAGCTTGATTTTAATTTATAGTTCAACTCTGTTGTGTACAGAAGGAAGAAAGATAACAGAAAATAACTCTTCTCACTTGCAACTCTTCCTCAAAATCTGCTCTCAGGTATTGGCTTGCAAAATGGTGGGTTCCGGGTGGTGGTGCGGGGGGGGGGGGTCATGAAATATCTGGTAAGTTGACTATGTGCAGAGACACTTGAATAAGTGGAACTGATATTTTGTCCCCACCCCACCCCAAATATCTTCTATCATAACCATAGTGATATAATGGCTCAACCAGTGGAAAAAAAAACCTGAACTACATCTTTTATCATTAAAGATTTTTTTAAAAAAATCTTTTGTTGTTGCCAGATTTGTTGCCTAAATCTAAGACATGAAAGATGGAGCATCTGGCATGATTCATCAAGGCAACAATCAGTACCTCTAAAAAGCCTGGCTTTTATTTATATTCCAAATACTATCCTTTGGTACAGGAAGGGGCTATTTACCACATCCAGCTTGAAGGCCCAGATGAACTCTCCCCAAACATTCTCTCTGCAATATAGGCTAAAAGCAAGCAGTTGTTTAGCAAATGGCTAGCTACCGAGTGCACACCTTTGCCAAGGAACTCTTCTTTGCATTTAAAGTTTTTACCTCATTGGTTTAATTTATCAAAAAAACTTTCCTCACATGCAAGGCTGCAATTATGCACAGCTCTCTTTTTACATTTCAGGATGGCATTAAGTTTGGGACTGTTTAAGAGCAAGATCCATTTTATGTTTTAGAGCTGGGATAAATGGAGATGTTCTTGTTAGTACTCCCTAGTTGGACACGGTAGAATGAGTTAGAAGATGCAGGCCATCTTTCATATTTATCATTTTCCATGGAATAAGGAAGATTTTCAATTACCTGTATTTTTTGGAGTATAAAATGCACCTTTTCCCCCTCCAAAAGATGGTGAAAATTTGGGTGTGTCTTATATACTGAACGTAGCTCCACTCACCTGCCGGTCCTAATCCTTTGGCCTCTGCCTCCCAGCAATTTACTTCTTTGCAGCAAACAGGGGCTTGTGGTGGCTTCAATAAGCTATAGCGATCCTTGCAGCCTGCAACAGCTGATGATTGGGAGAAATTGAAAGTAAAACTTGTTGTTTGCTCCATGCGGCAAATTGCTGGGAGTCAGATTTTTTTTCTTGTGCTAATCAGGCTGTTTGCTGCAAGAAGGTAAGACAACAACTATAAATGCCTATGGAACGTTCAAATTATTAGACTTATTTTTTAAAGACTGCTTTATTATTATTCTAGACAACAAAATGAAGAAGCTTTTTAAAATAAACGCTTGATCTGAAGAGGCTTCATGCTATTGTTTTAAAAAGTGCTATTCTTTTAAATAGCAGAGAATAACTATAGTTCCAGAAAGTACATCAATTTTAACAGCACCTGTACAAGTATAGTCTGAAATATAACACTACAAACAGTGTACATTGTCTGTACTGTTTGTTGCAAGGAGGCAAACTGCTGAAAGGCAGAGGCAGATATTTTTCCCTTGTTTTTCTCTCCAAAATCTAGGTGCGTCTTATACTTTGGTCTTATACTCCGAAAAATACAGTATCTTCCCTCCCTATTCATAGAGTTTTTAATGGTCTGCATAAAGGAAGAGAAGAGGGCAAAGTTCCATTGCATGAACATCTGTAGAAGGCAAGGGGAGTAAAGGATGATATCTGCCCTATGAAGCGGTATATAAGCCCTATGAAGCGGTATATAAGTCTAACTGCTGTATTATGATGCCCAACTCATTTTAAATTAGTTGCCTTTCATGTTGTAAGGATGAGTACATATCTTTGTTGCGATCCAGTGTTGGCTTGCTGATGATACCCATGTTGAATTGGTCCATTCATTCCTTTCCACAGGAAGTGATAGCATTACTACAAGACCAGAAATAACATCTATTTTGAGAAGACAATATACAATATTGTAACAGTATAGGCAGTAAAGGATTTAAAGTGAAACAAACTTAAGCATTTACATTTGCTTGATGATATGGATTACAGTGAATCAGAAATCCACTTTACAGAAAAAAATTGCTTTTGTTTAGGCCCATGGCTTAGTAATGGAGATAATTGACTAAGTTACCTTACACTGCACTTTTAATACATTCAACATAGTTCCAAAAGAAGTCCTTCCTGAAGGATTATAAGTGACTCTGAGCGCCATACTCTAAAAGGATTAAAATTCAAACCACGGCATGTAACTCGTGGTGCCCAAAGATGAAACATTAGAATATAGAATAACAGAGTTGGAAAAGACCTTGGAGGTCTTCTAGTCCAACCCCCTTAATTGGCAGGAAACCCTACACCACGTCAGACAAATGGTTATCCAACATCTTCTTCAAAACTTCCAGTGTTGGAGCATTCACAACTTCTGGAGGCAAGTTGTTCCACTGATTAATTGTTTAACTGTCAGAACATTTCTCCTTAGTTCTAAGTTGCTTCTCTCCTTGATTTGTTTCCACCCATTGCTTCTTGTTCTGCCCTCAGGTGGTTTGGAGAATAGTTTGACTCTCTCTTCTTTGTGGCAGCTCCTGAGATATTGGAACACTGCTATCATGTCTCCCCTAGTCCCTCTTTTCATCAGACTATATATTTAACTAAACATTGATTCCAATCCCAGGAAGACACATCAACAGCAGAAGAGATCACCTAACCTCTTCTCCCAAAGGCCTCCCAAAGTGAAAGAGCAAAGTTATGCCTTGTGAAAGTGTAGCAGTGCCAGATCTATCTGAAAGCCTCTGTTTTCCATGGGGCTTCCTAATAACTTTGGAGAGTCCTCTCTATGAAACAGTGTGGTGCCAGTCCAATCCATGAATAGAGAAATAAATAAATAAATAAATAAATAAATAAATAAACAAATAAATAAACAAATAAATAAATAAATATGTATTCACAACAGTATCATTATAGGATAAGTTCAATGAATAAATGCAGTAATGGTATTTTACCTATATTGTATGCTTTTTCTGAAAAATAATGTGAATGGTGACTGCTATAATTCTACTTTTGCTAATGCTGATTTTAGATTTAGTGTAAACATATTAAGGCGGAACATCCCAACACTATAGTAAAGACAATTAATTGGTTTCTTCCATCTCTATCACTACATTGATTTTTGTAAAATATGTATACATTGTCTGTTCATTACATTAAAAGAGGTTAGGGAGATGTGGGTTTAAAATATTTAAACTGTATGATAATAAATTTAACGTAACTGACTGAATTATGAATGCTGTAGAAGTGTTACTGAATTGGACTGAATCACCAACCATGGGAGAACTAGATATGAAAGTTTAGGGAGAAAAGTAGATTAAAACTGTATATAAAGTTTAGGAAATAAGGACAGAATCATTTTAAGAGATATCATTTTTAAAATATAATTCTTGGTGCTTTATTAATGCCTGGGGAAAAAATTATGACATTTGGGAATTACTGAAAAACCCTGTTCCCGTTAAAATCTTACTGATTCAAAAGGGAGAGTGGAGAACACTAGACATTTACTCAATAATTTGAAATGAATGGGAATAGCATAAAAGTCCCATTTACCTTTTATTGCTCTAATATTCAAAAGGGAAGTAAATAATAAAAAAGAAAAAGAAAAGGGCAAAAATGTACATACACACATATATATTGATTAGAACATAACAGAAGAGAATACTTTATTGCCAAGTGTGATTAGACATAAGGAATTTGTGTGCAAAAAGTCTCAGTGTACATGCAAAGTAACAGAATAATAATAATCATAATAATGATACAGATAAGAGGGAATAGTAAAGAAGATGGGAAGGATAGTAATAATACTATAGCCATACAACAAGAATAAGTATACTTAGACATAAGATAGTACTGTGAGAATTATGTGTTCATCAGAGTGATGACACAAGGGAAAATTGTCTCTGTCTAGTTGTTTTGGTTTTAGTTGGTTTTAGTGTGTGTGTATATATACACACACAAATATAAACACACATTATTCCTATCTAAATCTTGATGAAAGAAAAATATATCATTTAGTCTTCTTGCTATATTAATAGAGTTCATAAACGCTAGAGAAAGACATATCATCAGTCGAATACTGTAAATAAAAATTGCAATGTCAGAGTAATATTTTTGCTATACCCCATATTGGCTGCATCCAGTTCTTCATATGCAGATACATTTCACACAGTAATATATAATTCAGAAATGCAGATCTTTTAATACACATTCTTCCCAAAACAATATTAACAAGCTACAGATTTGAAGCCAATCTCTGTACCCATGTCTCTAACCATGGCCTGGATGACTGGGAATCTCTACAGACTTTTGGCTATACAATTTGGGATGAACACCCTTTGAATGATGTGGGAGTAGGAATGGATTTCCAGAGAAAAAAAAATGCAGACTACAGGAACCATTAGCACTACTCAGGTGACCCTGAAGGCATAGATAAATCTCCAAGTGCTTCAAAGACCCTCTAAAAGGATGCAAATTGCCAGCTGTCTGCAAGGAATATAAATCCTTCCATTCACCACTATCCTGTCAGAGCTAAAGAAGCTTCTTGGATCAGAAGCAAAATGTCTTCGAAGAAAAAAGCAAGGAAGTCTAGTTGCCTCCAGAAAAATAATATCTGGGACATTCTCCTGAGTATTGAGTTTAGAAAAAGTTATTAAAACTGGCTTTTAGAAAAGGACTTGGGAATAGATATGGTAGAAAAATTTTGGTTTTTGTAATTTGGGGGCTTATTGAAGTGAAGTTCTTGCATTGTTTCTTGGTGGGAAAATGTAAATTGATGTAGGCCAAGTCTGGAAGAATTGGAACTGTATATGAGTGCAATAAATAAATAATAAATAAATAATGAAGTTGATAGTTTACACAGTTGGCAGAATCTTTACCGGCCTTCAAAAGTGCATTTATATTAGCTTCTTTAAAAGAAGCTTGAAAAGAAAAACCTTCTTATAAATCTCCAACAATATAGGAACCAAAAACATCAATATATGGTTTATACCACTCAGTAGGATATCCGTCAAGCCTGGGTGCATTTTCTTTTTAAAAGATTTAATGGCATCTATTATTTTCTGAAGAGATAAATGTGCAGTTAGATTAAACAGCCTGGTCATGTATAATCTTCAGAAGAACTATATTGTTTAAAAAAATGATTAATTTCTTCCCCAGTAACGTTTGATTTAATGTTATATATCGACAGGTGCTGTAATTTTTAAAAATGATAATCTGTTCTATCAGAGTCATTACATAATTTGCACTGATTATCTTTAACAGTAAAAAATCTTACTGACTTGAAGCTGTTTCAGTTGAAAACCCACTATCCCGATATTTTTGGTTTATGTGATTCAATGAATATACAATAACAAATGCATAGGGCAAATTGTTCTAATTTAGCAGACTAGCATGCTTCATAGAATTTTAATATAGATGCTCCAAAGTTTTCAAAATCTACTTTCCAAATTTTCTATAGATTTGTTATTACTTTCCCATGAAACATATACAATTAAATTACTCAAAGCACCCGGTGTGCCCAAATATGGGAGGGAGCATACTACTTTCCTTTTGCCTTTCAGCTCCACCCTAGGAGCCTTCCAGGCAGAAAACAATTTTTGTGTTGCATTTGTGCTGATAAATAAATAAAGGGAGACTAGTGTAGATATATTTCAAGCTATTTAGCTCTCATCAGCTAGCCATACCCTTACTGGGATTCGAACCCTGGCTGTTTTACATTTTAGGCAGTTGTATTAGCCTCTAAGCCACAAGCTTAGAGGAACACCGGGTGCTTTGACATAACATATAATCATTTCCTTGGTTCAGCTGATAAGGAAGGAGAGCTTGTGACTTAGAGTCACAACTACCTAACATGTAAAACAGCCCAGGTTCGAATTCCAGTAAGGGTATGGCTACCTGATGAGGGCTAAATAGTTTCTCTCTCTCTCTCTCTCTCTCTCCCTCTCCCTCTCTCTCTCTCTCTCTCCCATCTATGTATGTATGTATGTATGTATGTATGTATGTATATATGTACGTATGTATGTATGTATGTATGTATGTATGTATGTATGTATGTATGTATGTATGTATGTATCTGGCATCACAAACAGCCTTTAGGAACCCAGAATGTGAAATACCCTAATATCAGTGAGGTTAGAAGGTATACCATATTTTTCAAACTACCAGATGTGACCAGAGTATAAAACGCACCAAGATTTCAAAAAGGAATACAAGAATAAAAGCAGGTTTTACCTTCCCTGACGCCCAGGAACACTCTGCAGGCCTTCCAAACCCTTTGCATGCCCTGTTTTTGTAAAAAACAGACCCAGTTTTTGCAAAAACAGGACCCGCAGAGCAGGGTTTTGGGAGACCATATTTGGTGTATAAGATGCACTGACATTTCCATCATCTTTTAGAGGGGAAAATTTGTCTTATACTCTGAAAAGTATGGTAATTTCTTTGCCTGGATGTTAGCTAGGCTGAACTCTAGACAGTGATAGAAAAGTCATTAAAGAACACATTACGTAGATAGTGGATTCAGGATTTCACCTATACAAATCTACATATATCGATAGATCTATATTGGTACATATGTTTGGCCTGAGAGTGTTGTCTCCACTTCGGTTTGAGCCTGGTGCCGAAGCCAATGATGGATGCCAGAGACGAGCTGCAGGATTTTTGATTGCTTTTTATTGGAGTACTCCAAGGAAAAGGGCTCCTGGCCAAAATGCCAAGAATCATGGACAAACGATTAAGAAACCTTTACATATTTTCACTAAAGGAGAAGATAGGACGAGGTCTGACAGAAACCTTTACTAGATGACAGAAATATCATCTAATAAACATTTTAGTAATAATTCTACAATTGTTCTATTGGTTTCTAGCTAAGTCTCTAGCTATCTCTATTCCTAAGCCTTGGCTAATGAATGCCCCAGGCATGATCTAATACACATTTTATTTGCTCCAAGCCATCTCTATTCCTAACTTCCAGCTGAGATCTGCAAGTTGCCTAACTCTTTGTTACTTTTATCAGCTTTCTAACTACCCAGAATTGTTACAAGCTTTACACATGCATATTTCCTATGAATAAGCATTCTTCGTTCTTGCCAGACAGACTCCACAATTACAGGCTTCCTGATTTACTTTCAAGCGTGTGTCATGACCTGGCTTTATTTTAGCAGACAGCCCATCATCAGCATTTTACAAGTTGGGATAAAAGATTGCAGTATCTCAAATTATCTGCTCATAAATATCTATCCAATGTGAGGTATGGTTCAGTAATGTTCAGTAAATATTAGATTAGTGAGTATAAAATAAGCTATTTGAAGCTAGTTCCTGTATATAAAATGAAAACTAAAATTCTTCAAAGGTACATAGATCCAGATCACATAATTCTTTAAAGGAGTCAGAATCTGTAAGATGGCAAATGAGATGTTGCATAAAACCCTGCC